>NC_046643.1:7614565-8214565 GCF_900324485.2 Mastacembelus armatus | reverse complement strand
AAGAAGCCATAAGTATTTATAAGAAGCACCAAGAAAATGAGAGGCATTACAAAACGCTTAAAATATTACCTTATCCAGTCAGTACTAATGTCACATCATGTGTGTAGTACAAGTGATAAACAACACAGGGGCTCTGTCATCAAAACACTGCTCTACAGCACAACTAGTGGTGAAAATGGCTGCAGGATAAATTTTGATGTTTTGACTTTTTTTTTTTTTTTAATGGCAGACCTGCTAAACTTGATTTCTTCTGCACAATTGCCATTCTTTTTACACATATTCCTCAGTTGCTTCTTTCGCTCCCTTTCTTCATTAAGCTGTTTTCACTTTAAGCTCTCTGAAAATTTCTTCTGGTTTTATTTTCCGAATAATCTCTTCCCTTTATTCTTCATCACTAATGTGCTCTCTCTCTCTCACTCTCCTCTCTCTCTCCTCTCTCACACATTGCTCAGTTTCACTTACATCAATACCATTCTCTCCTGGTGCTCCATCAGGACCTGGCTCTCCTGGTTCGCCCTTTTGTCCCTACATTAAAAACACAAGATTGTCATGAATGAAACACAATCCAGATAACTCAAATATAAAAGCCAATAAACATCACAGTACAAACTTACTGGTGGGCCAGGGGGACCAGGAGATCCTTTCTCTCCCTGCAGAGAAGGGAAAATTGATTTATCTGGTAGATGTTTAAACACCCAAATCATACATTTTGTTAATTTTTGCATCTTATTTATCACTATACTGTAGATCATCATTGGAAAATCTGTCAGATAGGGAGTAATATTCCCTTGGGTTCACTCCACAAGCTTTCAAAAATGACTTTTTGTTGTGTCTGCTAACACTGGTGCCTGAGCATTATCATCTTCCTTCCCCACTCCTCTGCTGACCAGCACTCACTTTGCCCTTAAGACTTTCCGGGCCCAAGCATTCTCACATAGCACAATAGAAATGGAAGATTTATTTACTTTATGACTTGTGTGGAGTTATTTTGTGACAATTCTCTCAGGCCCTTTTACATCCTTTGTACATTTCTCAATTATGCAACACAGTGATTTTCAGTAAATCTGCAGACATAAAAAAGAAAATTTGGCTTAGCAGTCACACTGGAGTTATATGATGCCTGAGTCCATATGAACTGTGCCCAGGCCAAACCAAGTCTAAATTGTCCCCAAGAACAATATGATTCTCCTTCAGGTTGACATTTCACATCTCTATCTGCTCCAATATGGCAGGGAGGAAAACAAATCCACTTTAAAGCCAGGATATTATAAAGCAGTTTGTCTCCTGCTCCACTAGCCCAGCAGACATATTTAAACAACCCTGTAGGTAAACCTGAGAATATCACATTACTGAGACACAAACTCAGGATTGGATGCTTCTGAAAGACCCCTCTCTCTAATGGGAACAGAGCTCTTTTGTACCACTGTGTTTTCATTTATACTACCCTCTGCTGGTAAGACTCTGGCATGGTAGAGCAACACTGGGTTTGGTATTTCTCCAGCACAATGGTATCTTTGTGAAAAACCTGTTGGGCAAACCTCTGTGGATACTCACATCTATGCCGTCTGACCCAGGAGTTCCAGAAGGGCCCGGTGGGCCAGGTTGGCCCTGGGGTCCAGGTGGACCCCTCTGAAACACAGACAGAAAAATATATTTATTTTGTAATAAACGAATACCTCAAAAATATTATAGATTGAAATATCATGACAGCATGAAAATTATGGTGGTTCTGTAAATATTAGAACAAGCTCTAAAAGCTCTTATTGAATTTTAATGAATAAGAATCTCAAAATAAAGAAAAATTTGATAATATTGAATAAAAGTGGTTAAGACAAAGGACTGATGAGGAGGAATGTTGGAGGAGGGGTTGTGACACTTGCACTGTTTACCTGAAAATCCCCCATCTCACCCTCTCGCCATCTCACTGTCCCCTCAGCCTGTATTGAATATTACCTCGAAGGTTCAGCCTGCATTCTTGTTCAAGAAACTTTAAAGAAAAAAATGACCAAAATGTAAAAAATAAAAAGTAATTTTTGAAAGTAAATAATGCTATCTTAGGTCTAGGAAGATACGCTGTAGGTGTTTATTTGCATAGGAGCATTCACACTGAGCAGACAAAGTTTGTCGGTCGATGCCTGGTAAGAGTCCAAAAACATTTAAATGTTTTCCTTTATTCTTTGTAGTGAAAAAAATAACCCAGGTAATGACGAATGCTTTCCTTCAAGTGGAACTCCCCAGTTAATAAGATGTCAAGTGTCCAAACATGATAAGAACAATAATCCACAATAAATAGTCCAGTTTCATTTTGTCTCCACAGCTGAAAACCCATAATGCCACTTTAAGATATCCTCAGCCCATGGGCCCTGTCCAGGGCTCTTTATCCCACTGAAACCTAGAATAAAGAATCAAAGCCTGAGCCGAGCAGGTTCCAACATCCCCTGTCCACTCACCACTTGGGCCAGAGCCAGGCACAAGGTCTGAAGTATAACCCAGGTCTTCAGCAAGGCAGAGAGAGCAGCCATGGTCCCTCTCTCCTGTCTGTCTCTCTTCGGTTCACCAAATCCTCTCTTGTCGCTCCTCTTTCCGCTCCCTTACTCCTCTCCAGGCCGGCACAGTGCAGAACTGGTGGAGCAAAGCTGTCTGAGAAGATGGAGGGGGAGGGAGGGTGGTGGTGGTGGGGCTATGTGTACACTCGAGAAGAAGGAGAGAGGAAAGGGATGGATGGAGGGATGAGGAGGGAGGGAGGTGGAGGTGGGGAGGGAAGAGAACTGAGAGAGAGGTGAAATCCTGCCTGAATGCCGGCCCCTCGAACCAGAAGAAATATACTCTGTGCACCCAGTGAACAATGTGGAACATGCACACACGCACATGCACACACACGCACGCAGACACGCACACACACACACACACACACGCACGCACACACACACACGCACACACACACACACACACACAGTGTTTTGAAACACTAGGGCAGGAGTGGACATTTTGAATATGCAAGCAAGAAGACATTGGGTGATTGGGTGCTTACGAATAATAAAGATGTTTATAGTTCAGAAGTGAACAGGGCAGAGCAGTTACCAAGCTCCTCCCAAAGCTGTGGGAGTGGACCAGTGAATGAAACCTATTCACAGACCTGTGAACACCTCTCTGGCTTTGTGTCTGTCTCTGTTGGCAAATGTGTCTTCTTGTTATTGTTGTTTTATTACTGTGAGGCTAGAATTGGCAAGGCGGTGTAAATATCGCATGTGAGTGTTAGACTCTAGCTAAGAGGAACTGGAAAGCTCCCAGGAAGACAAAGCACATAAATGAAAGGGATTTAATCAAGGAAGAAGAGGGGGCAGTATTCACTGTGATCACCTTTGTTAACTATAAGCAGTAATGTAAATAATGCACCTGATCACCACGTATTGATGCCTGGTAGGCCCACGCATTCAAAGTCATTTACTGAGCTTTCATTTTACACTGAGCAGGTTAGTTCCAACCCCATTAAGAAGTGGCCTTTCAAGTCTTTAAAAAAAAAAAAATAGTGGCCCCTACAGTACAGAATTGACAATGCAATAATTGCCTTTGAGTCCACTAGATGGCAGCAAAGTCACATTAACAAATGCTGTGGTTGCTATGAAGGCCTCCATTGAGGGTTACACATTTGTTCTCAGGGAGGATAAAGGCAGCACTGAGGATGCTGAAGGGAGATGCGTTTATTAGTAAATTGAGATTTATTGCACACAACAGGGAATCTCAACAGACCCCTATAAACAGCCAAACAGTTCAGTGGTGGCTCCTGTTATGTATTTGTTTTGCACATTTTCACTTGCTGCATCTATCACTTTCTAACGCAGAAGTGTTATTGCCTTTCTTTAAACATTGCCCAAAAGGATTAAATATTAGCTCTTGCCTGGTAAACACATTTTTCTTGGATTTTTAAAAAACAAAAAGAAAATAATAGTCATTATAGTAGATCAAATGATTGGAAATGTTTTTTTGTATAACTGATCTGTCACATTTATTGTACAATTATTTCAATATCACAATAGTTTTTTGCTCCTCGATTGGGTTCATATATGCAAGGAACTCAATATGTCAGTTTGCAAGTCTGCAAAGTCTAAAAGTAATTGAAAAAACATATGCAATCTCTAATACTAAAAACTGATACTGAAATACAGTAATGACCTGTAGGAATTAATGGATAGAGTTTTAATATATTAGAACCCAAAGCAATTCACTACAAGTCCTGTAAAAAACTGTCTACATATCATTATGTCTTTGTTAAATAGTGTTAGACAGACGTTGCTTTAATTCATTTTTAAAGTGATCGTTTGCCATCCTGTTGTCATTGCATTAAAGTGTAAGGTGTTCCAGTTAATTAAGTTTACTACCAGCATGTGTTCCTCCTCCTGTAACCAGCTTGATCATGTACGGAGAAAGCAGTGCTGTGGTTAGTATTATTGAAACACAGGGCACCAAATCTGCATTTTACAGAGACTACAAGCAGGCATTGTTAATGGTCCTCTAATTCATTTTGCTCCAGTGAACTGTGAAGTGTTTGCCTCAGTACCACTTCTCAAGCAAGCATGTTTCAAAAGTGACAATGTCAGCAAAGTTCTGCAAATCCAAAATGACAAAATAGCATTTTCTTGTAATCCTTGTGAATCATTTCCTTCAAGCCGTTGGAAATTGCACAAGGAAGAGCACAGTTTAGATTGTATTAACCCTTTGATGCAGTGTTACATAACTAATATTAAAAAAAAGAAAAATGATATCATTATGAATTATGAAGATTAAGGTCGGTTTTGTTGCTCTTTGCAACAAAGGACTCAAAAGTCTCTTGACTTAAATATGATATAGGCCCAAGAGTACATAAAAGATTTCTTTATAAAATGAACATATACAAAGTTTGTATTAGCATGCCTTTTATGTACTTTGTATATGACTACACAAGATTTATATTAGTAGTTCATTCTTTACCTTAAGACAGAGCCAACTATTTCCCCATGTTCAGTCTTTATGCTAAGCTATATGCCTGATGGTAACTTCATACTTAGAAAAACAAATAGAAGAGATGGCAAACAAGGAGATGAGCATTTTTTGTAACTGTAGCTTTAAACTGTTCTATCAGATGGCCTCCAGAGAATAAATCAAATAGTCTTTCAGGCGTTCATCTGTTATACACCTACTGAGCCTGGCTAACCAGTGTTTCTCTGTTGTTCCCTCTGAAAATCTGCCACAGCGTATCAGTATTGCTTTATTTGATTTAGCATCAAGATCTCATGCAGAAATGTGTATAAAACACAGTGTGAGCACATCACATTTCCACAAACCAAAACATCAAATGTATGGAAATGTGTCTTTATCCAAAAACCTGCTGTACTGATCTTCTCATGGGTGAAAACTGAAAAAAACCATCATCCAGTTGTTGTCTTTCTCATTACAAACTATTCCCCATCCTCCTCAAACTTTGAAAACAGACAAGGAAAACATTGGCCTCTCCCCATTCTCTCAGTCCTTCAGGATTTTTCTCCTCCTGCCTCTTTCTCCCTGCTCATGTTTAAACTCTCAGAGGCATATGACTTAATTGTAATTTTTCTAAACGCAAATAACGTGTTGAATGGACAGCATATTTATCATACTGAGATGTGTATGAGGCAATATGTGACACCCATGTTAAGCCAAGAACTGACCATTACTCATCCTGACTTCAAATACCCACACAGTTACTGTCTGGCCAATGCACAAAACAGGACACGGCAAACACACACACACACACACACACACACACACACAGACACATATACACGTACATAAATGCATGCTCATGTGCTTAGGTAGAGCCTAATTAAAATATTATGAGTGACTGGGGAGGTTTTGGTTCTCCACTGGTGCTCAGCTCTCTGTGCTCATTTTTCCTGGGAAAGATCTGTTTCACACAGACAGGCCGTGTTTCCTTCTCTTTGCTTGGAAGTCATCATTGAAGTCTTACCCACCGTAGGATGATGACAGACAGGGTAAATATTATTCTTGAGTGCAGGTGTGAGGAGTAGCGGAGAAGTGATAACAGGGGAGGTCATTAACAACCCAGCAGGGTTTGAGGCCGGCCCCCAGGCCCGTAGTATTTCAGAAAAAGCATAGTTTACAGTCGGAACAGGGAGGAGAGGTTTGCACTGACAGGCTGATGATATACAGGCAGAGGATATTAGTCTGTCTGGTATGAAACATATTCATTAGGGTGTTTTGTGGTTATTCTTTATGTGTGAAAATCACTGTATCAAGTCAGGAGCTTAAAGCTTCTTTGACATAAAATTATTTGGGAGTTCAGTAGATGAAGATGTTTTGCAGTATGATTTGGTTGTAAATCATGAAGTTAACAAAAGCTGTGTGTAAATGAGATGATCATGTCTTCAGATTTTCTTTTCCTCATTTAGAAGATTCAAGACAAAATCTGTCTTGTATTTGTGCATTTTATACTGCAAAAGTACTTTGAAAGTACTTATCTTGAAGCATATTTGCAAAGTCAGAGAGAGTCTTCACAGCGAGCCTGCTACCTGAGCTGAACCCGATGTAGTGGCGAGACCCAGCTGTACAATGAGAACTGGCCCAGAGTCACAGGCTGACAAAGTGATGACTGCTGCAGAGATTAAAAAAACACATGGTTTAGCAACCGCTGACCCCAGCCTGAGCGATGCGAGGGGTTTCTAAGCAACAAAGCATGGCACACATCACATGTCAGACTAAAGCCCAGAACTGCACTTCACCATTACCACCACCGCCAAAGATAAGGGAAACAAGGAATCGAAGTTTGTCTCACACTGCAGACTGTCACTATTGCTTTAATAGGTTTGCATTGGCTGATGCATATGACTATTTCATGTTCTGACATAATTAAAGTAGCTAGATATTAGAGTTGTGTCCTCCACACGTTTTCCCAACCTCCCCTGAATTTGATTTAAGTTTTCAGGCAATGAAACGCTGTTTTCAGACAACATAATTGATGTAATATATTGGCCTGTGGAGGTCATCTGGCATAAAGCTTGGTGGTCTTTAAAACGAATTTGAGCTCTTGGTATGAGATTTCCTCACTTCAAACATCATAAATAACAAACAGTAAATCACATTCACATTAGATGTGTTGCAGATGTAAACTGGAAAACTGGAAATAGGCAAATTATGTTAAAGTCTTTTTAATGATTTTAGGGGATTATGTAGACATGTGTTACACATTTTAAGGTGTTAAAAATCTTATGTGGAACTTTAAGAGTTTTGAATTTTTGTATTATTCCTATTTGCTTTATTGCCAAGTCTATATAAGAAGATTAATATTGCTCTCATGTCTGTATGCTAAACCTGAAAATAGAACCAGCAGACTAAAATATTAGCTTAAAGACTGGAAGCACTGGGAAACAGTTAAATGTGGCTTGGCTCTGTCCTGAAGGTAACAAATATGCATTCCAACATCTCTAATGTATATTTATTTTTAAGATAGTCAAAGCTATTTCCTACTGTCTGCAGTAATTTGCCAAGCTAAGGTAACCTATTAGCTGTAGGTTCATATACATTAGCAATCTCTTCACTCACAAAAGGCATGTTCACTTTGAACAACCTACTGTGATATTACATATTTGATACTGGAATGGCATTTTTTTTATCTTCTTTACTTTTATACATCAAGATAAAATTATTATGGCCCAGGTAAAGTATGAAATAAAGTGTCAGATATTTTATGTGCCTTATAAATATATAGTCATTCGACAAAAGCAAACAATTATCATCATATATTCTTGTGGAGACAGGAAACTCAGTAACAGTAAGTTAACATGAACTCTCGTCTGCCCTGCAGTAACACTGTGCTGTTTGTCATCTTTGCTGTTTCCTAATTCATTCAGCCCAGCCAAAAACAAGTCCAGTTTACAGGCTGAGGGTGTTCTGGACCTATCTCACCGCTCTCCTGCAAACGGACTGAAAAATGTTATGTTAGGCTAACGACCGGTGCAGCTTAGAAACAGTCATTGCATTGATGGAATGCGAGATAAATCAAAATGTATCCACATTGGATAATGGAGTGCTGGCCAAGTCCTGCACCCAAAATGAGCCAAGACGACTGAATAACAGCTGTATACAGCCTCGGCCTGTGCCCTTTGGATGATCCAGAAGAATGACTAAAAAGGGTTACTACAGGACTCAGCTCAGTAGGAGAGAAAGGGGCCCTGTCCAAGCTTTTATTTTTAGTAAATTTTTAGTAATATTCTTCAAAGCTATTTAAATGGTCCAATTAATGACTGTGTTTATGATGATTAATGTGACCACTGACAGTGATTATTGTGGTTGCTGTGGTGAAGTGGCGCCGTGACATAAAAATTTCAATTTCATTTTCTTGCAGGTTTGCTGTAATTAAATTTATTTCTTGCATTTATGCTTTGAGGAAGGAACGAAAGTGGCCATGGTTTTACAAGGGGACATTATAAGTATAATAAATGCAAATATACTTTTACATGCTGACAAGTCTTAAAGAAAGTAGTACCAGTGTGGAAAAACAGGAAGATGAGAACAGAAGAAAAGAGAAGTGAAGGATGAAAAAAATGTTACTTATTTTGAAACGGTTTGCTTCTAGAATACATCTAGAAACAGCCCAGAGTTAAAAGTGTGTAATTTGAAAGGTGTCACAAACCTACATTTTGGTATCTTTTAACTCATGCTGGTTTTTTAGCTCAGAGCTTTCTTATTCCAGGTCAGTCTCACCACTCTTATCAACCTCATTTCTAGCTGCTTTCAGTAGCATTTAGCTGCTACTGGTTGACGTATTTCTCAGAAGTTGGAGGTAAATAAAATGATTTTGCTTTGGGTCTGCAGGCATCTGTTTGCTAACATGTTAGCAACAGCATGTGTGTGATGAAATTTAAAAAAAAAACTGTGCGGATTTAAATGGTGATTGGACAAAAAGCATGTGTTATTGGAATATCAATATTTGCAGCTAATACCCTAGTACTGACTCCTCAACATCACGAGGCCTCAACCAGCTACATTATCAGCTCTAAATACTAAAAGTCAAAATAGCAAATGTATGCAGCAAAGAGGAAATCCAAAGAGGCCTATACTGTAAGTCAGAACTGTAGGACAGGAATAGCTGACACAAAAATACATTTCCCATGTGTAAAAACTTATATTTGCATACTATGTCAGGGAAATAAATAGAGGGAAAAAAAACCGTTAGGGAAAGACTTTTTAATTTTCAATCCTTAGGAAATACATTTGAAAGTTATAAAACTGTGCCCGCTTTTCATCTGCACTTAATATCTGTCTCATATAACATGCCCTGAGGATCACTTATATAGAAAGAATAATATGCTTGGAGTCAGTTGCTGCATAATAATTGCATTAAGACTGGAAGGTGTGCACAAATTATAACTCTTAAGTAGAACTGTAATTTAATCTTTCACTCGCTGTGACATTGTAATATCTACTCTCAACTGCTCTTAACAATAAAGATGATTCACTTTTTTTTTATAAGGAAAGGGTAGTTTTCTCTTCTTTTTTGATTGTATTTAGATAAAGTTTAATGTTGCGCTGATCAGTATTTTTATATTTACAGTGAATCAAAAAAAAAATGCATGAATGAATGAATGGATGCTAGACTATTCGCAAAAGTTTCAATATTCCTTCAGATTATATTTGTCAGTGTGTGTTGCATTTGGCTATATCTGAATCATCTAACATTTTTTGCGAGTGGACTCTTTTTTATGAGTCTGAACATAATAGGAAGAGATCAGATAAACTGCCTGGCTACATGATTTTAGACATGAAAAGTCAAGACTGTCAACAGCCTACAGTCTCCATTAGGCCTGAATAAGGACAGACGTTTCTGGATTAGTCATCAGGAACTGCTGCAACTACTCTTGTGTGTTTGGTCCAAGTTATAAATTAAAAATGATTACTTTGTAATACATGATATAAAGCTCTACTTTACAAAATCCACTACAGTTGGAAACCATCATGACCAAATATGAAATATATATTAAACTTAAAAGCACCTAGTCATACATTTGGTGAAACACACATAATTTCACCTTGAGACTTTCAACAAATTGCCTCAGCTCTCATGCTGTCATTGTGTCTGACACATACACACATACACACACACACACGCACACACGCACGCAAGCACTTTCAGACTCTTGAGTAACACCAGATGCTACATGTATGTGACTGGCTTATTATCAAATGGTATTTGTGTATTGATGTTAACTTTTCCTGGAGTGTACGATAATGAAAGCTACAAAATGCTCACTACAAATTGAGCAGTGGATTAGTTCAGGTAAGACATAACTGTATAATTTTTCCTACTTCACTCAGCTTTGCCATACTGTTGGGAAATAAACACAACAAAAGTGGGAGTTTAACTTGAGTATCTACAGGATTTTGTTGTCTGGAGGTGCTCAGCAAAGAGCTTAATGAGCCAGGATGAGGAGGATGTGGTTTGCTGCATCTCCTGTGTTTTCCATCTTTCTCCTCACAGGTTTCGCTGCAGCAAACCACCATTCCCACGATCTCCTTTTCTCACTGTCCAGACTCCACTGTGAGGGATTCTCATGCAATTAGCCTTGTTACCTTTAAACTTGAACCTAAAACTATGGCATGTATCTGATTGGACTCTGAACTCTTTCATTGTCCTTTTTTTTTGTTTTCTCCCAAAATTCTCTGTATCTCCTGTCATCCATCTCTTTTTCTTCTACTTTTTCATTCCTTGTCATTCCATCCTCATCTCCCAATAACATACAGCCTTCAGAGCTTTCACACTGTGCATTTGTCACTGACATTTTAGACAGACTTGCCAAGCCTTTTCCGCTTATACTGCATTGTTGATTGAAACCCTCTGTGGCCAGTGATCCATATTGCTGACAACATTTTACTTTAACACCTAAATCTGAATGGGCACTTCCTCCATATAAACGTGGGTGGCCTGATATGCAGCCCTCTGATTGGGTTCTGAATCAGTAAACCATGATGATGATGATGATAAAAGTTGGATATTAAAGCACAGAGTTTGCACATTTTAAATAGTGTGAAAAGAAGCTAGGACATGATTTGTGACTGTCAGGTAAACAACAGCAATAGTGTGAGGTGCACCTTTCTATAAACATGAAAATTACATTGTCTGCTATCACCACTGGTTGGAAGCAATCATAAGCAATGCTGGACATACTGTGAGAATGGTCAGAGTTTGCAAAGCTGTAATCAAAGCCAAAGGTTGGATATTTTCAGGATTAAAAAAAATCTAATGACTGTAACATTCAAATTCATGTTGTTTGTCTTATTATCCTAAGAAGTAATGTTGTAGCATTTCAAATAGTATTGTACATCAATAGTATTAGTTTTCCAAATAAATAAATAAATCTATGACCAAAGTGCCATTCACTGACATCACATCAGCAGACATGTTATGATTGCATTTACTCAAAATCACGAATTTTTTTTTTTTTTTAAATCAATGCATCACATTGACAATCATGTCAAGAACAAATAAGGTATTTGGGTTTTTCCCACTACACTGTCGAAATGGGCCCATACTTGAGTCATGTTGTCAAAACTATGCCTTAAAATATTCAATAAGGTCTAAAGGTATCAACAATAGGCAGGTAGTGGACTACTTACCAAGCTGTATGATACAATCAAAGTATGTACTGTACAGAGGCTTTGCAGAAAATGCAGACTTGGAGCAGGCAGGATCAAGGACCAGGCAGAAACATGAGGAAAAAGGATAAGAGCAGAATTACAGTGTGACTGAATGGGAGAGCTGCAGACAGTGGAGAGAGAACTCGGTATAAAATGAAATGTGTACACACACAGAAAGAAGAAAACAAATCAATGAGTGTCTCAGCTGAATGCATCAATATTAATATGTAATGGCAATAACCATCAGTAAGATATA
Organism: Mastacembelus armatus; assembly: GCF_900324485.2. Classification (NCBI taxonomy): domain Eukaryota; kingdom Metazoa; phylum Chordata; class Actinopteri; order Synbranchiformes; family Mastacembelidae; genus Mastacembelus; species Mastacembelus armatus. The sequence continues at coordinate 8,202,645 of NC_046643.1, read as the reverse complement.
ATATAGGTGCAGTGTGCAATTTGACATACTTTACAAAGTCCCATTGTTTTTAATGGCATGCCCTAAGATGTATGTATTTATGAACTGATTAATTAAGTCGCATTTTATGCGTTTATGACAGCATATACTAAGGCACAATTTTCAGAAAATAGTAAGCTTGGGCACTTTTTTTTAATTAAATATTGCAGTCCACAGTACAGTTCACATTTTTAATCACAAAGCAAAATGGTGCACATTGTTAAATATTATAAAGTGTCATTTTCTAGATATAATTTCACAAGGGGCAATTTTAATGACATAATAAAAGAAGGTACATGTTTAATGAGATGCTATACTGTGATGAATTTACCATATTTCTTATGAAATACACCAGGCAGACCATTTCATGATCTGATATACTAAGATGCAATTTTCATGGCATGCTCTACTTAAGGTGCATTTCTGATGACATGTTATACTAAGTTGCATTTCTCATGCCACAAGGCACATTATTCATAATTTATACTACTGTGCATTTTTCATGATGTACTCTACTAGGGCCCATATTTTGTGATACAGTCAGATGTATTTATCATTATGTATTATACTGATGTACATCCTATACTATCAGTTTCAGTCAGTATACTTCAGGGATTCTGTCCTCTCACCTCTCTTAACATTTCTAATTGACTGAGCCGCATTATTTTTTTCTGTTCCTTATCTTAATAGCGTTACATTAATCTCTTTATATTGAATTTCAGGTTGAACAAGGAGATAAATTTCACTAATTTCCCTCCTGTTTACTGCTCGTAATGCTAATTAAACAATGAAGTGCAAGTTCATGATCAGCAGTATCATTAGTCCACCTTCCCGGTCTTCCCTGAAGGGACCATTTTGGGAGTTTTTGTTGTTGTCTTTAGCAGAAGATAGAAATTGAGCACTAGGGGGAGAACTGCAGGTATGATGAGACCGACTTCATTGAGACATTTAATTTGTTCTTGAATGTTAGCTGTACTTATGAAAATCCCTCATCTGACTACGTGAAGGAGGGAAAAGAAAAGATCTTGTGCATTGTGTAATTAAATCACTGATGCTTTGTTCATTACAAAATAGTACCACTGACTTTCACAGCACGCCACGTTGATATAAAAGAAAAGACATCCGGAACACGCCTTCCTGTGTTGATCATATCCGAGTCTTAACATACACATACTATGTCTGATGTGCTAAAGCCCATTTTTCATTACATACTAAGACTAAATTATCATTATTTAAAAAAGGTGCATTTTTTTCATGACACAGGTTTCAACATAACATACTACACTACCCTACACACATTCTTCTGACATACTATATGAAGGCCCACTTTTAATGTTAATGTCATTCTCTACTATGGTACATTTTTCTTGACATACTTTCCTAAGTTACATTTTTGAATGACAATTTAATATTATAATTTTCTAAGGCAGAATTGTCATGATATAATACAAGGCACATTATTAATTCTATACTACACTAACGCATTTTTAATGGCAACAGTAAGACACTTTTTTCTATGACATAACATAAGTGTCTTTCATGACATGCTAAGATATATTTTTCATTATCTATAATAAGACACATTTTAATGACATATTATAATAAAGCAGTAACTCTAGTGACCCTCACCTTCCTTTACACCACTTCACACTGGACCTACACTTAATTGAGAAAGAATTATTTGAGCCACACCACTTTTTTACTTATCTTAATACATAACGTATTCACTGATTTTGTCATATTGAATTTAAAGTTGAGCAAAGAGACACATTTCATTGATTTGTTTACTGCTTATAATACTAACTTAAGGACAGACATCAAAAATACATACCTGTTCATGATCAGCAATATCAGCAGTGCTATTAGCATCTTCGAAGGAGCCTTCTTGGGAATTTTCCTTCAGCAGAAGACAGAATTTGGACTCCAGGTGGCAAGCTGCAGGTTTGAGGAGATTGGGAGCTGGATAATCTCGCATACCTTCTGTCTTCATTGAAACACTGCCAGAAATGGTCTATGATAAACCAAACAAAAAATGGGTTGTATACTTTAAGCATTCCATAACATAGCCATAGCATCCTCAGAAAGTTCAGCTAGGCAAGACTGTGTTAAGCTGATCAGTGTATTTACTTCTTAAAGTAAGATTTAAAGCAGCAATGGTGAGTGTCAGGTTTTCATCTAACATCCAGCATCTCTACAGCAGAATAATATAGCAGAAAAGCAAAGTCCAAACCCAGTGTGAACAAATTCTCTGTTTTCACTGAATAGCTGGTAACCCTGTTGTTCTGTCCTGCACTGGACACTGACCTGCCACCCAGAGGTTTTTAGCACCAAATGTCAGCTGAATATCCAAATCCAACAAATCCAACTAATTTCCCCGCAGTGTTTACATCAGAGGAGTCATGACAAACACTTTTTACAGATATATGTTTTAAACAGGCATCATCACAGTCACGTATAATCTCCAGGGCCTTCCTACCACAGCATCATGCCTGCAAATGTCACCAGTTAATCCACCAAGAGTTAAACACAACGGCACTTAAATTTGCCAGAAGAATGTGATGGACCCACTTCTTTTTTTTTTTTTTTTTTTTTTACATCGCTTTAAAAAAAAAAAAAAAAAAACATTAGAATCTGAATTTTATTGTCATTGTACAAGTACAATGAAATTACAGGTGCTACACAAATGTTGACCAGGTATTGAAATAAGAAAAAAAAAAGAGAAAAACCTGAAAATAAGTTTAAAAAGGTAGGTAGTATAATTTAAAGTTAAGTAGTACATAGTAAATAAACAGTGAAAAAAAGTATTGCACAGCAGGAAATGTATTGCAGTTGGTTTGAAAGTGCATAACACATTTTTAGGTATGGGTAATTTCCAGGGGAAAACATATTGCACATACTGTAAGATGAATAAATAAATACATGAGAAGGTATGGAGATAAATAATATTTAAGTAGGTCTCTGGTGACAAGAATTCACAGTAAATGTATTACTCTTAAGATGAATGAAGATGATATACACATTTACCTTGAAGGAGATTGTAAGGAGCAGTCTTGTAATACTTAATTTTACACCTAAGTTTAAAGTAAACATGCTCAAGTAAAACAAGTATGTAGTACAGCCTACCAGAATGCTAAAATACACATTTGTGTTTTCTCAGAATAAGAGCACATATACACAACACAGTACAGTAATTGTTTACCATGGGTTTCCAGATTACTGGCAAAGAAAATTGAACTGACCTGGGTCACGGAAGAGCCTACGGCGCCATTCTCTACCTTTGTCTTCTTCGTCTAGTTGTATTTTATTGGCAGATTACAAACCACTCAGGTGCATAGTGCCACCTAACGTATCAGACTGTTTAATATCGGGGTTTGTTGTCTATGTTCTTTTGATTGACTGGTGGAACCCAACCTATCACCCAATTATCACCCACTATGCTCCTCAATCACACATGTGGGTCTGAGTTCTGTATATCCAGGAAACAGGTAATAAAAGGGTCCATTCATGCTTCTGGATTCCATAATGATGTCTCCCTGTTCTTGCCTCATCCAAGTTATGTTACTATTCTTATATTTTTTATTATTTTGCTTGCCTGTGATTTACAAAATGAGATTTTCATAATTTCTTGGTGTTGCTTGCTTCTTTGATTAATGCATCTGCTCTTCGGTTTCCTTTGATTCCTTTTTGTGTGTGGGCTGAAATCCAAATGAGTGCAACTGATACGTTTGCATGTTGAAGCCTTAATAAAGTTTTGTATATTTCATTTCATTTATTTCAATCCCATCTCTTTTTCAACCTCTACACTGCTCCATTTAAAACATTTGCTTTGAACATCTTCACACTCCCATCTGGTGAGAAACACTGTTATTGCTGGACTGCTATTCTCTGAGTGGCCTTGAAGACTGACCTAATAGCTGGTCATTAAATGTTTCTATCTTAGCTGCAGTGTAATTTCCACCCTCTCCACATGAAGTATAAAAACAAGTTGGAATTTGTACTTGTAGCTTGAGAGTTTTCCTGCTTTGTATCTGTAGACAAATGTTTTTTTTTTTCAGTATTTTTTTCAGTATCTTTAATTCACACATACCCTAAACACTTTTGAAAGTGCATTTCTACATTATTAAATGTGTACATATACAATGCTTTTTCAAGTACAAATCTTTTCTGCACATGGAGAAGTTGGAATTTCTCATTCAAATTTTTTACAGGTTTAAGAAGGCTGATTTACAGGTACAAATTTAATTTCCAAGCTCAAAGTCTGTGTGACCTAGATTTTTACCCATATTGCAAAGGATCGTGTAATGAATGAATGAGAAAAACAAACACACAGAGAACCACTCACAGCCCATTTCCTCAGTCAGAGCAGTCATGAGTAGTTATCAGTATTGGAGGGATCTCAAGCCCTCCCTCATCACCATCAATCTGTCTAAATGACTCCTCTCTCTGCTCCGTCTCCCCACTGCTGCTTTGCTCTTCCATTATACTTTCCTCCAGGTCATATCAGCATCTCCTTAGCTCACTCCTTCTCACTTTAAATCCTTCGTTTACAGCCACTTATCTACATGCTTTTCCCCATTTTCTTCACCATTCTGCCATTTCTTTCAACTCTTGGCTCTATCTCTAGGACCATCCTACTCATGAGTATCCAAGCGTACCCCCCCCCCCCCCCCCCCCCTTTTTTTTTTTTTGAAATTGCACCATGACTAAATGAGCCCCAGTGTAATGGATAGCCTAATGGGATTGGATGAGGCATTAAAACCATATTTCACAAGGACATAATATTCCCAAGATTTCAGCAACATTCACTTGAAATTGTCCTGAATGTGTGTTTGGGTCTCATCTGCGTTTATCTCCAAGACTGGCATTCAGACTGCTCTACAGTAGGCGTTTATTTGTGGGCATGGACATACAATGTCCCAGTGCTGTGTTAAAATCTTACTCAGATGTTTTGGTTCGGGATCATGTTGAAAACTACATATTAAGGATCATTATTTTCTCTTTCACTGTGACCCAAATGCTGTCAAATGAAGCACAGCTGTAAATGCTCTGCCTCGGCAAGGCAAGAATTTGCAATAACTCCCACCATGTCTCATTACATTTAGATATATAAATGATAAAATGTGCAATATCTTTTATTTTCTATCTGCCTCAGTGGATACATATCTTGCTTTATAGTCTCAAAACACCGTTTTAAAGTTTGCTGCCCAAGTTGCCATGACTAGACTTTGTAAAGCTAAATTTACTTTTTTTTTTTTCCTGCAGTAAGGGAAAAGTATACAATTTGAGTTACTAACATTTTTGTAATACTGTTTATTATCCCAAATACCTAACTGAAGCCCAGTCAAACTCTTATCTTAGTAGGAGGAACAGACAAACTTGTGCTAACACAAAACACACCCACAGCTATTTATGAAGTACACTGAAAGGCTAATGAGCAATCAGTAACCATGACACTCCACCAGTAGCCTAAACAATGTGTGCATGCCCAAACACACACACACACACACACACACACACACACACACAAAGGACACCCCATGGCTATACTCAAAAAGTGGAAAACTGCACCCAGGTGCTGGTGTCAGGAAAAGGAAACCAACTATAGTGTGTGTGAGAGGTTAGAGGTCATGTTGCACCTAATGTTGAAACCTAATGTAAGTACAGATTTGCAAAGCCATATGAATAGTCTGTAGGGCTGCTGATATGTTTCTTTGCTTCTCTCTCAAACACACACAGACATTTATAGCCTTGTTATTTTGCAAAGTAGTGAAACATGCCTGCATGGCAGCTGCTATATTGCAGCATAGAATATCTTGATATTGCAGTCATCCTAAAAGAAAATTCACTTTCAATTACCATTGGTAAGCAGATTCAAGCACGCAAACCCATATGATTATATTTTTCATTAGCTTGGAAGGTAGCAATGGTTGGGCTATTGGGCACCACAGCAGACTTCCTGATACTCAACACACACAAAGGCAATGAAAGAACAGCTGGATAAAAGCAGCTGCTGCCAATATGTGACTCATCCATAAAGTGCTTTGTATTACCTCTCACTCCAAAACAAGTGGTGCCTCCTAATCATACACATACATTCACTTGCTCACCTTTTACAGTTTGAAATCACATATGTAGCAGATTACAGGCCTTTATAGTTGAATCACTTGTGGAGCCACTGAAAATGTTTTTATAGCCAGAGGGGGAAACCGAATGGAAACAGGCATGTTAAAGGAATCATATGAACTGTGATTGCATGAAGCAAATAATTTTCCTGATGCCTTACAGTTCATCTTCTATTGTGACAGGATCAGTTAATATATGTGCATTAGGTCATTCATTCCCATCACACTGTTATCAAGCATTACAATCAGTTCTGTTCAAATTCTGCATAAGCCATCATTGGGCTGGAAGCACCAATGGTAACACACCATATTACAGTGTTACATTACACATTACATTGCATCTCTCTAAATAAGTGTGTCCAAGGTTCAAACAGTTTCTTGTGGTGTTTTACAAGAGACAGCTTGCTATGAATAATGATCTCTGGACTGTATAACAGGCAGCTCTTACATAGCAGACGATATGTGTCACAGACTGACAGGAATAGCAATTTAGATGGTGAAATTTATAAAGGGAGAGCTGCAGGAGAGAGTGAAGTCAGGGCGTTTTTCATTGAAGAGAAGTGGATCAAATGGGGAACGGATGAGAAAGGTCGATGAGAGACAGACGTGGATCTGGACCTGCTTTGCTTAATGTTCCTGTTTTTATGAGGCCTGTTAAATTGTCTTTCTAGAGTGGTTGGCAGGCCTGAACACACACCGAGTGCTACATTCTCACAACTCGTTACCTGTCGACTTCTAAAATTTGATTGAAGGTTGGCTTTGGATTGAGTAACTTATTTTTCAAGTGCTCATTTATCAATGCTAAAGTTGTTTTTTTTCTCTCTCTCTGTATCAGCTTAAACCAATTACACTCAACATCCACACAACTATTTTATTTTTTTATTTTTAACTGCAATAGGTTTGAGTTTTATGGTCCAATAGCAGATTTTTCTTGCCAGTACAGGAATTTCCTCTGTGGAAGATCTAGGTTGCTTTGATAGGTAGGTCAGGAGAGGTGAAACTATCCTGTATCGGGACAAAGGGACACCAACCGTTCTATTTATTTAGTCTACGTCGAAATGAATGCATATCATTGTGTACACAGTCAAATCGGCCCATGGGTAAACCACTCTCCATTGAATCTCCAGCTCTGAATGTGGAGCTTTGTTTGCTCTGGACCTGTCATTTTGTGATTATGCCATCTCCAAGCTTTAGTTCAAGTGATTTGACCCACAAATGACTGCACACATCAGGAGTTGCCCTGTGTGTCTTTAATGAACGCTGACTGCAGCACGACTTGTCTCACTCTTTGGTTTGTCGGATGCGGTTCATTCGAGTTCATCTTATCGCCAGTTCAAATTAGCAGAGCTTAATATTGTTTTCTCTTTAGAACTGCTCCCCTGGGCTCTCTGTTGCCTGGATGCCTTGTTCTCCCAGACACAGCACGAGGGGAGGCAGTAAAGCTATGCTAACATCATATTCTTGTTATTATAATCATTATTAAACCACTGTCATCAGCCAGTTGGTTCCTTCTCAACTTACCCTCATTTGCCAGTCTGAACAAACAGACCTTAAACAGAGGGTCATTTGTGAGTGATGGCTTGCATAGGTGAGAAGATATTAAGTGTTTCAGAAGGTTTTTTTTATTAAAGGAAGAACTTTTAAAGGGAATCTGCGGCGGTTCTGCTCTCCCTCCCACCAGCCTTTCCACCCTGCCCAGGAGGAAGGTTTAGATTGCTGTGTGGAGTGATGGGTCCCACAGCGTTAGGCTGGACTACAGGGTGGATACTCCCCACCACTCCACTAGAATAACAAAATCACTATGGATGGCTTCAGGAAAGTGAAAACTTTCAGCAAGTTTGGCTTCTAAAAACAAAATAAAAATAACTGGCAGATGTTTTTCTTCCCCTTCTCTTGACTCTATTCAACTCAGCTTTTTTAACAGTGTTGTTCATGTCACTTTCATAGCACTGCTCTCAGGGGACAAGGTTGGGTGACAGGAGGTGAGGACAAGGAAGAAACCCAGTCGCTGTATCCAGACCAGAGGGAGGGGAGGCTGAATGTCACCTTCAAATCTAGCAGGCAGATTGATTCAGAGCCATCAGGGAGCAATGGGAAATACCTCGGCCTGACAGGAGACACTAAATTAAACAACCAGCAACCCCCTGGGAGAGTGTTTAACAGCAGCACACTATGAGTTATGGGCCAAAGGCAATTTCTTTTAACATCATACTTTGTTTTAAATGGCAGAAATGTGTTTATATATGGAATGCACATTTCAATAAACAAAGCACTTAACCATATATATGAGATGTTTCCTTCAGATTTCTGGGACGAATCTAAAAATAGTCCAAATGACTGATGTGGAAATATACATCAACATGTTTTTTTTAACAGTATAACATAATTCATCAACTGTGGGATATTTTAGTGTGACTATTAATGTTTATGTTAGATTCTGATGGTCACATGGCAGTGATGCTTTTATGATACACTGTCATCTCCATTTATTTTATTCCACTATCAAATGTTTAAGACTTAGGTAGATTTTATAGCTCCGTGTACTCTAAACATTATGTACTGTGCATACTGTACTACATGTTTAAACTATGTGAAGTGTGTTACATATCTATTTCATGGTTTACCTGCAAGCATAGATATAGAGTGTTTTAGAATAGCTTATAGGCCTATTTTACAATCAGATATTTGCTTTATGAAAGACTTCTGGAAAGCAATCAACCTCTACCCAGCACACAGCCACAACCACTTTTCACCTTTGCTCACATGCAAGTGCACAAGAGAGTACTCTATTATTATTATTATTAGTAGTATTATTATTATATTTACTCTGGTGTGATCACACGCTATAAACAGTGTGATGACACACTGAACACACAACAGATCTGAGGCGGTTTTACTCAAGTAATTTTCACAAATAATCACTTCAGTACATTACTTTCCGACATGACTAGCTCAGATTTCCTCTTGATTTATTTCTGCTGTCCCTTCCTCTGCCAAGAAAAAAAAATCTAATTCTATCTTCCTCCTTGCTTTGTCTTAATTTGAAAAACTAAGAGCAATAAAATGTGGACGTCCTCTTTTATTCTCCAGAAATAGGCCAAAAGGGGAACAAGGTTCAGAGCTCTCCCTCTGGATATTATAGTGCCAGTAATTTTGGACGAGATCATTAGTCTGTTGTGTCCTGTTACCCAACATACTTGCTAACCCCAGCTTTCATTTCACCTCATACCAATCTCACATGTAAATATGTGACACACTATAAACAGCTGCATGCCTGTGTTTGTGAATAATACATCTCAGTGGGAAAATGCTTCCCATATATCTTGTGTTGCTCATATCGAAGTTTCCAGATTTTTGTAATTCTGGGACAGCCCTGACCATAACATTACATCTGATTATTATTTAAAACCACAGGGATTTCTGCTGTGAACAGTAGTTGGAAGTAATTTAATTTAAATCAACACAAGTCAATCTGATAGCCGACCAATGTCTACAGAGACATTGTGTAGAATAAAACCATACCATGGAGGAAAACGTTCCTTGTTTTTCATTTTCCATAGGAGACACAATGTCTCACAATGGCTCTGCTTGTGAAATCATCATCTATGCAATTATTATACTTTTCTAATGAAAAATCAAACAATTGTGCCATGTTTGCAAAGGTTGGTGATATATTTATGGTGCATGCATGACCGGGATAGGTATCAGTTGCTGCATACTGCTACAGATTCACGCCACTGGTGTCCTGAGTGATAGGGCCACACACTGGGTTTAAAGCTGCTGGGCCATTAAACATCCACACAACAGTGGCAGTGTGGAATGCTCATCATGTTTGGGCGATAAGGATTAAGACCCTACAGTGCATGAAAAATATATGCAAGCTTAAGACTTTTATTTATGTTTGCGTCATTGGTAAATGAACACTGTCAAAGCAGAGTAGTGAACGGGAGCAGGATGTATTGAAAATGAATTCAGACTATGATGAAGCAGACGATCTGTGGTGCAGTTCTGATTGGATCTTTTATAACACAGCGGGAATAAAGCTGGGAGGGCATTTATGATGCATCAGAAAATGGAAGGGACATGAACAAAACCAAAATTGTGCTGATAGAAGAAACGGAAGGTGATGAAGAGAGGTCTGGCTGACAATGTGAGTGAGAGAGAGAGACCGTTAGCATCTAGAGAAACTGAAATAGAGGACGCAAAGCATTTTATTCAAAGGCACTGCTGTTGAAGCTCATTTTCTCTAGCAGAATGGACCGACCACACATCCAGAAGCCAAAGAAAAAAAAAAAAATCTTGAACAATGATATTTACCAATGCAGAGAGTAAAAATGATAAATAAATAGAGAAGGACATTATAGTATTAAAATATATCTTTACTTATTACTGTTTTGTGCATTTTTATATATATTTCTGTTTTCCAAAGGGAATGAATATTTGGCTATGAGTGACAATGTTCTTTTTCTAATGGGTACTATATCTTTGTGGAAGAACACTATTTCAATACATTAATTAAAAAACTGTTTGTAATACTGTTCCAGTTGCATCAGTAACATAACATCCAGGTCAGCAACCGCCACCTTACTAAAGCTAAATATGTAGGTAGCTATGTATTCTAAATGGACTATTTTATCAAACACGTGTCTAAAACATTTTCCAAATGTACACTGTCCACTTCCATTACCTTTGTAAGGACCCTTTAAAAAAAATTGGTCAAACAATCAGCAAAAACAACAATATCTGTATGGCAGTTTAGATTTCCTTGTACCAACAGTGAGGAGAATTTAAATTTGAGTTTGATCTTATCTAAATACACTATGTATATACAAACTGAGTCGCTCAAAACAAAAATTACAGCAACGCAGAGAAACATGCTGTGATGGGTAGGCCAACAACAGAAGGTAACAACAAATCAAAAAATCCGCTACACTGCAGTCTGAAAAGAATCAAAATAAATCCCAAATGCCATAAATTCGACACACTCTCAGACCAAAACAAAATTCATTATTTACTGGGGGAAAATCTGACATTGCCATATTGAAGCAATAAAATATCATAGTACTACAGAGCATTAGGAAAAATACAGCCAAATAATACCTCTTTCTATAATCTTTATTTTATCTCTTGGTCTCCTCTGGATTTCTACCAATATCCTTTCGTTACACTTTATGTTATGTTGTGTGGTGTAGTATTATTTGTGTTGTCAAGTTTAAACATTGTTGTGTACAGATAGTGTAGTGAACCAAACCATGTATTTGAACATGGAGTTGACACTGCAATAAAACATTTTAAACATAAGGTTGTCACATTACCTATTTCTGCCTCTTTTGCATATTCACAGCATCCCTTTAATCAGTTAAGCTGAAGTCTGTCAGATATTTTTGAAAGCTCTTGGAAAAAATACTGAGTTTTTATTTCATCACAAACCATTTGTTGTCTTTTTTTATTAACTTCCTGAATTATTATACTTTGTAAACCTGTACGACATGCTCTGGCAAGTCTGTACTCAGCTGTGGCCATAAAGCAATAGAGGGAGAGCGGGAGAGAGAGAAGAAGAGGGAGGAAGGAGGGAGGGAGCAAAAGTTGTCATAGAAAGTTTTGGCTCTTGGTGGTGAGTACTGTACAATTTAGAAGCTTTGTCTTCTAACCCCTGCAAACAGCAGTACTATAACTGGGAAAGAGAAAGTGAAATAGAGGAGGGTGATTGACTTATTATGTGTTAAGGAAAGTGTGTTTGCGTGTGAGTTACACCTCTCTCTCTCTCTCTCTCTCTCTCTGTGCTTTAAGAGGTTTACCACTTCAGCCAACATCCTGAAGCGGGCCACCCTCCTCTTCACCCCTCCTCTCCCCTTTCCTCCAGACCAACGCATGGACTCCAGCGGCGTGAAGAGAGGGCAGAGGAAAGCAACTTTTCAGAGGAGAGATAAATGGTGAGAGGGAAGTCTGTTGTTGGTTTCCTGGACTGAGCTGCATGTGCTGGCTGAGTGTTGGGGTTAAATTAGGAGGCAATCTCCTTTTCCTGTGTGTGTGTGTGTTCTCTGTCTGCCTGCATGGGGAACAGCAGCAGCGCAAACGGGACTGAAGAAGACTTCTGAGTGCAACAGCACAGAGCAGGACAAGCCAAAAGAGAAGAAAAGAAAGTGGTAAAACAGAGACATGAACAGCAGGAGCTGGACTGGGAAGACAAAGTCTTGAGCAACAATTTAACAAGCCACAGAAAAAGGCAGACACACAAAAGACAAAAGGAAGACTCACCTGACCTTTCTACTCTGCCAGGTGGAGCTACCTTCACCTTGCCCTGTTCTTCATCCCCCTCTTTCCCTGACATGGACCGCCTGCTGGCCCTGACCCTCGCCTACCTGGCCTACCTGCTGGCTGCTGTGCTCGGCTCAGAGCGCCAACAGCACCGCATGCAACACGGCCCCTGCAGCTACACCTTCATCCTCCCTGAGGTGGAGCATTGCCATCCCTTAAAAGACTTCCAGGTCAGCAACACTCTACAGAGGGACTCCCCGCCTGAGTCCGAGCGTGACACTGGCCAATCCAAGCAGGGTAAGGTCCTAAAGGAGAGGCCTTCCTTGCAGGAGAGGAAGCTGGAGAGACTGGAGAGTGCTATGGAGAATAACACCCAGTGGCTACAGAAGGTAAGATCTCCTCAACTGTTTACTTAAACAATCACATTCAATCACCCTTTCATTCTTGCACTACAGATTTACTGTCACACTGTCTTCTTCTAATCTTTTCACATGTCATCTTTAAATTGCTGACCTTCAAACAAAATGATGAGGTGACAAAATCATACAATTTGGTAACATCTGTTTGTCAAGCCTTCATATTTGACAAGTTCAGCTCTTAGCTGGGATTTCCTGGATGCTTGCTGTAAGCATATCTGGCTCCATGACAGTGCCTGGTGAATGTGTGTAGGTCTGCATTTAAGACCACTGGGATGCAAGAACTCCCTGTTGCATGCAAGAAGAGAAGGACAAGATGAACTATGTTTGCAACCAGCAGACAGTGCCAAAGATCTCTCACACTGTTAAACCTTCTAAATGAATATTGTCCCCCCCTACAGACAACTAACGCACAGAAACTTCACTCTTGATTCATGTTTTAGCTCATCTATAAGCCAGAGTCCGTGAAAACTATGCATCAAACTAAGCTCACATGAAAATATGAAGTGTCCCCTGTGAAAAATATTTATTATTTGCAGAAGACACATTTCAGCATATCTTCTCACCGAGCTACTGGCCTTTGCAGTTCCCTTTAGTCTGAGTTATAATGGACTGAAATCAAATGATGCGATTAAATGTGGCTTCAGAATAGTGTTTTCATTGATAAGGTCATCAGGGTGAATAATCAGTACTGGGCCAGAGTCTAGGACAGATTGACATGCCACAGCTCTCCATTTGTTTCTCTATTCTAATCCACAACTGGTTCTTTATATTTATGGCAAGCAATAATCCTCTGGCCAAGCATAAGCGCTGTATTGAGTGTTTAGTTTCGCCAACATGTTGGTTATATTTAAAAATGGGGTATTTCGAGTGGCAAAGCTCTTCCCCTGCTCCTCTCATTTCCCACTCTCACCCACCACAAATTTGTCTGCTTTTCTGTTCCTTCCCTTTTCACTGTTCTTTTTCTGCTCCTCTCTATCCACGTCCTTCTCACTTCTATTTGGATGATGAATGTGTCTCATCTCACACCTTGTCTCATCGACCATGTGATCTCAAACTCAGTCTTGCTCTCCTGACACGCGGTTGGATACACACATTTGAAAACACACACTCAATTCCCCTGTGTGCACTCTGTCTGATGCTCAGTCTATGAAGTGGAGACCTAGCTTCCATGAAAAACATCCCATGAGGCCACAGTGTGTGTGCTTGAGAGACAGAGAGAGACAGATAGTGCAAATACTTTTCATCATGAACACAGTATATTATTCATGCAGACAACCTACAAAGGCTAAATTGTACAACACAAAAGCATCATATCTTGCACTTATCTTACACGTGTTCTTGCAGCATGTAGTCTCCTACTGTCATGAAGGAGCTGTAGTTTAAATTGCCCTTATCTACAGTTTAAGTTCAGCTGACACTTATCTTGCTCAGCTGCCAAACTTCCTCAGCATAATTTCAAAAATGAGCACAAAGATCCAACCTTTCCCCCACCAGGCCATAGTGATGCATAAATGATCACACGCAGCATGACCCTCCAGAGCCTCTTTTGGATATGCATGAGGAGTATACTAACCTCTGACCCCAGATGGCAAAGCCTTTTCAGCATCTTCGGGAGCTTATAAGGCCAATCTGAACAGCATTGGGGGAAAATTAATAATAATGTATGTGAAAGAACTTGAGGTATATGTGTGTCAGTGTATCTTTCTACTTTGTATGGTCTCACTTAAAGCTCCTCTGGGATGTTATGGCCCTGACTGTGAGCCTTCCACCCAAAACTTTTCAAAGAAAACACACACCCACACACAATTTAAGAAGTGCACACACTAATCAGCCATGTTCCACAGAGGAATCTCCAAGTGGATCAAGACTGGATTATTGTTCCAGATTCCTCCTTTGGTGTTTTCAAGAAGAAACTAGTGTTTATTTTCTTTTGTACTAACCCCCAGTGCTCTACATCTAGTCTTTTTGTCTTCTAAAGCCCCTGAGGGGTTGGCAAATAGGATGTGAGCTTTTCTTAAAGCTTTTAAGAGCCTGCGTAGATTATGCTAAGGCAAAAACATTGCACAGAAATCAAGGTGGCTAGGCTACCCTTGGTGAGCAGATTTCCTGGCTAAGTAGTATTTCATTAAGCCAATGCTAAAAATATTCCATTCAAATTATGCAATTGGACTTCTTTTCCTTTTCACCCCTGTACTTCAGTTTGAACAGTCTCAAAACATGGCCTTTGACTTTTGTTCTTATTACAACAAAACATTTCTTCTTGGCTGATCATCTTAATTGAACATATTAGCATGGCAACATTTGCAGATTAGCAACAAAGTATAATTGAGGCTAGTTGAGAATGTCGTTGGTTTTATTATAAGTATGAAGAAAACTCAATTCATCCTGAGCGGGGCTTAAATGTCTATGTCAAATATAAAAGGAATCCATCCAATAAAAGAGGAGAGGGCCACCAAAGTCAGCAGGATACATCCACTGATCATAAATGACTACAAAACACAGGGCCAATCAGTAAGTTAGATTTTTAAAGGTTTCACTGGGTAGGTGAAAAAACAGGTCTACTAGTGGCATTAGAGGAAAAATCAGAAGATTAGAAACAATTCCTCTTGAATATTGATTATCTTTTTTTTTTAAATCATCTTTTTTGAGTGTGGATCGACAGACTGACAGTGCCATCTCTAGAGCCGAGCCTAAATTTGAGGAACAGTGTGTATTGGCTACTCTGGGGATAATTTGCCAGCAGATATGTTTCTCTTGCTCTCTCTAATTATAACTGCAAACAAATGTGTCTATTGGCTCAACAATTAAGATATCAATTGATAACTATAATTATCTCAGCACTGATCCCTCCTCTGTCCCTCTTAGACACAATAAGAATGATCATACATCTCAAATGTTCATTGCACAGCCTGTGACAGAGCTGCAATTAATGCATTTGGCAATGGGAGATGGAGTGCATCAAGAGCTCTGGAGTCATTTGTTCTACAGACAGCTATAATAGGCACACTTTGGACAGGCAGCTGACTTCAATACACAAGGCTTATTATGATGCAAGGATCTTTGGTTCTTCCTTTGGAGTTTGATTTAATCTGTTTGTTAATCTCTTCATAACCTTCATTATGCAGTTTTTTTTCCTACTGTCTCAGTTGACTGAAAGCAGCAAAATAGAGAGATGGATTTACAGAGCGAGGGGGAGAAAGAAAGAGAACCTGAAAAAAAGGGGGTTGAGTATGAGACAAAGAGAGAAAGATTACTAGCAGGCACACAATTTAATTGCCGATTCATCTCTATTTGGTTATATGGATCAGTACTTTTTGTACTGTATAAAAAATAGAAAAACCCTCTCTGGTGACAGTGCATTCTCACAATCCCTTTCCTTCCTAAGATGGGCATTTGTATTCGAAAGAGCAAAATCATAGTCTCATTTGAATTCTCTTCGATTTTTGTGGATAGCCTCTCATTAGCTGGATAATTTTGAATACTTCCTCCATAGAGGTTTCTTTTTCCAGTCATGTGGTTTTCTTCCCATACAAATCATAAATATTAATGTCCATCAGTTTGATATTCTGTTTTGCTTTATTGCAATGACAATGCCATTGCCTATTAAACTTCAAACAAAGTTCCATCATTGACAGCAGGAAATGCTAAATTCCGCTTCCAAGTGCCATTTGCTTAAACCGGCCCCATTAATAAGAAAATCAATTTGCTGGAGCAAGATAGATGTCATCCTATTGTTCCTCCTACTGTAACATATGATGGTTATTTTGCCAATGCTTCTTTCTCAGAGCTTGAGATTAATTACAGTGTGGACAATTATCCCTGATGTCCAGCACATAAATATCATGATGTCAAACTCCTAGAATATATCTTTGCTGCTCTTTCTGAAATCCCATTGAAATGTCTATACTGTATGCTGCATCATGTTTTAATGTGAAGTCGGTATTTGCCTGAGGTACACCTGCAGATGGATTGACAGATAGATTGGTAGTGAGACACTGGCACTGCCCTGGGGATGCTGAATTTCATGACCCCCTCAGAGTACTCAAGATGATTGAAGTGACAAAGACAGATCACACAAAGGTTGCTACTTTCTCACTGCATGAAGCGGTCAGTGAACATATAGGCACATTACCTCCCAAATCCCACATTGTGGATA
Organism: Mastacembelus armatus; assembly: GCF_900324485.2. Lineage (NCBI taxonomy): Eukaryota > Metazoa > Chordata > Actinopteri > Synbranchiformes > Mastacembelidae > Mastacembelus > Mastacembelus armatus. The sequence goes on along the minus strand of NC_046643.1, from coordinate 8,185,672 downwards.
CTATTCTGTGTCTGCTTGTTCTCTTTACAGCTGGAGAACTTCATCCAAGAAAATGTGCGCTCTGGGATGGAGGAAATGAAAAGAACCGCAGTCCACACCCAGACAGCTGCCATGCTCGAGATGGGAACTAACCTCCTCAGCCAATCAGCAGAGCAGACACGCAAACTGACAGACGTTGAGACCCAGGTAAGCCCTTTGGGAAGGACTGGAGTGAACCTGGGATAACTTGTTTGCAGCCAATCCAAATGAACAACTGTGAGGGTCACACCCATGCAGAAACAAATGATTTCACTTCCGAAACACTTTGTGAATAGCTAATTAAATGTAAATCAGATGTAACCCACTGAGAAGCCATGCCCAAAGGTGGCGGCAACTGCTTTAAAACAGCTGGTATTTGGTTTTACAGGCTCTGATTGACATAATGAGCTGAGCTTGGTGTCTGACAACAAGCCAATTAAAACATAAAGCTCAGTAGCACACCACAGATGTGTCTTCAATCATGCCACAGAGCTGTTATTACAGACAGGGCTTGTTTTTGGTCCTTGTGCTTTCTTTTTCTCTTATCAAAGTTGATACGAACCTGCAACCTGTACAAATATCTGAGCTGCTTTGTTCACATTTTTGTTTCATCTGCAACTTCAAAACATGTCACAGGTGCGTATGAGATCATTCCTGCTCAGGTTTTCATTGTAAGATCAAAGAATAATCATTATGAGCCTTATGATGTGCTATGTGACACTGTTTATCCCCAAGGGTCCTTTTGATGAATTCCACTGGCAGTTTTTTCTTCCTCATCAGTCTCTTCATCAATATCTCTGATCGCTCCCACCCATCCCTCTACCTGCACATACTGTGATATTCTGAGTTATTCTTCACTATTTATCCATCTGTAGGTGTTAAACCAGACAAGTCGCCTGGAGATCCAGCTGCTCGAGTACTCGCTCTTCACTAACCGGCTGGAGAAACATATTCTCTTACAAACTCAGGAAATCTCACGCCTCAGCGACAAAAATAGGTGAGTGCTTACATACTTCAAAAGATTATTCAGGCGCATACAGTTTAGGCACTGCAAGAATTCAAGGGTGGTTTCCCTACTTGGTACAGACACTTCACTTTTAGATCCATTATGTTAGATTGAGCAATAGTCTGCTAGAGCGAAAGTGTTTAGTCACAAGATCATTTTGCTCTCACGTTATGTAATCACTGCTGTGGTTGCTGTTCCCACAAATCACACTTTAGTCTAGAACTGCATCTACCTAAGTGTTTTTTTTTCTTTTCGTCTTTTTTTTTAAATTCGTTTTTCTGTTAGTGGAGCTTCAATTACTGTAGGTGGCGCTATTTTATTTGTCCAGTTAGCTGCTGCTTTTCCTCTACTGATTCCAAACAAGCAGGTGTGGCTGCTGTAGGAAACATAAAATGCATCTCTTCATCTCTTCCTGTGCACCAAAGAATGCTCTCTCAGGAAAAAGCTACTTCACACTGTTTGGCAGAATATAATGAGCTTCAAACGCATAAATGTGTATCTACATGCACATGCATGAAACTGCTCCTCCTGTTACAACAACTGGAAATGAGTATGGTGAATGACCCCAACAGATATGAGCAGGGCACTAAATGACAATATAATGCATATTGTGTAAGCATGTGTGTGTATGTGTGTGTGTGTGCCAGTGACTGGCAGTGCATGTTAGGAGGGGTTTCCCATTCTTCTCTGTAGGAACACAAGGTCAAATCAGGGCCAGAATAGGTTAAGGACAGTGCGCGCAACACGTGAAAGGGAGCGGGTGTTTTCTCTCTTTGTGCCTAGTTTTTTATCATTCCACTCATCTGTAACCAAGAGTGACTGGGAGAACACAGTTGCCCCAGCTCCAACACCTGTTATACATCTGGCCCTGCTTGCCCTGTTCTGCCCTTTGGCCCTCGTCCTTCAAGTTGGTGACATGATTCTGTAAATAAATGAATACATCCTCACGAAGGTAAACACCATGACAGGAAACATAAAATTAGAAAGGTCATAGTAGACTTGTAGCCAGGCAGCTGTGGAATAAAAGGGGACCAAGGACTGCAGTGGCTATAGGGGGCTACTGCTGCTGGGCCTTAAGGGCATGAAGCCAGCTTTTTGAAATGCTGCCAAACTAAAAAGAGAGAGAGACATATTTGTTTTCATAGGCATTACATGTACAATAAATTTGGCAGGACATGCAGCACACTGCAGAGAGAGTGAGCGCAAACTAATAGCAATATATACACTACAAAATAATAAATATCACAAGATCATAAGCATAACAGTTTAATTGTCCAGGATGCAATGTGATCCAAGATGCCATATTTGTTCTGTCAACCCTCCTAACTGTTTAAACAGAGCTGTCCTGGTTTACTGCAGTGCTCTACACTCTCAAAGTAAAATACACGCTATGGAGAACAATTTGTTAGTTGGCTTTGCCACTTTTATTGAATGTTCTCAGACAAAGCAAATATGAAATGCAAGCAATGTTAAAAATGATTTGGATTGATCCAGCATTCCAGGCTGCATACTGAGCCAATGCCTAAAGTGAGAGATTGAGAATGTATGTTTAGTGTACCAGCTGCAAGTGCACAAGACTGAAAAGTAGCTTGTTCAGTCTGGGTGGCTGGATTGTTTCAATAAATAACTGCTGCAGAGTTGTCAGTCAAAGCCATAAAACTCAGGCTGCACAAATTTATGATCTTCATCTGGAGGTGGGGGTGTGGCAGGCAGACACACATGCACGACACACACTGTCAGATTATTGCCCCATGGCTATGATGGAGGGGCTTAACATGCAGACCCATCTGTGCGCACTGCTGCAGCACAGGTGTTTTTTTGTCATGTTATGATGTTAGCCCAATGAGACTGTCATGGTCATGTCCAATTAGTCATCCTTAGGTAAATGTGCAAGTTTGTGCAACCTGCATTGAGAAAGGCGAATGCTTAACAGATGCATTTGGCACTTGCATCCATTCATATCTTCTACCCTGATACAATCCAATATACACCACTTTATATATTATATCTTGAGATTTTGAGTGTTCTACAATTTAAAGTAATGAATTAATATTTTTTTAATAAACCAACACTCCACTCAATATATTTTGCTTCTGGTGTTTGATAGCTTTCTAGAACAGAGGCTCTTAGCGCTGGAAGCTCAGTATGGAAAGGAGCTGCAGGGCTTGCAGAGCGAGAAGCAGCAGCTTCAAGAACTTCTGGAGAGGCAGAGTCGAATGGTCAGTCAGCTCCAGGGTGAACTCGGCAGCTCTGCACTCAACAGCACCTTACTTCAGAGACAGCAGGCCATGCTCACAGATACAGTTCAGCAGCTGTTGGCTATGGTCAACCACTGCAATGGTAAGGTTGAGTGGTTTATCATTTTTGAATAAGCAAATTATGCTGCCAAGATCATTCACTTTAAGCAAGAGTGTTTTTAATGTTACATAAAAATATCACCTAGACCAGCCTGTAATTCAAATCTAAAACACACTATGTACATGCATGCAACACAGAAATGGAAGTGTTCAGCTAGAGCATAACAGTAAGACAGTACTCACATGTGGGTTTGGGATTTGTTTGCAAAACCCGTAAGGTTTCCATCTGTAAACACATGCCTGCATATTTTTTTTGCAGAAATTTCCAATAGGCCAAAGGAGGAGCTGCTTACCTTCAGGGACTGTGCAGAGATCCTGCGCTCTGGAGTGGCAGAGAGCGGTATATATAGCATACGCCTCCCAAACTCCACACAGACTGTCAAGGTAGTAAAGCTTTAAAGGTCATTGGTCTGTGATGTAAAAAATTTCAAGACATTTTATTGTTTTGTCTTATAGTATTTAGCACTGGAATCATTTCACTTTACAGACTTTGCCCAACCGGCATAATGTAAAGAATGGCCTTCAGACATTCAGCTTATCATTATTTTTGGGCTGCACTAAACACTGCAAGGAAAAACTAGGCTGGTGTAGTGGTAATTTGCAGGGTGGGGGGTTGCAGTAGAGGCTGGTGGAAATGCCATGCTGGGCTGCAGAGCTAAAATAATAAGCAACAGGAAGATTATGCCCTGCAGGCTTCATGGTCAGTGAGTGTGTGCTGCTGAATGCAAAGTCAGAAAAGCTTAGGAGGTACCTCTCACTGATGTGAAGTAGCTAGCTGCTTGCTAACTCAACCATGGCATTCACCAGCAGGCTATCCTTTCTTTGAATTACAGCTACAGTAGCATTCTTAGCTGAGATATTCACTTCAGAATTTAACAGTTAAAAAAAAAAAAAAAAAAAAAAAAAAAACACATAAAGAAGGCTGTGGTGAAAGTGTTTTTTCTTATTTACTACTTTGAATCTAGTTTGCAGTTGGCATCATGGCCTACCACTGCTGTTTCCCCCATGTTCTTCCTCTTCATTTCCTGTGGGCAAGGCAGCCAGGTGTTAGACACTGGTGCCATGTGTTTCCTTCCAACTGAGGCCAATGTACGTTTCCACTGATGCAAGTTAGTGCTCCCCAAATCACTTCTGCTTTAAATCTATGCCATGTAATTCCAATGAGGCTGGCAAGCTGGGTGGCTGCATAAATGTAGGGCAGATACAAATTGCCCTGTTTTCAAAGCAGAGAGCAGTTGGACCAGAGACAAAAGCCATGTGTGGAATGCAGATTTGGCTAAAGTCATTGTATACAATGTTGACTTTATAAACCAAATAATTCACAGTTTATTTACATATAATAATTCTTAGTTGAATTTGCATCATTTTAAATATTTCATAACCTTGTTATGCAAGCTTTTGAGTACTACATATGCACAGAGCTTACAGAATTGAGCACATTAGGGCTTTTTCCTAAACACAGTCAAAAACAACTATTTTATCCATAAAATAGTAAAAATATTTTATCCATATATCCATATAAATTTAAAGTTTTCATCATGTACCTAGTCTAAGTCAGAGTAACTACCATAATTCAGAAAAAAATTGAGAATTCTATTTCTAGACCCTCTTTTGTATTCAGCGTGATGCTTTTAAGGCCAGAATATTGGCTTGATGTGCCAGAGGATAATCAGAGCATATTGCCAGGCTGCACTGTTTTTTTGAGGTAAAAGACCTAAGTGCCTTTTGACCTTGATTTAGCTTTTCTATTCTGGGGAAGTACTTGAAACTCTCATTTCTAATAGAAATAAGCCAGTTGAGATGTTGAAATACAGAGACCCTTTGGGATTCTGTCCATATACCAACTTGTATACTTTCCCACTCTTGAGACAGGTCAGCGTGGCTTATTTAGTTGGGTGACAGTCAAGCAGTTTCATCACTAATTACAGTGCAGGTTGTGGAGATTGTTATTGAATCAGAAATGGCATTGGCAATATGTATAATTTCAGTTGACAACAGAATATAGCAATAACCTCAAAGTGCTTACGAAAACTTAAAAAGTCCAACCCTGTGGCTTTGAGGTATACAGAGTACACTTACTCAATTAAAAAAGGATCTCAGTAACAAAAACATCTAATCTTTCCACCCATGGGAGAAATTCACACACTCATTTAATCAGGATACCTAAGGGAAACTGGAACATGTCCAGTTACACACCTTGAATATGTAAAACAAGTCCCTTAACAGGTCTAACATATATACATATGCCAAAATGTGCAGTCAAGGAAAAAAGAAAACACCACTTGTAACCAAAAACCTCCTCCTGACTTAAGGAGATGAACATGTTGGTTTTTTCCTTCCCACCTGGGTCATATCATTGTATGACACCCTGAAATGTCGGGTTACCCCCACGTTCATGAGGCTTCCAAAGTATCCTTCAAATAGCAGAGAAAACATACTATGTTTAATTTCGCCATGTCATTTCTTGCCACTTTTCTCCCCACTTTTTTTTTTCTAGACCAAACACACCTCCCCAAATTCATGTTAAGGAATGTTTTAACTCGTTTTAATTTTTATTATTGGGGAAAATGCTTGAAGTATAAGTTTCGTCTATGTAAAAAAATTATCTACCAATATAATTACTAATATACCAATTGATTAATAATGGATGTGTGATATGAAAGGAGTCACTTCTAGAAATGAACCCACTAAGACACAAGAGTTCCCCTATAATACCCACTACCGGCCTAGCATCAAGAAGCTGGTTAACACAGTGACTCTGCTGAAGTGCCAAATAACTCTTAGTTATTTGGAGACATAAAGGAGAGTGGATATTGGGCTTACATTCAATTATGTGGCTTAAAACAAGGCATCAAATCAATGCTCTGTATCTGCTGAATGTGAAAAATGATTGTGGCAAATACATGTGATAATACGTTATTGTTGTGTTTACCATTCAACAGCTCCTAAGTGGGCAGAAGAAAATCGATTGTTGCTGTTTTAAAGCTAAATTGTTTCCCAAATCTGGAAATATTTAATAATTCACTGCCATCAGTATTCAGGTTAACAAGCTAAATAATTTGCCCAAGCATTTGAGACCAAATTGTGATACTTTCTGATACAGCCACATTTTGTTTAATGCTTAGCCTATGGAATAAATATGTTCAATTTTCCTTTATTTCCACAGGTGTTCTGTGATATGAAAACTAGAGGTGGCGGGTGGACAGTGCTGCAGCATCGGACAAATGGTTCTGTTGATTTCTATCGTGGGTGGCGGGAGTACAAAATGGTGAGTTCTACTTACAGTAGGGTCAAGGTAGTATGGATCGGTATGGATAAATTAGACGGGAAGTTCCAATAACTATCCACAAGTGGTTTGACACAGAGAGGCGTGGGAGACCCACTAGCCTGTGATCCCAGGTGACCTGCGGTTGTTGTATTTGGCTGCCTTCGTGTTCCCTACCACCCCCCAGTGTTATTGCACCTGCTCTTGCTCCCTCTCCCAGTCATACTCCCACACACCCACATGCACATGCTCTTGCACAAACACACACAGTCGCCATGTACTTCAGTGACCCACAGAGCACTACCGTTTGTATCCATCCCTAACATCACAATAGCTTTCCTGCATAGGGAAATGAGTGCAGTGATGAAAGTAACATTTCCAAGCGCAGGGCCCAAAACACAAATTGGATATAATACAATCATACACGAGAGACTATGAAGTTCCTTTAGTTCTCTGGCCGGAACAAGCATGTTTTAACACCTTTGGCTCTTGTTTTGTTTGGACTGACATTTAGATAATGTTTTTTAATCTTATCTGAAAGGTTTTTTTCAATAGTGCAATAGAGAAAAACATATGCGTTTGGACTGTGTGAAATTACACATAAAACAACTTGTTTGGGCTTCTGATTGAGCAGACTGCAACAACAAATCAATTGCTGTAGCTCTCATTGCAAAATAAAATGCAAAGAGGATTGTGACTGCAAACAAAGAGTGAAAAAGAGGCAAACACACAAAAAAAGCTTAAAAACAAAAACATTAAGTTGGCTCCAGCTGAGATGTACGAGCACAAGGGGCACTGTAGATAGCAGATAATGTATGTACTAAAATTCTTCACTACCATGGTCTGCAGTTTATATTCTCAGGAACAGTTGATCAAATGTTGCACCCAGGCCTGCTGGTCAAATGATAAATTCTCTAGGGCTCTCACTTAATATCAATATCAACAACAGACAGTCTGTCAGCCAGACAGTGACTAGAAATGTAGATATAAACAAGTATTTTGTTTTTTTTTTTTTTAAGAGTTCTGATTAATCATTAGTAATACATACAAGTAATACATCTTGATAGCTAAATGCTTATAAGTGGTAACATATGCATCATCATGTTTATTTTGCATAAGGGCACCCTCTCTCCTTTACGTTTCAGCCTATTAAGTAAGATGCATTAACACAAGCCATATTACAGTATGTCTCTCCTCTTAAGCAGTACATCTGAAAAAAAAAACATTGCAGGTTATCATTTCCCTTGCGTGACAGCATTCATCACATACAGGACTGTGCTTTCATTTAACACTACAGTTTACTTTTTGATATCATGTTCACATTACATCACCAAATGAATGGCAAGGGAAACAATGGTCTTTGTAGGGGTGTTAGGTCTCCATAAGCTAACCGACAGCAGAGAATAATAAAAGCATATGTCCTGGCTTTTACTAAAAATAGTATTAATATAATGGAAAGAAATGAAAGTACACTCATTATTTCAGACATAATTTTCTTTTTGATTATGCTAAAGAAAAGAAAATGTGACATGTAAGTTCATTTTAAAATCAGACCAACTACTTCACATTCAGTGATAAAACCTAACAACTGTGAAGTAATTACTAAAATTACTAGCTGCTGTTAAGCCACTCTGAGAATTAAAGTCAAAGATAATAGGAATAACCTAAAGTGATCCTGTTGACAGCTTTTGGAGGCTGAGTGTTTGGTTAGATTACATTAGGAATTTCACAGCCTGAGAGATCAGACTGCTGCTCAGCTGTGAATGTCTGGACTGAGTTGATTAAAATTTTAATGTGATATGATTAAGTATAACTGAGGGATTCCTACTATTGTTTACTATCTGCTAGCATTGGCTCTTGGTTAGTGCTCTCTATTGTCAACATATAGGAATGGAATATTTTCGGGATCGCTAAGCTTCTGTATTCCTGAGCACTGAAGTTAAAGAAGAACCTGAACCATTTTAAGAAAAGTATTAAAACGGCAAGCTCAGTGGAGGGCATTCAGCCACGTTTGGATGTGCAAAAATGATGTGCTGCAACTAATGCTAGATCATTTACTTAGTGACAGACCCACTGCTGGTCTCTGAACAGCAAAAACACACAATCCTCAAAAATCATGACAGTACCTAGTGGCTTTTTACACCCTTAAAACCATTTTTGGCAGAGCATACAGACAGACACTGGCCTGCGATGCATATTTACTACATAACAGCAAAGTCATTTTGTATTTTGGCTAACTCAAAAATAAATACAACTTACAAAAGCTATAAATTAGAGGACTGCTTTGATTTAGCTCTTGATTTTATTGGAGACATTTGACTGCAAGGACATGTTTTATTTTAAAAAGCACCACACTGCAATGGCACACTGGCTCAAACCCTGCCCATAGGTGTTCAATATGTTTGAGATGAGGTGATTTCAGAAATTACAGAATCTGGTTCTCATCATTTTCATTAATCATTTTCATCTGCCTATAGATTTAAGTAGAATAAGCCCAAATTTTCCATTGTCACATAGTATATAAGAAAACCCATATTCATCTCCTGCTCTAAAAAAAAAACAAACTGTGGCTAACTTCACAAAGGCAGTTTTCATTTTACTACAAGTGTTGCAGGTCCAGATGGGCAATTGGTAGGCTATATTAGGGTAAATTAAAGTACCATTTGACTAGCTACAAGCTGGGGGACTGGAGTATTTCACTTCATAAACTCAGTGGACTGTCTTGAACCATCAGAATGATAAATGTGACTTTGTAAATCGAGATCCATTTTCATATTAACTTCAAAAACACTTGGCAGGCCGCTGGTAAAATCATCCCCCTTGTTAGAATTTTTTCTTCTGCTATTGTTTCTCTGTCTTTGTGTTTAATCCAGGGCTTTGGAGAGCCGTCTGGGGAACATTGGCTGGGGAATGAGATCATCCACAAGCTGACCAGCTCCCAGGAATACAGTCTGCATGTCCAGCTACAAGACAGAGAAGGGAATGAAGCCTTCTCACATTATGATCGGTTCTACATTGACGGAGAGGACAACAACTACAGGTAACCACACAGCATCAAATAAACCTCTGAAGTAGAACTAAAAATGCAGACCCCATTGTGATCAAAATTCTGTATTTGAATCATCCAATTACCAAAAGTGTTTAGTAATTATAATAATGACGATATGGCAAAACGCTAAACCAAAACACTTCTTAGACATTCAGGCCCAATTAAATAATTTCACTTCTAACATGAATAGAGCTGTAATGAAAGTGTTTCATGTCAGTTGAGTGTTTTATTAAGAACCTTCTATTATGAAAGGCATAATTGCTATGCAGCAACACCTTTTCAAACCATTGCTGTTCTTCTGGGTGTAAGCCTTTTAATAATGTGACAGATAGAAACTGTTATCAATAGTCCGAATTTCCTTTTATTTTTTCCCCATTCTATGAGCTTTCTTATCATCACACTGAAGTTAAAGAACCACTTGAACTGTTTTTAAAAATGTCGTTCAAATTGATGAGCTCAGTGGAGGGCACAGAGCCACTTTAGTCTACTTCCATTTTTCTTTTTCCATCATCGTAGCTACCACTGCCCCTGAAAAATCCCCAAAGGAAGCCACATCCACTGGAGTATTACAGAAACGCTTGGCAATACCTGCCCCTGCCAAGAACTGACAACTCAAACAAAGCTCCCCGGCAACCATGCAATCACTAACAAGATTATATGTGGGTGTGCTGAAGTCCTGCTTCCTCCAAAACAGACAGAAATAAAATATAAACCAAAACGGTTCACTTTAGATTTCATATAAACTCAGGAATTTTCCCTTGTATTGTGTAAGTTTATTGAGATTGATGCTTTGAAAGATGACAAATCATAATCATACGTAGGTGTAGGCTTTCCAACATCCGTACTAATGCAGAAAATTGCATTTGCCTGAATTTGTTCCACATAATAAATGAAAATGAAATGTTCCATATTTTCGCTGTAGGCTACGTTGAGGAAAAGCACCCGAATGTGAACATAATCACCTCTGTAGCTTGCTACCTCTGAGCTCACTTTAACTAACTCAATATGTAGCAGTTTCACTAGCGTTCTAAAGACAGCAGCTTCATCTGTGGATACAAATCTCAAGCCAAAACTATGGTGCTATGCAGCTTGTCAGCCAAAGCAGTCCTCCTCCTCTGCTGCACCCTGTGTGCTCCCCTAGAGCAACATGGAGGTCTTCACCTTAAACTCACTAACATTATTCATACATTAATCATCAGCATGACAGACCACTTTCCCCTCTGAGGTAGCCAAGAAAAGCTGTTGTTATAGTAAAACCAATGGTAGCCATTCATGGCAATGTAACATTATATTTGTCATTAACTCATACAATTCTAATATAAAAAGGCAGTCACCTTGAAGAAGGTTCATTTGAACTAATGCACTGGGAAGTCATGGTTAATGCAAATGTTTTGGAGAGTAGAAGAGCTGGCACAGTCCACAGGCCATGCTTTCAGACGGGATATCATGTAGCCTCTGGTTGCCAGCCTGTCTAATGTGATAGTTTATAATTTTCTTCACATTACCAAGCCATCATGAAAAGTTCTGTAACAAAATCTGTATTATTCCATGTTCTTTTCTACTCCATCAATATTCCCCATCACTGTCATTTCACACTCCCGTCATGCTGCCCCTTGTGGCGTGTTGTTCTGCCCTATGAACTTACAAATTCAAGATGAGGATTCTTCATTTAGTCACCACAGACAGTGTGCCCTGGCTACGGAGAGGGGGGTTACATAACTCAGGCGAGAGTCTGGTGCTAACTAGACAGAATGACAGGGCAGCGGAGGGGTCAGACAGCAGGGCTGACCTTCTCGTCAACTCTCTTCAAACCAGTGCTGACATGCACGTGGACAGACAGACACAGAAACAGACACACACATACATGCACACACGCTCCATTGCTGGGCCTGCTGTGTGAAAAGAATTGAACAAATCAATTTGACTTGGGCAGGGACTTTTGAGACAGTTTGTTTTATGAAGCACAGCATGGAGGAAAAATAATGAGAAGTTCATTAGGTTAGTCTTTGTATTGGTGTTTGGAAAGAATTTGAACCTAGGATAGTTGGTTCCTTATAATACAATATAAGTAATACATGCATACAAAAAAGGCTACGATCTTCTATGGCGGCTTATGTTACAGATTCATAATCTTTGATTTTTTTGTCTTATCTTTATTATTTTCTATAAGGACTCAAAATGACAAGGTGAAGCTGCAGTAGTGAAGAGCACTGGCTCTTACGTATATCTATTTGCTCTGTTTGCCAAAATGAAATTCTAATGTCAGGAATGCCCAGAAGCACTGACAAACCAGACAGTGAAAAAGTGAAAACAAAGTACAAACTCTCCTAAACAACAGCATCAGGGCCAAAAAATAAAGCAGAACTCACCAAGTAAGATATTTTATCTCTCCCATCCCTTCGAGATCCTGTGGCATAAATGAATCACAGACCAGCGGGTTTGGTATACATAACTGTGCTGTGTTCAGTTTACCAACATAACATCAGATGACTTCAGAGATACTGAATTGCAAACAGTTTTCAGGCAGTAACCACTCACTGCCAACAAGCCAAGATGCCCATACACAGCTCTAAATAATGGACAGAAGTGCCTCTGGCTGAGCTTTTTGCTGAGATTCTACACTTTTTCCTCCTCTCTCCAAATCCAGTCTTCATGCCGAGGGCTTTAGTGGCACAGCTGGACGTACCAGCAGCCTCGCCCACACTGGTACCCAGTTCAGCACCAAGGACAGAGACAACGACCGCTGCACCTGCAAGTGTGCACAGCTTGCATCTGGAGGTACGCTGCTTCCATCCACCGCTGCTACTTAGCCATCCCTGTCTCAATCTGTCTCTCCTTAGAACCCATTAAGTTAAACATTTGCATCCACACCCTTGTAAATGTGCTTGTGTGTAGTTCGTTTTCCTTCTGTGCCAATATAAAGTTACTGCAGACTTATATACATTCAGGTGTTACATTTCATGAGTTTGAATTTAATTCATTCTGATTTTTTTCCCTGAACTCCCTGGCACATTCCCTTTTCTCCAGGCTGGTGGTTTGATGCTTGTGGTCCATCCAACCTGAATGGCATATATTACCCTGCCTCGTCCAATGTGGTTCGCTACAATGGCATTAAGTGGTACTACTGGAAAGGTCCAAATATGATGACTATTATGACGACCATGATGGTGCGCCCTAAAGACTTTTGATGTCTCCATGAATTACGATATGAATGTTACCTGCGATGAATAACGCTTGGTGGTTACAGCTGCTGGACATCTTGGAGCAGTGTTTTTGCAACTGCCTGGGGATATGTGTAGCAAATGATTTGTGGTTTTAGTGAAAGCTTGATTGAGGAATTTCACTAACAATATCTAGTCACATAGGTTGCCAGAATAGTTCACTTACATAAGGACGGAGATAAAAAGGTGTGAGCTTTGCTACAGATGACAAAAACAAATGATGAAATCAAACTAAGCAGTTGACCAGTTACTTAAAACAAAATTAAATTGAACTAAAAAAAAATTAACCACTATAGACACTTTATTGCAATACCTATTTTTATATTAAAGTATAAAAAGTTATATTGTGTGTTTGTTTACTGTAAATACATTTTAAAGCAATAAGACTAAACAAATGACAGCTTTTTACAGAGTTTGCAGAATGTCAAAAACTCGGTAAGTCTTGATTTCAAACTAAATGCTTTATTAACTTGGATCTTGGTGTTTTTATATATGTCATGTCTGATGTTAAGCCTCGATTCTCCTATGCAATACCCTAATTATAACATTTTTTCAAGCAGCACCACTGGACTGTGAAGCTTTAGTACTTTTTTAGTACTGTAGTTTGATCCATACACAGTATAACACAACTGTTAATAAAACAACATCATAAAGAAAAGCAACAAACAAAGGCTTTGACCTTTGTTGTATCTTCCAAAGGGATTTTTAGAATGAAATATTGCTGATTCCATCCAGTCGCACCTCTCATAAAACTTTATTTGTAAGATTTCACTCATAAAAGTGCATCATAACCTTTCACTGGCATGATTTACTTTGAAAAATAAAACATTTGTAATAACATCTGGGAACAAAGCTGTAAATCCAATTTTTACTTTGTTAAAACAATAAAATCATATACAGTCTCTGGTGCCTATAACCCACGGTGCCAGGTGCTTGTTTCCATGTAAGCTACATAAATTCCAACAAGACACACATGCTGGACTCAGGAAGTCAATGGAGGACTGCCTTGCACCATTGATCTGATGAATCATCCAATAACACCGGTCCCTGTGGTGCTCATTAGAAATCGGATGGGTTTCATCTAAACTAATGGTGACCTGCCTCTGCCGGAGTATTCTGGGGATAGCAGTCATTGCTAACTGGAAGATGACACACAGGGACATCACCTGGCCATGTCTTCAATGTCTCCTAATTGTTTTTGCTAAAGGACATTCACTGAAGGAGAGACAGAAAGGACACAGAGATCTCATCTTCTTTGCCTAATGAATCTCCTAAATGGGATTTGATACTGGCTACTGAAAATGTAATACAACTGACAGAAATTACATATTAAGAGTAATAAACTGAGAGTCATGTCTTGCTTATTCAAGTCAGCATCAGATACTTAAATACAAAAAAAGGAGTAAGAAGGAAGGAAGAATTTCATTAATCTTTGAAAATAAACAGCTTTTCTGTGTATGTATGTCTTTACTAAATTTGTGCAGAACCTACTCAGGCCGAACTGCCTTTGATTCACTACTCTATTAGGAAAACATGTAGGAGCTGCTCAAGATGGTAAAACCACTCACATGGATAACAGTGCCGATACTGTGTCTGACCATATGTGTATAAATATATGATGCCATCACACTAGAATGTGTGAGGCAACTGCAGATACCATCATAAATGGATCTAGTGGCAGCATGTATGGATAGAGAATGCACCTGATGTAATCATAGCCCTGTGCTGCATAGTGTAAAAGCACTTATACACAAACACACACGCTTGCACGCACATGCTCAGCTTGCATGCAGTGACCCCATGGCCAAACAAGTTTATTACGACCTCCAAGGGCTGGACAAGCAATAGATCACAGCGGGGAAGGCCAGGGGTGAATCCATCAAAGCGACTTTAATAAAGACCATTTGATTTGGCCTGCTGGCTCAACAGATGAAGTGGTTGTGTTCAGGTCCAGTGAAGCAAACCAGAGCCCGGGCCACATTGCTTCTCTACTGTACTTGCCCCAGTCCCTGTTCATTAGCTGGGTTATTTGTAAGCACAAAGGTAGAGAGACAAGAAGACAGTAACTTTAGAACTGAGTTACAGTTTTATCAAAATTTGTGACAGCCTAGCTCTCACAGCGAGAATTCCCAGCAAATTAAAAAAAAAAAAAGTTATTTTGCCACTTTTATACATAAAGATTACCACAAAAACAGACTGTGTAAAATGGACTCTTAGCTGGAGATTTGATTTTTATCTCTATTAGCTTCACATATAAAGTGTGAATAAGATGAATCTAATATTTAAGCTCTCCTTTGACAGATCTGTTTCTACAAATCCATGTTGTTTGGACAAGCACTGCTGAAGTTATTACAGACCAAATTTTTTACTTTCAGTAAAAGACCAAAGATACCAAATAAAGAAATTTTTTATAAAACAATGCAAAACACATCTACAATGCTACTTCTCATGAGAAAGTTTTTACATTTTCACTTAATGTCAACAAGTTCAAGTTCAAAAGCAGATGGAGAACATACAGTGTAAAGCTGATTGAAGCATTTAACATTTTTGGAAACATGCTTCTTTTACTTTCTTACTGATCATTGAAGGAGACGATCAATGCTACTCTTGTATTACAACACTTCTGGTTGATATACACTGACCAAAATTATAAACGCAACATTTTTGTTGGTGGCGGTGGGTTATGGTATGGGCAGGCGTATATTATGGACAACAAACACAGGTGCATTTTATTGATGGCATTTTGAATGCACAAAGATACTGTGACAAGATCCTGAGGCCCATTGTTGTGCCATTCATCCACGACCATAACCTCATATGTTGTGCTCAATTCCTAGAAGCTGAAAACATCCCAGTTCTTGCATGGCCAGCATACTCACCGGACATGTCACCCATTGAGCATGTTTGGGATGCTCTGGATCAGCCTATACGACAGCGTGTTCCAGTTCCTGCCAATGTCCAGCAACTTCACACAGCCACTGAAGAGGACCAACATTCCACAGACCACAATCAACAACCTGATCAACTCTATGCAAAGGAGATGTGTTGCACTGCATGAGGCAAATGGTGGTCACACCAGATACTGACTGGTTTTCGGACCCCCCGGGATCCTCCCAATACAATAAAACTGCACTTTAGAGTGGCCTTTATGCCCACTTGTGCAATAATCATGCTATCTCAGCGAAGGAGAAGTGCTCACTGACAGATTTCTGAACAATATTTGAGACAAATAGGCCTTTTGTGTACACAAAAAAAGTCTTAGATCTATGAGTTCATCTCATGAAAAATGGGGGCAAAAACAAAAGTGTTGCATTTATAATTTTGGTCAGGGTATAAGTAGAGAAGCTAGAGAAAGCAGACAATCAGCTTAGCACAAAACAGGGGAAAATAGGTAGCTTAGCACTTAGCATTTGAAACCTGAGTATGTAGAATGTGGATCATGATCAGTCTGTGTTTATTTCCCTCAAACACCCACTGTACCAACTTTACAGATGTTAGCTGCAAGAGACCTAGCAATGTGTGGGTGTGTGTGTGTGTGTGTGTGTGTGTGTGTGTGTGTGTGTGTGTGTGTGTGTGTGTGTGTGTGTGTGTGTGTGTCAACACAATTCAGAGCTCGACAGGACTTTTGCTTCTTTCAATTCTTCAGCTTCTTTGCTAAGTTGAACATTTACAGGTTGTACTGACTCGCCTCCATGTCAGTTCGCATCACCCAGGGGTTTGGCAATTTTGTATCTAATTACATCTTTCCATTGAGTTTGTATTCACCTTGGGTTCTGTCTGAACAGACACTAAAAACAACTAATTGCAATTTTCCAGGGGCAATGTGCCAGACTGTTTCTTGGCTGAGAGCAGTAACTTCCTGAAGTTCCTGCTGGTTGTCTGTCAGCTTCAAGGTTGTCCATTTTACACTACAGTCTTTGAACAGATTAAACAAATTGGATTTAACATGTAGTGAGCTTTAAAGTTGCTGAAAGGCTTGTTTTGTCCTTTGGACACCTTTAGACAGGGCTAGCTGTTTTGCCCTGTTGTTAGACTTTATGCTAATCTACTTGGCTGCTAGCTGTTGCTTTGAATTTAGTCAAAAGAGATGAGAGTGGTATCGATTTTCTCATCTAACTTTCTGAACAAGCAAATTTCCCAAACTATCAAACTGTTGCCTTAGGGCGGAATTTAAGTCAATATTGGAAACTAGGAATAAGGAATTACAAATTAGCTATCAAATTGCCCAAACATCAAAATATTTTAAACTTGATATTATGATGTGAATATTCAGTGTGAGCTGCAGTTTTTTGGTGTTTTATTTCTATTCTGTGTCAGCAGCACTGTTTTCCAAAAATACATATGCCAGTGAAGAAACTCGGTTCAACCAAACTGAAAGAGAAATGTGTTTGTGGGTCGAAGTGCAGAGGAGGGGGTTGCATGGATTGATCCTCGTATAGGTGGACCTGCTGTGTATAATAACTGATGTGAACAGAGTGTAACCTGCGCACCTTCTGCTCTGCTGGCGCTTTAAACCTGGCCGGAAGATTTATCTTCTGACCAAGCTAGACAGATAGATGCAGAAGGGGAGAGAGAAAAATGTACGGACTGCAGGAGAGAGTGAGAGAAAGGAGGCTGAGCCAAGTGCTCATAAGTCCTTGTCTTTCTCAACTTCTGCTCCAGTGTCTTTGATTCATAAGGGGTATTACAGTTGGCCAGAGTAAGGGCCAGGTATGGTGTTTTGGCAGGAGGAGGGAAAGAGGGAGGGCTGGGGACTGATTTGTAAATGTCGTCCTTGCTGTGTGGTTTAATGTGTCAGCATGCAGTCCATTTAACAGTGGTCATCGAAAAAGCAATACCATCCATATATCAGCCTGTCACATGCGATACATCAGCTCCTAACTCTCCTGAGTTTTTCTTTATAGAAAGAGAAAAGCTAAAGTAGCAGTTGTCATGTCATGTTTGAAAAGGTGAAGAAAGGAAGAGAAAAATGCCACATCAGGCCACTTGGGGGCAGCGCTGTCACAAAAAAGCCCTTTTACGTTTCTCTCTTGTACTTTGTTGAGTGCTAAGACGTGGATCTGGCTGCTGTTAGCTCTCTCTGTCTTTTCCTCCATCACAGGTCTGGATTATATAACTACGCATTCATTAACACATCTTCTGCCATTTGTGCCCTTCCCAGCATATGGTTAACTGAAGGCTACAGATGACATTAGGCAGAGGAGTTGAGTAGCTCAGAAAAGCCGCATTACAATCCTTCAAAAGGAAAAGTGCTAGAAATCAAGTGGCGACTCTGGAAAGGCTGAAAATGCCCATTCAATAAAGGCATTTGATAACTGTTATGCTGATCTAAGCAAACATTTGCTGTCAGGAAATTTACAGTAAGTATATTCATGAATACCAAAATCACAGCTGAATGTCCTATAATGAGATACACAGCTGAATAACTATGGCTGTCTTTCTTTGCTTTAAAATAAACACAGTAGCTCTTATTGAGAAGAAATTCAATTATCAGTAATTTCTCTGGCATTTCTAGAATCATATCAGCTTGCAGACTATCACTCCCTCTGTTTTCCACTCTCTCCCTCTCTATTTTTTCTCAAACAAAATAAACTCTCATTTCATACTTCCTTTTCTACACAAACACTGTGCCTTCTCATACTGAATAATGTGTAAATAAGACATAAGGCAAGCAGACAGAGTGCAGAAGCTCTTTTGTTGTTCAGCTAAATGTTAGAATGTGCAAGACAAGAGATTTAAGTTGCCTAGAATATGGTATGATTACAGATGCACCGGTTCAAGCATCTTACAAACAGCAGTCACACTGGGGTATTTATACGTTACTGAGTTGACTGGGAATAGCTGCTCAAACAAAACAAAACAAAAAAAAAAAAAAAACCCATCTTGACAGCAGTGGCAATTCTGGGGACAAAAATGCACCATCGACAAAAGAGGTCAATAGAGAGTGACAAGATGTGATGATGCTATCTGACAGGCCACAAATGTAAATTTACTTTGTGCAACAGTGATGCGCAGAAGGATGTCTCAGAAAACACATAAGCATGGGGATTACAATTTGAGTTTCTCTCCCATCAGCTAAAAGCTACAAAACAATGTTAGAACCGTCACATAATCTATATAACTGGAAAGAAGAAAAATGTCTTGTTCTACAAATCCCATCATACGGCGCCAAGTGAGCATCATTTGAACTCTGTGTACTCATAGACTGTTGCTGACCAAGTTTGTCACCACAGTCTACCCTTTTCCAAATAGATGCTTCCAGCAGCATAATGTGGCATCAGATGTATTAATGTGCCCCCTGAAATATTTGCAGGAACTGAATGATGCTATCAAGTCAGCATGGGCCAAGATCCCTGTGGAAAGTTTCCAGCATGTACTTAAGACAGTGCTTCAAAGAATCAGGATTGTTGTATGGACAAATAGCAGCACTACCCTACAGGTGCTATTCAACTAGCTAAAGCCTGTGACAGCTACACTGTTGTCTAAAAACTAACACAGCATCACTGAGTCGCAGACCTGTAATCAGATATTCACCAAGACAAGACTATTTCATCAAAAATGCTAATTTTAAGATAATGATTAAAAAAATAATAATCATCAACCATCAATAAACATTCACTATCATAATACCACAGCTATATAGTAAAACCATGCATAGGTGTACATGCAAATTATTCAATATGTGTGTGTGTGTGTGTGTGTGTAAACTTCAGTGCTCAAGTTTGTGGAAATGGCAGCTGGTCTCTAGGGAAGTATGTGTCTGGTCAGGTCCTGTAGTATGTGGGCAGAAAACAGAACAGCTGCTTTCTTGAGCCATCACAGCCTTGACAATGAGAAGTGTCACCGTAGGAAACATGGCACTGTGCGAGAAAGGTTTAGAAAGGCTATAGCACTCCTGCTTTATTTGGATTTATTTGGTTGGTAATTGTTACAATACATGTAGAGATTTTATATTATTAAAGCTAACTTGTGTGGCGAGCCATAAAGAGATGGGAAATATGCACAAAAATAGCGCTTTTGCTCTTTAAGTTCTCACGCTCTGATGGCACGGACTGTGTGTGGTCACTCGGTCTGCGATTGCCCAGATGTGAGGAGAGTGATAAGATATTAAAAGAAGGATTAAAGACAAGGCTAAATAAAGACAGTATAGTTATATAGTATAGTATAGCAAACTGTTAGAGCCTGTTAAAAAGCAGGATTAAACAGACAGAAAGTAGACCTAAGGGACTAATTGAGCTGCACTTTTCAGGATCTCTAAAAAAGAGCTCTAAGCTTGTGCAAGTTACTCCTGGTTTTGTTTGTGCGGCAGCGTGGAGATTGCAAGCTTCTGTCAGTGGATGACCAGTACACAATGTAACATGATTTCGACTGTCCTGATCTTTCACACCAGAGAGGTAGTGAAACAAGATTCACCTGTTGAAAATTACTTCAAAGGTACTGTTTTGCCTGTGTGGTAAATGGGGTACTTTTTGCTTGGGGTAAAGTTTACTTCACTGAGGGGTTCGGTGGTCACCTTGACTGCTGCGATGTGACAGATGATAAACTTACAAGTGCTGCAGAACTACAGAAATATAAACTGTAGGTCCTACTACATGAGACTGGACTGACTGAAAAGATAAAAGGACGTCTGCTACTGCTCTAAAGACCTCAAAATCTTTTTATTTATTCTGAAATTCAGTATGATCAATATGTTTCATTTCAATACAATTTCTGTTATCTGAGAATTAAATGTAGAAGTAGAAAGCAATACTAACAGGGACATCAGCAAAACACAAAGAATCATTCAGGAAGGATAAAGAGAGAGCAATCTTCTGTTTCCAACAAAGGCAGATGTACAGCAATTCAAAGCAAAACTCTGTTTTTATTATTGTAACCACATCATCAAAGGTATATGAGATGATAATGACTTACTGAAAATACAAGTAGGTGAGTGGGGACCTAATAAGCCATAACATCTCAGTCAGGAAAGATAAGGAGAGATCAATCGTCTGTATCTAACACATGCTAAACCATTCCCTTTTTGGAGGTTGACTTGCTTTTGCCTCTGCATTGCACCTGTTGTCACTTTCATTTTCACCAAATCAGGTGTAACAGATTCCCAATCATTTGTGCTTCCTAAATAGACAGATTGATATTGATGAGGTTTCAGTGACTTGGTGTTATTCTGTGCTGATTAAGTGATCCCATAATGTTTAGAGCAGTTAAAGTCTGGATCCTCTGTACGAATAGAGGTGTTTCCTATTGTGCATGTGAGGGAAGTGAAATACTTTATTTTTTCACCTTATGTTCCAGTCATCAAAATATTACTATAACCTAACAAACGACTTTGGGGTAGTCTTGTGATGTTAACGAAATCTGAACTGCAGGGCTCTTATTCCAATTACAGCATGTCAGGTTATAAAACAAATAGTGTTGCAGAGGTCAGGACTAAGATCCTTAGCATTCCTGCCATCTAGAAATGTTGGTCATTGGCACTCCTAACACGCAAGTACAGTTTTACTCCTTACACTTGGATATGCAATGCAAGGTGGTCCCTTCTTTTATTTAGTAAGAACTGCTCAGATTTGACTTTGAAACCAAGCCAGTCCCTCAAACACAAATGGATATCTGCCAAATGGGTCTATTTCTGTCCCTCTCCGTTCGGTACCTAGCGAGGCTGATCAGAACAGGTTTCTCTCCTCCTAAGGCCAAATGCCAAGAGCTCTGCAATTACTGCTGTAATTGGCTTGAATTGGCCATTAGTACTCAGCTTGAGTCAGAGTCCAAAGCACACATCAACAGACCGATGTGAATTCAATCAAACAACCCTAGTGCCATACTAATGCACTGGGTAGAATTTTTGGAACTTCAGAGATTAAAACTGCAAAAAACACGAGCAGAAGCTGGTGTACTTGACAATCATTGTGGAGTTAGGTGTCAAGATGATACATTAGTGATAAAGTGAATGAATATGATACTGAATGAGCCATAATGTACAGTGATAAAATAAAGCTTTAATATAAACTATATTAGTACTTTCAATTGTAATGTCAAGGTTTTTGGTCTTTGCAAGGTTAATTGTTTTCTTTTATTCTGTTCATGTACAATACAATGCCAAATATCATTAGGAGTCCCTGACACTCGTAACATCTGATAGTTGTAATCAGTGTTGTTTGGCATGTTGGGTGTCTGTCTGCTGGCGATAGTCAAAAGTGACAGACGTCAGAGTTTACAACCACCAACCAAAATGGAAAAGGCAAAAGTTAGTAATCATTTGGTGTTAGTAATGCCTGATTATTACTGATGTCATTGTGGGTAACAGACAGACTGCTCTGCTTTTAAGAAATTTCTAGTATCGGATTCTGAACAGCCAATTCAAATGTAGTCACCCCATTCGATGGCACTGATCATTTATTATAGAGACCAGAGGGCTGTTATCTAAAATATACATGCACCTGTAGAATATAGAGTAAGTGACCTCTAGTGGCCATAGTAATCATGATACAAAGCACATTAATGACTGGTGATGTAGTATATGAAGGCAAAAGGTTAGAGGTTGGTGTGGATCAGAACATGCTGGATTTCCCACAAAAGAGTGCTTTTAAATTTCAGTGTGAAATGTTTTTGTCTCTATGACTGATTAATCCAAGCCATGATATTTTCCAAAATGTAACTATGTACAGTAGTTTAAGTGTGTAAATGTAAGGGCAGATGTAAAGCAAGTCTGTAAAGCAAAACCTTTTTTTAATTATTGTAGCCACACCATCAAAGGTGTATGAGATGATAAAGACTTACTGAAAATATAAGTAGGTGAGTGAAGACCTAATAAGCCATAACATCTGATAATGGGCCATTGAATGATGTGATAACATCCAAAGCAGAAGTGGAGACAGGTCCTAAAGCCTGTGCAGCACTGCTTCACCATGGGTTGTGAGATGTTTCTATGCACCGTTCTGCATAAAAACAATCAATCTTGCAAGTTCCAAACTGAATTCAAGTAGATCTGACTGTAGATCTGTTACTTATGGTTGGTCAAGGTAATGTATCACCAAACTAGTACACAAAAGCTATTCTTAACCAGCCACACTATAAAACTGTTCTGGTAAAACGACGCGAAGTGAGAGACAAAACGCTACAACTCCAATAAATGTTAAAAGGGACAGTAATTCTTCAGCATGTACCCTGTATCCTACAGGCAACTTAAAGCTCTCTGCTGGCCCTTTCTACATTTAGTCACTATTACCAACTTGCTTCACTCTTCCTTGTTGAGGTTACTGTTCTATGCACTTTTGAGCATGAAGTGCATGGCAAACAGGACAATGGAAAAAGGATAGAAATAAGGCAAGTATAGACAGAATGGCATTATTTTCATGTAGCTTTAAAAAAAATACTAAAAACATACAACAAAAGACAAGGATATAAACACAATGCATTTCAAACCAGCACCAGCTAAAAGCCATCAATTGTAGATCTGCAGCCACACATGTATTTCATTTCCATCGTATCATATAACCTTTTGCTGGCTCTAGAAAACCCTGTGAACCTATAAACTGTGGTTTGCATGTCACCAGACAAAGTAAATATGTTTAAGAACCTGAAAAAGCAGTTTTGTAGTTAATGAAAGTGACCACTACATACTTATATTGCTGCTTTCGTTATAACTCTTGCCATAAGATCTACTTAGATGAATATCGCTTAACACACTTACCTGCATATTTAAAAAATATAGCTTATGACATTTCCATTTGCCTACCATTCTGCCCTGTACTGATTGTGATATTACTCCATGCTATGGTTTTATTTGTTTTTTCTTGCTGATCTTGACCAAGTCTTTTCTTAAAGCTGGGCAGCACAGAGACAAGAGTGCAATATATGATTTACAACTCCTGGAGCTGCTCCACTGTCAGTTAATAATAGAACAAATAATAGAACAAGGCAGTGTGACAGCATCCATTGTGATTTACTGCAATACAGAAACATGCTCCGATTCAGTCATACATTTAAATAAAAGTCATTTGGATGTAATAGCTCTAGCAAAAGAAATCTATAAAGCCATGGAGTTGGCCATTCTGTGACAATGGACCAGTGCTCCATTCAGTTCATGCCCTTATTTTAAACTTAAGGAGAGTGTCTTGTATTCAACAATACAGTAGTAACGATATATGGTGGTATGCAAAACAGTCTTTCCCCGGAGCAGAAAATATCTTAACATAGCTAAAAACATCTTATATCTCATTTTGTTTGTAAAGACATATGGACTTGGTCTCATCTTTCTTTCTACCTTGTTTCCTCATCTTTTTCTTTCCTCATCTGTGTACACATCAGTTTCTAACACACTTTCTCTGCTGCAAACAGAAGCACACTCCTGTACACACAGGCACCAAGATCCACACTACACACTTGCGACTTTTCACTGAGCTTTGTAATGACTTTGATCAATAATTGATCAAGGGAATCTTCTAACTGTTCAAAGAGTGCAACAAGGATGTGGAGCCATCCATTTTCATTTTCTCCCAAGATCAGTGCAAACAGGAGCACCCATCATGCAGAGCTCCATCACAGAAGCACCCAACAACAAAAAAGGTTACACAATAACATTACACAACATTTCTGCATGTCTGACATTACCTGAAGCTCTAGGACCTGCCAAATCATATACATCACAGCACAGACAGCCAACCATGATAACATGTCACCTACTGAGATTTTAAATGTCTCGGGAGCTGAGAGCTAAAATGTCAAGGCCTCAGGGTTCAACTGCTTCCTGATAGGCAATTTTGCTTGAGAAATCTGTCCAGGTTCAATGGCTTGACTGCGCCACTGTCACTTGACAGCTCTATTTTCTGGCCCATGAAAAGGACATGTCAGGTTGTCTTATGCAGCCAATACTCTGTCTGTTTTGCAGGCTTGGATGCAGAAGTGATGCGTTAGGTGGATGACAAATGTAAAAACCTTTGGAATCTTTACTTCTTGTTTACTCTTTCATCTACCCATCTTAGCTGTGTAGCTGAACTTACACAGAATTTAATCATTAGATTTTTCCTGTCTTCAGCCTTTTAAATTCCTCAATCCATCTGAGTGATTACAAAGGTTTAGAGGACTGAGTAAGTTGGCCTAGCTCATATTTATTTATTGCCAACAATCCCCTGCAGAAAGGATTCCTCTGCCTTTTCTCCACACCCCGAGCTCAGGGACCCCAAGAAGAAACAGAGGATGTAGAAAAAGAAAAGAAAAGAAAAAAAATAACATTGGAAAGTAAAGCACTAAACATTGTTGTGTAGAAACTATTTACCCTGTCTTCAGGCAACAAACTATGATTGTGCAAGAGTGAATGCGTATGTCTCTGTGCGTGTGTGTGTGAGTGAGTGTGTGCATTTTGTGCTTGGTCCCCCTGCTTATACGGATACCAGGTGTGCTATCGCAGACTGAGCAAGAGACAATACTATACTTGTCAGTGAGAGAGAGACTGAGAGGGAGAGGGGGCTAGAATTGGTGGAGGGAAGTGAATGAAAAATTCATGCTGCTGCAGGTCCCAAAAGCCCTTCTGTCTTTGCCAGGAGTCCTCAGCTTCAAACTATTGGGCAGGGGAGATGGGACTGTGCCAAAGAGATTGTAAGCGTGTTCCTGCTCACTCACTCACACACTCACAATCTCACACACACACACACACACACACACACAAGAAGCAAAGGGAAGAACATGGCCAGAGGAGGTGTTATCTAGGAATCAGGCGTAAGCTGAAAGGAGAGTCAACAACAGAACAGTATCCCTTAACAACAACAGGGTGTTCAGGACAGCATCGTAACAGTCCCCTGAATCCTGATCCAGTGGCTCATGTTACAAGTGTCCCAGAGTCCTGTAAATGAGGAGTGTGATGGCATGTGTTTGTCTCTGAAAACAAATAAAATTTATATGATTTTACTTTCAGCCTTTATAATATCCACCACACTGAAATGGTGTGGAAAAATGATTTGATGCAAATTAGGCTAAATGAGAAGCTCACTGCTGAGAAAAATCCCAATGCAGGCATGCTAAATAAATCAGAAGATAGAGATCTTTGTAATTATAAAGACAACATCTAGATGCATACCCGTGACACAGCCTTGAGCTAGCAAAGACAAGAAAAAAAATGAAGATAGAGAGAAAAGGGAAAAAGGAGCAAGTGAGACGAAGAAGAAGCCTCCTCTTCCTTACTCACTACTGCAGTGTTGCCATAGACACTGCTGCATCCTTTGGATTCCAGGGCAGAGTTAGAGGAGGTAGAGCAAAAGAAGGAAGGGGAGAGAACTTTTACAGCTCTACCTCTCTCTCGCTGTGTGAAAGTGGGTCAACAAATACACACACACGCACACAGACAGTGTACCAGTCCTTTTGCAAACTGCTCAGTTGTACTAGTCTTTGTGCTGGAATCAAGCACTTGCTGAGGTGAGGTCTTCAAGAAATCTGGCTTTTCTCAAAGGGGACATGACAACGAGCTGAGAAGCAAACACAAACATAGTTTGTTTGACATGAATTTTCTAATGCCTATGAGATATGCATCAACAGTAAATCCAATCAGGCTTGTCAACACACGTTGCATGAGGATATTTGATGAATTTAATTTGGATGCACTATTCTGTACATCAATTTTGGAAAGAAATCAATGCATTCTGGTCCTCATTCTGTGTCTAAAAATAAAAAAAATATAGGTTAGTAAAGTATGTTTTATAAACTAGTTTTTTACAGGAACTGTATTTTTGCAGGTTTGAGTTTATGGTGAATATGTAAATATAAGATATTTCAATTATTTGTGTGTGCATTTCCTTCACATTTTATGAGATGGTATTATGGGCAAATCTATAAAGAATATTGTTCTGTATTGCACAGATCTAAATTGTATTATAAGTGAGTGCAATGCCTTCTTGAACATTTATTGATCTAAGCAACATAAGAATAGTACCAGTACAATATACTGCATATTATGATATGCAGTATATTGTATATGCAGTCTGAATTTTGACTGGGAAGTAGGAAACACTATAAACAGAGATGTAGATGTTCCATCAGTCTAAATTTATACAATGCACAACAATAGTAAAGATTTGCAGAAAATATTTTATGGCAGCAAAACTGTTCTAAACACAAATTTTGGGCCTGCTGTGTTTCCATCATGAATTGCATTCATCAGTGCACACATAGGATGATGTTTATAGACTAAAAAAAAACAAAAAACAAAAAGACTACTGGCAGTCCAATGACAGTCCACAAGTATTTGTTAATCTATCAAAAATAACTGCAATATTTAATAATGCTAATAATAATAATGCCACTTTTGAAAGAACTGCAGTTAATGATAACCAAAACGACTTAACATGAAGATTCAATGCATACAGG
The DNA here is from genome assembly GCF_900324485.2 of Mastacembelus armatus. NCBI lineage: Eukaryota > Metazoa > Chordata > Actinopteri > Synbranchiformes > Mastacembelidae > Mastacembelus > Mastacembelus armatus. The sequence goes on along the minus strand of NC_046643.1, from coordinate 8,158,404 downwards.
TGTTTTCCATTGTTAATTAACATTAAGAAGAAAAAACATGAATTGAAAAGCACAATTTGTATTTTTAAGAATTGACAAATATTTTTAAACACAAAAATGTTCTGAGGAGAAACTTTTTGTTTTGCAGAGAAACAGACTCTCACTCCTGAGCCGTCTTAGGGTTTGATGTTTATTTGTAAAGTGGGTATCATGGTTGTGTGAAAGGAATAAAACCCCCATTTCAGTGTTGGTTTATATATAGGTCATGAAGTCCTTTCATCACCAAGAGGACAGACATTCATCTCAAAGGACTATTGGTTTATCCTCACAGTCAGGATGGTAATTTCTGTCGGGGGGGAATCTTTGCCAACATTTTAAGACATATGCCACCTAAATGCATAGCTACTCACATGCACACATATACAAACATTCAAGCCATTTACCAATGTGACACAAACACAGAACCAGATGTCAAGGAAAATTACATTTATACAGAGGAACTGTGTGTATGAGTGTCTGTGTGTATTTTCAAGAATGTGTGCTCTTCTGCAGCACCCACTTATCTCTCAGTGCCATGATGAGCATGTGACAGGAGGAGGGGAGCACTGACCTGAGTCATAGTCTCCAAGGGGCAAGTGATCAAGAGGACCTTTGGGAGTGCAACTGAAGCTTTACCTAAACAGCCTTTTACCCATTCCCTCAGTCATCTCCTTTAGCGCTCACTAACCTGGGCCCATAAATTCGCTTGCCCAGTCCCCAAGGACACATACTGAAGTAGTATCATAGACTATTAGCGGGTGAGAATGATGGATGATATGTATGACTTCAGACTGTGAAACAAAGGGACATAAATGTTCTTTCTTTTATGTTCTTTCTTTTCTTTAATACATGGCATTTTTTCTACATGTTCAGAACATTCTGTCTCTTCTGTCTTATTCTGTCTCTTATTCTTTTTGTTTTCCATCTCCTCATCTCACTTCCATACCACCATCACCTTCACAGAATCTTCCTATCCCAGCATGCCTCCAATGACCCCCCCCCCCGGACTCTAGTGCCCACAGTTGAAGCCTAAAGCCTGAAGCAATGCTAGCAGGCACCAAGACAGCAGCTGTGCACAACACATGTTCACCAAACCCTACTCTCTTTGCTTCATTTCATCCTCTTCACTCTTTGTTTCACTTCTCTTCCACCTACTCACCCTTTCCTTTCTCCTTTGGCCCCCTACAACTCAATTCAGAACATGTGATCTCCCTTGCGGGCCAGTTTTACACCCTTCACTTAACTCTCCATGCTGCGTCTTCCTCTAGCCCTTTCAACCCCCACTGAGACAATGTTGTTGAGTGACAACCAGCGACATCTGTCCCAAGAGCCAGCAGCACTAACTGAAGAGGATGCCTCAAAGAGAGGACCACAGTCAGAGAGAGTCAACAAAAAGAAGCCAAAGAGAAACTCTTGAGAACAATTTTCTGTAGAAGCCAACTTTCCGAACAGGTTTGACAGCAGAGTACGACATGCTACCAAGTATATAAACTACATTGCATTTAGAGCACTTTGAAGGCCCACCCTCAATCCAACAACAAAAGGTAAATAATAAATCATTTGCTTTATGTTCTTACATGATCCATCTCAGTTTTCAAACTATGCACTTCAGAGGCAAATATTCATTATTCACTGCTAATTTCCATTGCCAAAAATGGTTTGAAAGTAATCAGTTGCTATCTGGACGATGTTGCCTGGCATTTTTTCCTAGTTAGATGAGACATTTTATACTTTGTTTCTTGCATCCCACATCTTAATAGGTTTGGACTAGATATTTATACACTTTCTTAAAGCACAAGGCTGCTGACTACAAATACCATGAAAATCTCAAAACCTCCAATGTTTTTCTCTCTTCTTTTCCACCATGTGGCTCAATCGCTTCTTTATCAAATCCTAAATAATTCCCTGCATACTCTAGTTTGTAAAAAATGTTACTCAAGCCATAAAAAAATTGTGTATTTAAGGATTAGCAAAATGAGTATTTGAGTTTTACCTCAGTGTGTTTTATAGTCTGTCCTCTTTCTAGATGGTGGAAAGGATGTTGTCAACATCACATCACACTCAACATCCTCTCAGTTCTTTACATCGTCACCCTCTTAAAATAATGGCCTAAGTCATACTTTCAAGTTTTTCAAAAAACTGAAAAAAATTGAATCAGATATACAGTATATTATATTTATTAATCATTTCACACAAAAAGGTTATGACAACACATGACTATTGACATGCAAATAATGCTGTCATTCAGTTATGTGACAAGAGATTTAGATGACTTAAGTAAGCCACAAAAATTTGAAAATACTAGTGGAGCACACAGAAGCTCAGCAGTGAGTGGCCCTTTAATTCAGTAAACGCAAACTCAAACAGCAAAACTGTAATGACTCTTAGATAAACCAAACAAATGGCAGGTCATCTTTTCCTCTGTGATAATGTGAAATGATTGTTCAACTCAGCACAATAAAGCACAGCTAAACAATTAAACAAAAGGACACATGCATCTACTCACTTCTCAAACTACCTTATCTTTGCTGGGTTTTTGATCTCATCACTTACCAGTGGAGTCTGGGTCCTGTATTATGGCAATAACTTCGCTAGCTAAGAGGAATTTCTTTCTTTTTGAAGCGGCTGCCATCTTGAAAAGCTTATAAAGTTGCCTAAGTCACTCTCTTGACATAGACAATTATATTATGTGGTTAGAATTGCATGATCTGTTCAACTGAGGATGTAGGCGATTTTACCAGAGGTGGCCAGCATCATGAAGATCTCACTTAGGCAAAAAAATCATTTTTGTCAAAAAATGACTTAGGCCATTATTTTAAGAAGGTGACTATATGTAGGCTTCATACGTCTGTATTTGTAAATGCTGTATGTAGGCTTACAATCTATCATTTTGTCCACTTGGCTGGAATATTACTGTGTTTTATTCTGTCTGACCTGGAAGAGGGATAACCTTCTCTGTTGCTCTTCTGTGACACTGGACAATATAAATAAAAAGTGCCTTCATCTAGTAAACAACCATAAAAACATTTTTATTTTCTTTAGTTACTGTATCAGAATACAAGGGGAAAACAACATGATACTTTTCAATATTTTGCTGATGCAAAGGTTTGCTGTTCAACAAGTCATAAAGGAAATTTGGAAACTAAGGTTAGTTTCTTGCTTATCAAAGGTTGTTAGCTTTAAGCCTGATTTTAAGCTTAATAAACTGATTTTTCAACAATTGTTATGTTCAAAGTAAATATTTTATTGTTATCTTGATTTAAAAGACACATAACATATTTGCTGAGGCACAACTAGTTGTACAGTATATGAATATGGTTTTCAGGAGACTGGGTTGTGAAAGAAGGCAGCAAAGCAGAATTAAATTAGTCAAAAATATACCTTTCCTTATAGCTAATCAACAAAGAACAAAGAGAGAACATCCATTATATGCACAGCCATAAATACACGCGACGTACTAATTCCATTAGTAGTTTATATTAAATACTACTTATTTATGATTGATACCTCACAACATAACACTTGAGCTGCACATAAGTGTAAGTACTGTTGGCTGCAATGAAGTATCAGATAGCTTCATCACCCTGAGGTGCACAGAAATTAAATCCATCAGGTTGAAATCTAGCATTGATATCTCTCATCACTGGGCCTTGACTCCAGCAGTTTGTTCCATTACCATTCTAAAAGCTTTATCTAGAATATGCCTTTTCCAGCTTATTATGCCCACTTTAGGCTCCCATAAGGTCATTAATCCCAATCACTGTGTTCATTTTCACGCATGCCAAACCATTATTCCACACTTGGCATATCTTTTTACCCTTCTGTAATGCTCTCTCGCACACACTCATGCACATACATACACAAACACATCACCACACACTCTCTCTACTCTCTCATTCTGTTTGTGTAACACTGTCTGTCATTGCATAAAAATATAAAACACTGTGAAAGGGATTATAAGATGATAATGATCATTGAAAATCTTGCAAAATATAGGCTTATGGACTTGAAATTTATCTGTGATGACACGTTTCAGCACTCTTCAATACTGTGAGTTAGATTTACGAAGCAGCTTGCCCATGTATAAATGATTTGCCCTCATCCAGAATATTTGTCATGCTGGAGAGGTTTCCAGCATCAGCCCCCGATGTCTCATGAAGATTACTGCTGCTTTGAGAACATATAATATACAACAAAGGTGAGCACACCCTTGGCCAGTGTTAAAATAATGTTAAGTACCTACAAACACTGCCCATGTAATAAAATTTTATTTGCTTTTAGACCCAAAACAGAAATGTCTGACTACACTGTATTGAAAGATTTTTATTTTAGATCCAACTACAAAACAAAAAAAAAAAAAATCAGAACACACTTCTTTAGTAGTATTGTTCTCTTTGTTTTTTAAACTTTATAGGTCTGACTTCATTTTTTCATATTTTCACTTTTTTCTCCTGTTGTGCAGTGTTTTGGGCACCATTGCTAAAATTCCTCTCCTGCCAAATGTCTACAGACTGGGAATCATCTTTTCATAGAGTATTTGGCAACTTTAACACTGCCATCTAAAAACTTCATTTTCCCTACATCTTCTGTACTCACACATCCCCACATTAGCACATTTACACCTTCATGTTTTTCACAGTCAGCACCACAGAGTCACTGTCGTAGTTCTGGTCAGGTTCACATCAAACAAATCACCGTCAAATCTCCATCTGATCCAAACTATTTTTGTTTGGCTTCATCTGACAAAAGAATCTTCTGCCAATATCCATCTGACTTTTTTCATGTTCTTTGGCAAAGTTAAATGGAGGAGTGTTGTGCCGTTTTGTGAGTAATGGTTTTCTTCTTGGACATCGTCCACAGTGGCTGACTTCTTGCAGTGTCCTTCGCACTGTCTGATCACTCACTGAAACACAATACTAATCTTTGTGCCAAGTCACAAGAACTTTCCCATTTGTTTTTCAATGCAAGGTTGTCAAAATAGTGAACTGTGCTCAGCATCATTATTTGAGGACGGTCACTGTGTCTGTTATTGATAGAATGGCTGTTCCTGTACGCCCTAACCACTGCTGCCACTGTGTTTCTGCTTATATTCTGTAGTCTACTGATGCCCTTTACGCTTAGATTCTTTATGAAGTCTCACAATCTGGTTTCTTACTTGTTCAGGCAATATCTTACAGTGTGGAGCAATGTAGCATTAGATACAACCCAGGCCAAAACTGAGAAAGTTATTGTAAAAGCTTGCCCGTGCAATTAGCCTTAATTTGAAATCAACAGTATATTCACTTTTGTTGCATCGTAGTTGGGGCCTGTAATTTCAATGTAGTCGATCTACAGTTTGTTTTTAATTGTGCATAAGATCAAATAGAAGTTAACATTTTTGTGATATTTCACAAGGGTATACTCAGTTTTACTGTATGTATACTGTATTTTTAAAAACTGCTAAGGTGCCTCTTAGAGCTGAAAAATCAGTTATATTGGAATGAAACATAAAGCAATCCAAATACAGATTAGTGTTTCCCTAGTGTTTATTATTCAACGCTTGTTCTATTATTGATCCTGAAACAACAGGATGTCATGCTAATAAAGGAAGCAGATGGCACTTTTGTGAGCTGTTGTTTTTAAAGAGTACTGGGTTCCTTAGTATTCCTCATCCCCGGAGGACAACATTTTCCTAGTAATATAGTATGCATCAAAGTATGTATGTCTGTACTTGTGAGTCTGAGATATGGGTCCAAATGTGCAAATGATAACACCTATGAGGGTCTGTATTGTAAATGTAGACCTATGATCAATGCCAGGGTGTTGAGGAGCGTTAGGACATCAGTTGCTGGAGTGATGCTAATGAGAAAAGCAACAGGATGGGGATCAAAACACAACCAGAGAAAGAACATAAAAAGGGAAGATGATCAATGAGTGTAATTTAATTCGAAAGTTAGATGTGCCAAAGTTCTGCACAAGGAGGTTCATCTTTCTTTTTGGGTGCTGCAGACCCTATGAGTAGATAGAATAACTAGTGCCAAGCAGAGTAAAATATTTGTTTAACAGTAGCATGCAAGCATGCAAATCCAATCCTGTTTCTCTTTCTGACACACACATGCTGATGTTGACAGCTTAGTAGTCACACACAAGAACATGGCTTTGAGGGAATAGCCCTGCGGTGGGTGGAATAGAGAAGCATAATAGAAAAAGTCATTTGAAAGGAACTCAGGAGCCCAGGACCACATTAAGCCCAGCCGCCGGCCTGAATGAAAGATCATGTCAAAGTCGTCACAAAGTGTGTATATTAGTGTGTGTGAGTTTGTGTGTGCGAGAGAGAATGAGAAAGAGACAGAATAAAATCAGTATAAATATGATATGAAAAGATGAAAAAGATTTGAAAATCGAATAAAGGCGGTTGAGAGTGGAAAAAGAGTAATGTATTCAACACAGTCCCCTGACTCGCCACACTATGAAATTTTCTGGGTCTCTCTTCAGCCTTCATTCAGTGGATTTCACAGTCCACAACTTTAGCAGACAAACAGTTTTCCTGCAATTTACTCTGCAGTTTAATAATTATTGATTCTTTTGGACAGAAGCATTATATATTCAGGTGTGAATATAAAATATACCTGGTGGTACCATAGTTTAACAGTAACTGAACTTTTACTTGGCCAACAACAAAACTTCTGAAACTCAGACTTATGTAAACTGAATTCATACTACATAGCAGTAGACAAAAGCTTTTATGCATCACAGTACCTCAGATCATGAACCCGTTTTTTTCCAGACAATCCCCTGTGTGAACATATGCGTCTTCTGAAGCCCTCAGTCAAGGGAACACTGCCTCTAATTCCACAGAGGGCGCTAACCTCCTTTTCCCCTTCTGCTCTCTGTCTCCGACTTGAAATTTCCTACAGGCTCAGAGATGAGTTTAGCCCATTTTCTTTCATTTTTGTCGAGGTCAGACAGGAGAAAACACCTGTGGGATTCACCCTTTGAACAAAAAAAAAGTTTTATACTTCTACATTTTGCTCTTCTATTGTATCGCCTTTCCACCCCTATTTAGCTGAGGTCAAAAGATTTTTGTGAGTACTTCTCTTTCCTAGGTACTCCAGCCACCTGTGATCTTGTGTCTCAAGCTGAACTGTCATGCGGAAATTGAAAGTATGGACATCCTGGGAAGGTCCATCACTGCATTTATGCCACTTCATATATCCACACATCCCACTGTTTCTAAAATGTCAGAGCAGGGAGTCTCTGAATAAAACATCATCTGGCTCTAACTCTGGAAGGATTTACCTCAAAGTGAACTCTATAAAGTGAAATTCTCATGACGTGTCAGCTTAGAGAGCAAGTGACCCTTTCAGTGAGTTTTGAAATATACATTCAATCATGGATGCCCTTGGCAGAGGGTAACAATGCAGCTAACAGGTGTATTTCACAGATCTCACACACACCTCAAACTGTTTTTGGTATTTATCAGCTGATTGGTAAAGCATATTCTGAGCTGTGATTTCAGGTGCACAGCAGTTTTCAGGTAGTTGTTTGTAATATAACACACACACAAATTATTCTACAAAAAAATCCTATCAGTGGCTGGACAAAGCTGGACTGAGAGACAGTATGGGCTAGAAGTCCCAAGATCAAAGTGGGAAACCGCCCCCGAAGGTGGCTGAGAACAACCAAGCTAACATCTTGTGGGACTTCCAGATACAGACCGACAAACTAATAATGGCTAACCGACCGGACATAGTGGTGGTGAACAAACAGGAGAACAAGGCCATAGTGATAGATATAGCAATCCCAAGTGATAGCAACATCCGAGGGGAGGGACATGAGAAACCCGAGAAATACCAAAAGCGGAAAGAAGAGCTAGAAGATGTGGAAGGGGAAGACAACAGTGGTCCCTGTGGTAAACTCAGAGCTGTGACCCCCAAGCAGGGAGAGTAGCTCCATCAGATCCCAGGAACAACATCTGAGATCTCTGTCCAGAAGAGTGCAATCCTAGGAACAGCTAAATACTGTGGCCTCTGGTAGAGGACTCGAACTTGAAGATAAAAAAGACCGCCAGCACGCGAAAATTTATATTTATATATATATATATATATATATATATATATATATATACATATAAAGCATGAAAGGAATTATTTGACAGATTGAAGTTAGTAAGTAGACCTCAAAAGGTCTGTCAACTAATTATTATTCTAAAACAGGCTCTAGCAGTTGGTAGAAATGTTAATCAAACATAAAAGACGTGGTAGCATTTTTCACCAATACCAAATATGTGTATGTAATACATAGTTTTATGATTATAAACTGATAATGGCATAAAAAAATAATATTTTTAGTATCATTTTAGTCAATGCAAACTATGAACATTTCAGTTACAAAAGTAAACACTGACTTCTCTAAGGTATCGTAGAGGCTCATCCTTAAAAAACAATTTAACATATTTTGTTCTTAGTTCCAAAAGCAACTCCAATACTTTTATTTCCTGGGTGAGACCATTAAATTGATAAATCTAAGGTGATTTTCAAATCAAACAGAAATTATTCCCGTGGTTATTGTCAATGACACACTCTTCTCCATTGTTCTGATGTTCAGTAATGGATTAGGCTGAGCTCACTGCTGGAACATGTTTTTGTCCCTCCACTAACAACAGCTACTGCACAAACTGCAGTTAGGTCTTAAAGCATCCAACCCACATGACTTGGAATGAGCTTAAACAATCAATTCCAGTAGTGAGTTCTTATTGAGTTTTAATCAAGATTTCTACTTTGTTCTGTCTTCTCTGCTGGGCCTGCAGATTTCACAGGTCAAGGAACCATTCAGAAAGCCTTAATTAGCTTTCTCAAGCTAATGAGTACTCAGGCATCATACAAATTGTTCTGTCAAACCCTGACTTTGAGCCAGTTTTTGCCGGCTTGGATTGTTTGGGTGAGAGCTCAACAGAATAAAGGATTTTTAATCATGTTCAAATCCATTAACCTCAAAATGAGTAATGTTTCACTTTTCTCAGTCATTTTAAGCCTTATTCACTGTTAAAGCTGCCCCTTTGCCTGTGACAGACACCTCCAACCTGTTTAGTGTGACTTCCATCATCATTACACTGGACAGATCCATTTCTGGCACATTTTGAGAGGAAGTTGTAATAACAAATCAAGGCTGATGAACTGAGAGCAGGAAAAGGACATGACATAGAAGATGGGTAATTTTGGACTTGGGAATAAATTTGAGGACCAAATGCCTTCATGAAGACAGCAGGGCAGTGAGGAAGCTCAGACAAAAATATGAGCTTTGGTTTAAAAATGAAATATGGCAGTCTGACCCCATTCCCCTCTCCCCAGATCTAATTCCGTTCAGTCTAAATGGAGATGTGTATTGCCTAAACCAACAACTTGCTGGACCTGAAGTGTCTTTTTAGAACCAGTTTCCAGGGAATTGAATTTCAATCGTGTGAGCAGTAAATGAGGAGGAGATTTATGTGGCTGCATGTGGGAAAGAGGTATAACAAGGCAGCAGTGGCAGTCACTTTACACTTTGTCACATTCACAAAGAAAGCATTAGGGTTCTGACCCACTTCAAGCAGAGACACAATAATTCTGCTGCTCTCCAATGGTCACTGTGATCATCCTCGTCAACATTATTCTCCCTGTCATTGTCAATGTATTCATGAAATTCTGCCCCAAGATTATTGGGCTGCTATTATTCTTATGACTGTTTATGCATGTTTTAACAGAGTGTCAGGTTGTGTCATGCCATTCAAAGCTGTTATCCCCTAGGGAGAGGAGTATTAAAGAAGAGGAGTCACACAGTAAAAGGGCAAGCCGTAATTTACCTCCCTCCATGTCTTCCTCCCTATATCTCCATCTTTCTTTTCTCTCACTAGCTTCTGTGAGACTGATAGAGTTTGGAGCACAGCCACTCGCTGTCAGGTCCCAGCTAATGGAATCAACATGGTTGACAGATAAACCCACAGAAAATAAGTTGTCAGAGAGCTGTGGACCCTTCATCAACCTCCCTGCTATGTGTGGGCCTTCCTTGACCCGTTCTAAGGCCATATCAGGAGGGTGTTTTATCTTCAGCGTGTTAATATATTTCAAGCTTTTATTTATTAATGTATATTTTTTTGTTTTCTGTGACAAAGAATTAGGTTATTATGCTCTGAGGGATGGATTTACCTGATGTTTCTCCTCTAAAGTCACAAGTCTGTATGCATTTTTTTAGATTTTTTAGGTAGGAACAGTTTTGGAAATATTTGGTTTATAGCAGTGTGAGTTAAAGCAAAAGTTCGGTATCATTCTCATGTCTGTACATTACATACTTAGGTCTGCTTAGAATAAAGATGAAAACATGGAAAAACAACTAGCCTAGGTGTCCCCAAAGCTAACAAATTCTGCCAACTAGAATCAATAAAGCCCAATTGTTAACATATTACATTTCATTTGTATCTTTTCTTGCTAAAACAAAATTGTGAAAACTACATGCTGTGGTACTTTGGGCTTTAAATAACAATTTCCTAGGATCTGGCTGATTAATTTCTTGAGAAATCAATTGTTTTGGTCTGTAAAATGGTACAAAAATGTCATATTTGATATAAGTCCAAGGAGATTACAGTAAATCTATAATTTTAAAGGTTGGAACCAGAGTATTTTTGGCATTTTTGTTTAAGATTTGGGCTAAAATAATTAATCAAATTAAAAGAAAATATCTGATTTACTATCCAATAACAGACTAAGCGAAAAACAAATTTTTGTAGTGATTTTACACAGGTTATTTGTGGACTATTTCTTGGCCATACACTATCCTCTTGTAGTCTTCACTGAATGCCTGGAATTTCTTATTGTTATAATATGATTCTAGGATGTTTCCGGAATAAAACAACTAAATATAAAATACATTTTGGAGACATTGGCAGGTGAATTCTGTTGCCATTGGACAGATCCTGTTTCTAGCCTTTATGCTAAGTTAAGATAACCAGCAGCTACCTGTACTTAAATATTTACCATACAGACATAAGACTGGTATCATCTCATCAAGCTCGCAGCAAAAATGCACATAACCAAATTTCCAAAACGTCAGACATAAGCAGTAGGGTGCATTAAGGCAGAAAGTTTGAGTTAAAAAGCTAAAATTGAATCTTTAAATTAATCCACAAGGTCAAGTGTACATGGAAAGCCACTGAAAGAAAACACACATGTAAGACCAGACATGTAAGGCCAAGGTAAACATCAGAAAAAACAACGGGTCAAATATCAAAAGATTAAACCAAAATCTTATGTTTATCCAGTTAAGTAATTCTCTGGTCATGTGATATGCGGCATTCACCAGCCAGTACAAAAATCCTCAAACCACCTCTGGCCAGCAGAGATAGAGGAAAAAGGAGGAAAAAGGAGGAAATGAAGAGAATCAGCTGCCTCTGAGCTCCAGAAACATGATGACTTGCTATGCCCACTTCCTAGAATGTGCTAAAAACTTACTTCACGCCTTACATTATCTAATGTTCTGTGCAAGAATTCTTCCCAAATCATGGCTCAATCAATATACATGAGTAAAAAAAAGTCTCTCGCCAGGACTAAATTCACTACACACTTATAATAGGAACACTACATTTCCCACAGCTGTCTTCCAAAAATGGATGAATTTCTGGATAGATTTTTAAATTGTATCTCTTTTTTCCACATCTTCGGCACAGCATGTTTTTCCTCATATGACGTAACCTTCACCCAGTTGCCAGAATACATGAAAACACTTATACGCAGTGCTAGTCTGCTGCTATATCACCTATATCAGAGTTGATGATGCTGTGCTGTGGTATCATTCATCCTCTACTGATCTTAAGAAAGGTCTATCAGTTTTATAAACACTGATTTGATGAACAAGAGACATGTACTTGCACGTAGAACTAGGTCATACATCCACTGCATCCCTGGACCTTCAAGTACAGTTCCTCAGAGGCCCACCAGGAGCCACTGTAGATCCATCTGTGCTACATAAAATGGCAAGCAAACGAAGGAAAAAAAGAGTTGGGGGCATGCAGGGAGGTAAAAAGAGCTCAATGTATTAGATCAGCCACCCCACTGGTTTTGTATACCGACAGCTGTGCTCTATAACCCACTTGACAAGATTAAAAGTCCAAACATATAAACAAATAGACAATCTGCATCCGGGCTTGCAGAGACTCAGTCACTGAGTCCGCCTCCCTCTCTTTCTCTGTATTCTTCTGCACCTTGTGAACTGCAGAAGAGACAGGGAAGAGCATAATTCAGGGCTGCTTATAAGATTGCAAAATGTGACCTACTTCAATGTTGCACTGACTAAAAGATGCAAGATTCTAATAATATTTTTGGAGACACTTCTTCATAAAACTTGAATAATATCCCATGCATGTGGATAGGCACAATCCCTAACCTCTCTGTGTTTGCCATGTGGGTGCTGGTGCATAGCTGTGCCATTGTTTACAGACAGAAAAAGAAAAGGCAAGACAGAGAGAAATGACTGATGACAGATGTACAATGCTCAGCAGTACATCTCTCAGAGCCATACAGCCAACCCTCCTCCAAGCTAAGAAATTCATTCATCCGTCCTCTGGCTCAGTGGCTTTGTGTTTTTGGTTTTTTTTTTGTTTGTTTGTTTTTTTTGTTTAGTTTGTTTGTTCTGACATGTTAATGGAACAGCTGATGGACTGGCACTCTGATCTAGCTAGAGGGGCAAGGGCTGCAGTGGTTTATGTTATTCTGACAGTGAGCGGGAAGGTCAGCATGCTCATAGCTCACCTGCCTTCTCCTCTTTTTCTCTCTGTCTCCCTTTCTGCTCTCTCACTCATCTTTCCTACCTAATTTCTGCCTGTGTCTCGTTTGCATCCATCTCCCACAGCATGTTTTTGGGCACATCCGTCTCGGCTCATTTCCTCCCTCATGTTTAGAGCTCTTCTGAAGCATTTCCCAAATGATTGACCGACGGCTGCAAAGGAAATTGGGACAACAAATTAGATGAACTTTGATGCAATACTGAAAGTAATACCCTGCAACAAAAGTAAGAAAAGCTCAAATAACACATTCTGCAAGGGAAAAAAGGCTAAAGGCAACAAAAGCATTACGAAACTCACAGGGCTAATCTCTAGAAGAGTTTCAATAGCCTGCAGAATGCCAGGAGGAAAAATGTTTTGAAACTAAGTACACTGAAAGGAAATATAAGCTAAACATAGAAGCAAATGCATGAATTTGCATATACATAAACCTGTACTGTTAATTCTAAAGCAGGAATCTGTCAAGTATTTTCATACACAAAATGCATGACATTTAAACTCATTGTATATTGCAGTATCTGAAGAGAAAATCAATTTGAAAATAATTTTCCACATGCTTTTCTAATTCTAACTAGAAATGGGTCAGTATTATTGGCAGACCAGGCAGGCCAGTGTGCTGTATGCCACAACAAGCACCGACCACATCAGCCTACTGAGACAGGAGGTGAGCAGGAAGAGACACAGCACAGCCAGGCGCCACTAATGTTGCCGCGGAGTGCAGAAAATACTCCATAAGTCCCCTCTTCAAACACTTTCATCTACTTCAGGCACAAAAGCAAGGGAATGTTGATCCGTGGCTAAGACAGGTCAAGTGTGTGCCTGTGTGTGTTTCACTGCAAACAAACTTCACCTGCTAAATCTGTGTACCTCAATGATTTAGTGAGCTTTAGAGACTGTGTGCGTGAAAACAGTAATTTGCAGGTTTCTTGGTAAATACTTAACTGAAATATCTAAAATGGGTAAGATGGATGCCTTTGACAATGTCAACTTTGGAGAAAGCCTGCTCAGGCTGCAGTGACATAGCTACTGTGTTCCATAGTAATGTAGTAATGGCTAAACCACATGCTGTGTGCTAGATTAGAAAATTATTGAACTACAAATTGATTCTGTAATTCTACCTCATTCATTCTACAAGTATCACAATTACAAAAATGTCTTAAAAGGTCTGTAAGGGGATTATTCCCAGTGTTAGATTTCGGTCTTTAAATTTCAATGCAAGCAAATGAAAATCTGTGGCTTTTCTCAGGTGTAGTAGTTTTAGTCATAGTCAGTAGCATAATGTTTCATTATTTAATCAGCCTAATGGCTGAACGACTGGATATGCCTAACAATACTGCTATATACACAAAGGCTTTAGACTTTCGCTAGTGTCATGATCAATTTTAATTTGAGTTCATGCTTCCTAGATAACATTTTGGATAAACAATGATATAGTATATAAGGAATCCTTTGAACACTTAATATAATGAACAAACAGTGCCAAACTGTCCCCATGCCAGGAAATTTCATTCAGCTGTAACGACTTTTGATGTCTGATGTGCGGGATGTTTCTAGTTTTTCTTCTTCTAGGCTTTCAACTTACTGTCTTGACTAGTGATTTTCTTGCCTGGTGTAACATCAAGTAATATTACTGTACCTTAATGCAAATAAGTGGCTCCACCACTGACGACTACAACCAATCGATTTAACTGTAACAAAAAAAAATAAATTGTGCCTTTAAATTCGTAAGTGTACCCATGAACACCAGTTTTCTCAGTTTTGGCCTGGTGGTGCCATTTTTATTTCTTATATTTTTTTTTTTTTGCCTTTTCCGTACACTGCTGATGATCATACACACTGTCAGGAGCCTAGCCTATCGCTGTAGTAGACCAAACTTCAGGTACCAGAGTTTAAGTTTGCCTAGAAACTCACTATACCCTTAATACCATTCACTACCTGCAGTTTCAGAAAAAAATAATAAAAAACAATTTTAAAAATGGTCAAACTGTGCATCTTGTCATGATGCCTATCTCTAACAGCTGCCATGCTGTAATACACTGCAGTTGTGAAACCAACCAGGATATTTTGAAGTATTACCTTCTCTAGCCCTGTCACTGTGTACCATGAAATACCATAACGCTTCTCATAGTAGATTCTGTGAAACAGAATCAAATGCATTTGCTAAATCTTAGAATGCAACATTCGTCTCTTTTTTCCTTCTGTGCTGACTGAATTTGATGCCAGATCATGCTTGTGTGCTCCAGGCATCCAGAAAAACCTGGTGTTCAGGATTTCTGCTCTGAGGTGTTGATAAGCTTATTCATTTCTATATATCTTAACAACCTCTGTGCCACCACACTAAAGGAATTCTCACCTTCTACATTCAGACAGCAGATACGCCTAAACTGCCAGAATAAAGACGTATAATAAAGATTCCTTCCCCATGATGTGGGAATAAGCCACTTCCTCCATGCTAACATAAAAAGCATCAAGAAAAAAAACTACAACACATATAGTATAAAGCATTTTTATACAGCCTGTAGGGCATGGTATCAGGCCCATGGGCTGAGGCTGACCTGGCTCACCTAATTACCATTTCCTCATTTGTCAAAGTTTGGGTACTGCTGTCCATCTACAATTCTCATTAGTCACAGGTCAATTCACTTCTCGTTTTCCTTGGCTGTCTATTGTCACCATTCTCCTAGCCGTGGTATGTTGTGCTACATTTGGCTTCTTCAGGGATATCGTTGTCCTGAAAAATTTGGTTAGTATCCTAATGCTGGATTTCACCTGACTAATTTCACTAACTCTTAAAAAGTAGTGGTCAAAATGGTGTCCCTGGCCACTACTCTCTTCACCTGCTTCCAAGCACTTTTCTAAGTTAGTGTATTCGAAGGCAGATGTTGGAAGTCACCTTCTTCCAGGCACAAGGGTATATCTGCAGTTATCTTCCCTACACCTTTGAGACTGCGTTGTTCCCCTTGCTCGTTGTCAATTCCATTCAGTAGCTGGAGATCCTGCCTGAGTCATCTTCCACCCAGGCTCTCCCTGATTCTAGGGGCATGCTCTTTTGCTTACTTGTAGCTTAAATCTGGAGCATTTCATACACTCTCTGTGCATCAAATGAAATGTGAAAACATCACCATTTGAAAGGTTTTGTTTGTGTAAAGGATTATCACCTGAATCTTCAACTCCTGTGTGGTTCATGAAGTTTTATAGCAAATTTAAGCTTATTGGCCCATCCTCAGTTTTCATATTTCAGCCAGAAAAGGCAACTGCTTTAGCAAAAAACATTTACACCAAACAGCAGATGGACAAAATAATAGCTTGCAAACACAGTGGAGCATTTAGCAGCTACACAGTGATCTTTTCTGTAGATTCTGACCACCATAAAGACCAAAACCTGAGAATAAAAGACTAAGCAGAGAGAAAGTTTGCCAGGTGGCCAAAACGTGGTTATAAATGAGTGCTAATGCTAGAGGATGTGCAATTAAGCAACTGTATTGCTAACAGGTTTGCCATATCTTAATTAGAGGTTGGCCAATATGGGTTTCTCTATGGCTGATGCCAATTTTTAGAAATCAGGGCACTCTCTGGCCGATATATAGTGGTGACTATTTTTGGCCAATATGTTGGGCCAATTTTCGTGTCCTGGCTATTATATGTCTGAAAGTCAGGGGATATTCTAGTATCAAAGTTTTAGTGGTTCTTAGAACCTAAAGAGAATGTGACATTTATACAGTATCTTATGCCCGGGGCTCTTTCAACTGACTCCATCCTGCTCTCTCCCCTTCTCCCCCTCTCTACCCTCCTCTGTCCTCCCTGCTGTCAACCAAATAGCAAGAATAATTCAATCACAGAATCTATAATCTAATAAGATGCTTAAATTAATCCATATTGATTTATACCAATATTCTGGTCTATATACATCTATGGAAGAACAGATTTCCAGTTAATGAGGGTTTGCCCAATGCTTCCCTTCACTGTCCATAAATGTATTGTAAATATAATTATTTGCGTAACTTCATAGTGAATATGTGTAATTTGATCATACAACCTGCGACTCAGTGGCGGTTTGCTAATTAGGCATGTGGTTTTGTTGATGTTTGTAAATTAGCCATGTAGAGCGAAGTTAATGTTACATTTAATGTAAACATAAAACTGAATTTTATCTTATTTGTTAATAACGAAGAATGATTGCAGTGCTTTATATTACTGCACATTACTTGGCAAGCTCGCAACTAAGTCGACTAACGTTGTTTGACAATACACACACCGTGGAACTGTAACCACAGACTTCTTTAGTCACAATAATAATGGCCCAATGTTCACAGTCACAATAGTCAGCAACTGTAATTGCCAGTGTTCATTTTCAACTTTGTTGCTTTTATGTGCATGGCGAATTACAAAACAGGTTTGTAAAATAAGATAAGAAAAACCTTTATTTGTCGCACAATGGGGTAATTACATTGTTGCAACAGCAAAGTACAAGTACACAGCAGACTGCCAGAAGTAGCAAAGATTGAAATTAACACATTTGAAAAATCGAGTTAGTTAGCTAGTTAATAAAAGGTCATTGTCATTGATCATTATTTTTAGGGGTGCTGAGTTGAACTTTAGGTGTGCTTGAGCAAGTCTATGAAGGGTCTAAAATCACCTGTGCTAAAATTAACATTTCCTATATAACTAATTAAATATTTAGTATGTGGCTTTGAAAAATAAGAACGTAAACTGTGCTGTTTTCTTCTTCGGCATTCTTCTTTTCACTTTTCAAAAAGTCAGTTAGCTTCCTCTAGACCACATCCACTGAGGTCTGGTAGATAGGCACAAGGCAATGGAGACAAGGGGTGGTGTAACACAGGTCCCACAATAACACTAAGCTGCCCACTGAAGTACCTGCCTTTTAATATGCTCAGCCATTGGCCGATGGTGAAAATGTTAAAAATAGCAATAATAAGCCCAATTAATTGTCGGTTGGCTAACCTTGAAGTCAGTGTTGTGTTCAGAACTTGTTTTTTTGACACTGACATTTATAAATGGTACTATGACTGTTTGTATACTCAAATACTGACTAAAAAGATGACTTGGCAGAAGAGGAATTTTGAGCATTTATGCCGTCTGACTTCTATTCAGTAAAACACCTTTAGTTTTGACTAAAAACAAAATAAATGCATTAAATGAACAGTATTATTATTTAATATATTAGAGTGATATTTACCAGAGTTATATTCAACATTTGGACGTAAAGGTGCTTTCATACCTAACATTTGGTTAAACTGCCAGTTAGAACAGTTTGTTTCAAGCTTTCAATCAATGCTGCTGTGGACAACCAGGCCTAGACCTGCTGTTGATGTGTAAATGCAATAATTTTGGCATCAAAAGCCAAACTACTATTTAATCCATCAGCTGACAATGAACTATAAAGCAGCATTTCAATTTGTATGACTTCAAAAAAAAAATCAAAGTCAAGTTGAAGTGTTAAGCTTGTCTCCTCCTTTAATCCAGGTTAACAATTCAGTTAACCTTAGTTAACCTCAGTTTGAACTTAAACCAGACCACTATAGAGTTTCTGAAAATATGCAGCATGTCCACACAAATGCAGAGAGAAAAAAAAAGTGTTTTAAAGTTGCTATCAAATAGACCCTTAACAGCCATCAGTAAACGCCAAAACCAATGAAGAACATAAACAGGTCATATGTAAGGAACAAAAAAGTGGTACAATCAAGAAAACAGCACAGACCCTCTTGAGAAATAACCAAACCAATAATAAATAAATAAATAAATAGGGTGGTTAAGGGAAAAAGAAAGAGGGCAAGTCAGAAAGAAAGAAGAGAAAAAATGCAGCTTGTTGTTTTCTGCCAACCTTAATTATCTTTCTCCATTTATTTACCCTCCATCCATCCCTTTAAAGCTGCAGGGCCTTTAACACCCTTAATCAACCTCTCCCCAGCAGGGCCTGTAGCAGGCATCTTCATTCGCCTACGTAATTGACTCTTCGTGTTTGAGAGGCAATAAAAGTTTATGACTATTAAACATAACATCAAGCGGGCTGTCTTTTTACCAAACTATTAGCAGGGGGGAGGCACGTTGTGAACCGATAATTAATTGCTTACTCTGGGGATGCCTAATTGCCAATTGTTGGTGTTATTAGCTGATTAGCGAGTGGATTTGACAACCCCGAAAGGCTGTCAGCTGACAGAAGAGAGGATGGGGCATCCACTGGTGCTTGGAAGTGCTGACATAATTGGTCTTTATTTTTTGAAGTACACAGTTTGCACATTCTGGCAAGCAGGAAGTGACAGAGGTCTTGTTTGAATCCCAAGGCTGCCAGTTGATTTAATAGTGGTGGACTGGAGAGAAAAAGGCTAAAGGATAATTGACTGCTTGTTTAAGCATCAATGGCATGACTCACTTGTTGGAGCTTTCTTTGTGACCTATGCAATAGGTTAGACATAGGTATAGCAAATGACATTTAATGAAGTGATTCTTCTAGGACATTCCATATTTGACAGTCTCACCCAGGTGACACCTTAGGGTACAACATATAGAAACATATAGAAATTGACAATAGCCAGTTTCTTCGACTCTGTATAATTGGGTGTATTTTTAGGGTTTTGTCTGAAATTGATATGGGGGACAGGTGTCCTGCTCAGTGATCCATACTTTGGTGGCAACCTTGGTGGACAAATTTAGACATAGAATGTTCTCTTCCACCAAATTAGATCAGGCCAATGGGCCATGAAAAACTTGTCTGTGTGTCCCTGGGAACAATTGAAAGCCAAACTGCTCAAGAAATTAACTTCAAGTCACAAAACTATCAAGACTTCTGCACTTAACTACATTATTCTACACAGTAACAAACTGTGACAGCATGGTTGTTGAACCACCCAAACATGCAAAAATTACAGTAAATATATTTATTATGACTTTTAACTCTTGGATTGTACTTTTAAGTTATATTTGATTGTTTTTGGGCCAAGAACGTTATTAAAGAAGAAAAGGTTAGCTAGAAAGGGGCAGTTAAGGGTTCCAAAATTTTGCTATTAAATCTAACCTATAGACTTTTAAATTCACTCACTTCGGTAGGTATTTAGGTAATTAGGTACTAGACAGTAGTTCTCACTATATACCAGATAATAGATTAAAATGTTTGGCATCAATTATACTGTACCGCACTACACAATAAAAAGAGTGATTTTACAAAAGGCTTAATTTGGATTATGTTCCATTTTGTTTTTGTTTTGTTTTCAACCTTTCAATGTATTAGTAATCAATTTGTATAACCATATTTGAATTGCTAAAAACAAAACATTATGTACGGTACACTAGTGTAATGTCACTAGATCTGAAAGTATTAGCAGATTATTTGTTTAGCTCACTGTCAGATAAATAACACAGACTTAAATTAGATAATGGGGTGATCATTTTCAGCTGTAGTTTCAGTTACGTAGGCTTGCTACCTTGCACAGCCACTGCATTCTTGTAAGATTTGATGTGGACCAATCAGTGTCCTCCATCATGTGACTCACTGCTCTGATTGAAATTGAGCTGAAATTACTTGTGTTAACCAGTGACTGGCTGACTGACTGCTCCTCTTAGACAATTTGCAATAAAAGGACATAGAAGTAAATACACATTTGAAAATAAATGACAACTACAAATTATCATGCCTCTGACCTGCCAGTGTATTCCATATAAAAATGCAATGTATGGATAAGCAAGCATGGTAACATAGGTGAAGAAATACAAGCCTCAAAGATATTCAAAGCAACAAAGCAATAACAGAGAATACACAAAAAATAATTATAGTGTGAGAGCCATTATTTTTTCCTCTTCTCCAAATAGGCCACAATTCCAGAGCAGATTATTTCTCTAAGTGCTCCATAAGAGATAGTGTAGAGGCTTAAGAGAACTTGTTGCATTATTGAAAGGAAGTCCAAGCATGGCTGCTCAGCTCCATCAGAAAGCATGGAGGGACACACATTCAATGGACAGAAATCATCCTTGTATGTGTGTATGTGTATGTGAACAAATTTTAGTTGGCAGAAAGGTGGTGGTGAGTCATCTTTTTAAATTTTAGGGATGGAGTGAGAGCAGGAATTACTTTTGACAGAGGGATTGGGTTCCTGACTGAAGCTGCTTTTTTATCAGTTTGTTAAATAGGGCCAAACCCTATCATTTTACAGTTGGTAATTTGGCATGGTGGCAGACCTGTTTGATCAAAGCTTGGCAAAATTCAAAGCACATTTGGATCATCTATGCCAAGACCAGAGCTAGCTGAAGGAAAACTCAAAACCAATACTTTATAAACATGAGGCAAGTGAAAGTTTAATTTAGTTTCATATCAAAATCATATGAAATGACAAAACTGCCATTTTGGCAATAGAAGCCATGGTTTTATATATAAACAATCAACACTTCATGTCTTAAATATTTATAGCTATGAGTATATTCCACACTGTAAAATGCTTTAAATCATTCCCTGTCTAAAGTATGTGGAAATAAATGTAATGATAAGATGAGAGATGTGATGAGACAGATGTTTTCAATCCTCAAAGGGAAATTTAGGTGATATAATAACCACTACAATCAAGATAAACTGACAATTCTCCACTGCAGTACATGCACAATGACATGATAAATGTGTGCATAGATTCCTCTAGGGCTGACTAATTATTAATTACTAATTATTCACCTGTATTTCTGCCCACCAAAAGATAACAATAGTGGATACATAATTTACAATGGAGAAATACAGATCATGTTAAACACAAGAGATGTTGGCTGTCTACAACACTTGTATTGCTATATGGTAAATAGGGTAAAGGTTTTAGAAGAAGGAAGATTGTGTATTTTTATTCTGTATTTAGTTAGTGTCCTTTGAAGATTATGTATCTTAAAGATGCTAACATGCAAATTATTTCAGATAGATGGATAGATAGATGTAGTAAGTTCAAGGGCTGCCTGCATTCTCAGATTTCTTTCCTTCTTTCACATGTGGTCACATAATTTGTGCATTTAAGCAGTGCAGGTTAAAAATGTTCTTGATCAAGGCTTAGCTGTCTGAAAAAATAACTAGAAAAATTTATTTTTATGAAGGTAACACATCTTAGCCTAAGGTAGGGTTAAATACTTCAAATAGGGCTAGCTGGTGATGAGTTTTGTAAATACCGTAAATGAGAACACAAGGTTAAAAGAAAAATCAGCTCAGACCAGAGAGAAAGACCACGAGAAAAAAATGAGATCATCAGGGCCTGCACTGGAAAGAAACAGGTTCTGATTTTTGTAGTCCTGATGGCCATAAACCAGCAGAGCAAGAGTACCTGTGAGCCAAAGACCTAAGGGCCATGTCTCTTCTTAACAACAGAGCCCAGTCGCGTTCAATTACCGGTAACTTACAATCAATAAGATGACCTACAACACATGAGTGGAACTTGGCTGCCTTTACTGATGCCTCCATTTTGAAGAAAAAGAAAATCGTCTTCCACTATAGATTTTTCCCTTGTCCTTAGGCTTGTCAATTACATCAATAACTCCCAACACCACCACCAACAGAAGAAAATAAGGTGAAGAAGCTTCTCTGTGAGTTCAGTTCCTTGTCTTTCTGCCAGGCAGGTTGTAATTTTTTTTAGTCTCCTTTTTACCTTTCAGATCCTTATTGCAATTTTGTAGCTGCCAAAGCCTAGCAGCATGGCAGTTTTACTGCATTCCCTCAATGCGTATCACAAGATGGAATCATTGCCTAAAGGTTGGCAGAAAGTGAGACATGGCCTGTATGCTAATGACAGCACAGGGGGAGCAGTATACGCAGGCAAAGCAGGTGCCAAGCCTCCATGCCAGTCTGAGTTACAGAAGCAGAAGTCTGCTGAGAGCATGGGAGGTCTTCATGTAATCACATCACTTTGTATTCAGCTGACAGCAGAATCACAAAAAAAGTTTTTCAGAGTGACAATTTATGCATCTAAAGGAAGTGGGTATGTTGGAAGGTTAGAGATGGTGCATGTCTCAGCATACATTGCATGTACATGTATAACAGCCATCAATTACAGGGAGCAGTACTGCTGCAACACTAACATTCCCCTTTTTATTAAAATACCTGTTGTGTGAGTGTAGCGCATACTCTTTAATACTTAAGAGTTTGCGCTAAAAAGCAAGGTTAATAAAATCTCACCCATAATCAAGTGTTGTAGGGGTCACAGATCACAATGAAGGGTTTCCCATCCATGCATCATTATCATGCTTTGTTACTAACCCCCCTATCCTTGCTTTAGTGCAGTTAAATTTAAAAAAAAAAAATCCCAAAGCAGCCTGCTTTCCTTCATCTTCAATAATATCCCTTTTGTGGCTCTTTCAAGATGATTTGTAATTGTTAAGCCTCTAAAGTCAAAGGGTACGGGTTGCACACGTGGACAAAAGGTTTCTTTGAGCACCTCAGGCAGACAAAAGACATGAAGGGGATGAGCAGGGACGATGAGGTTTGGGTAGAAGTGAGGTCTAACATGCAAAATGGAGGGTCTGTTAGTTCAGGAGTTGGAAATAAAGCTTGTTCCCCAGACGGGAATGTGAAAGGCAACTGAGGAACTTTATTCTTTCAGGGATGCAAGTCATGTGGAGAGATACTGACAGTGTATGTGCACACTCAAAACAATGAAACTTGTAATTCCACACACCTTTGTCTCTCCCTGCCAGGCAATGAAATGGCAGATAGCTATTGATCAGACTTGTCTGCGCTGATACCTCAAACAGGACTGCTCTGAGCCCTGTGTAATGAAGCAGGTTCAGCATGGTTGGAAGATCTTTGTGATTGGGAGTTCACAAAAACCTTGGTAAGACCAGATATTGAGTCTCAAAAGATGGAAACCAATGTGTTCTGTCAACACAGGACCAACCCAACTAATGTATGTGTTTTTATATATACTTTTTGCATTGAATCCCAAAAAGATTTCCATGCTGTGCATTACATTAGTTATACTGAGCTCTTGAACGCAGCACACAGTACACGTTCACTTCTGTCACATTTTGAATGGGAGCTATTGAGGGACACTTCCAGCTAAGTTGGCTGGTATGAAAACGAATATATGATTAAACGAAGACAAAGCCAGTTTAAAGTCATTCTGCGACCTCAGTTAAATTACGTTTTCATCCAGCCAAACAGCCTACTTGGACTAAATGTGACAACAAGTAATGGGTTGTAATGGGGCATTTGCATTTAGCAAGTGGCTAATTAACGATGTTAACATAGTGTTAGGTAAGCTAATGTAATGCACACAATGCAAATCATTTTGCGAGGTAACGCAAAGCAAAGTCTAAAAAAAAATAATTTCCACCTGATACTTAAGGTGCTCCGTAGATGACACTGTGCCTTTCTTGGGAACGAGTTCTTCCCTGCTCGCTGCCATGTTGTTTGCGTATCTCTAATATGGAAAACGCGCGGGAGGAGGAGCTCAGCCCATTCGGAACAAAGGGAGCCCTGATCGGTGTGTCTGTGGATGTTGAAGGGAAAACTGATTTTCATTTAAACAAGTCGATGTAAACTACACATTCGGGTTAATCAACAAAATCGGTTTATCGCCCAGCCCTATTTGAAGCCCCATATCGCTTGGTGATAGGCTTATAACACAATCTCAGAATACATGCACCTATCCATACTGAGGTATTATAAAGTGTCCAACAACTACAGAAACTGCACCAAACTGAGCCTGGTTCTGCTGGAGGTTTCTTCTGTTAAAGGGAGTTTTTCCTCTCCACTGCAAAAGTATGAAAGATGCATCAACAGAAGGGAACAATGAAGGGGTTGTATTGATTGGTAATCACACTAGGGACAGCTGCATTATGGAACAGCACAACACTTCTATTGACTGCAAGAATTTTACAAGGACTTAAATGTATATCCTAATTAATGTTGCCCACTGTGTTGTCAAATTTATTAAGTCTTTCTGCTAATAGACTGCCTTGCCCTTCCAACCCCTTTCAGCCATTCTCTAAGATGGAACAATGCATTTGCGAGTATTACCAGCTGAAAGACAAACAGGCAGCATCTAAAACACTGCTTTTTAGCCATTTCACCCATGGATTTTGCTAAAGGCTGCATCCCATTTTGTTATAATCTGGAACCAGGCAAGGGATATACAAGATATGGTCATTAATTAAAAGAGGAAATGTCAGAATGTCTTTCAATAAACAAGAACTTTATTTATTGCAGCTTCAGCAACCCAACTCCTTAGTAGTGTCAGTAATAAACAATACAGAATGAAGAACCGTATGGTGGTGTTTTATTCTACATGGACAGGTGTGGGATAATAATTCAAGAACCTCTGGCTAATGTTGCACGGTGTACCGATACTAGAATCGTATTGCGATATCCTGCCATTAGGTATCGGTACATATGTCCAAAGTTATCTTGCTGTGAAGCATCGGACAGATGCTGTTTGTGTACAGCTTTACTCCAGGCACAGTGGGCATATCTGTTTGTGTCCTGTTCTCTCTGTGAGCTGCAGGCAGCTTTCATGGTTAAAAAATTGTGTGGCAGCAACTTTCCAACTGTCTACGGTTTGTAAACCGTAGCAAACACAGGAAGTGCATTATTTCACGATGCCAACACCATCAGAGTTTGACAAGGAATTAAGAGCAACTGTCTAATTTAACTTTTTTGTTGTTATCGTGATTAACATAATTTGTTGTTTTATAGCCTCTTTTCATATTTGACACTGTCAAAATATTTTTTGTTTGTCTTTTGTGTTTATTAACTTCCAGGTTCTGTCATCTATTATTCTATTACTTTTTCCTAATGGTTTAGATGATATCATTTCAATAGTGGTATTGAAATACTTAGGCAGGTATTGGTATCAAAGTCAAGTTTTGGTATCATGACAACACTACCTGTGGCCAGCATACCATATTTCTCCTGTACCATATACAGCCCTTATTCATATGTTATAAACAAGTATGGACCAAGTATGGATACAGATTTTTATTCAAACAGGTGATTGAATTTGATTAACAAAGTTTATCTTATCTAATCTTATCTTACTATCAGAAGTCAAACAGTGTTAAAACTATCCTGCCATAATGCACAAATAGTCTAAAAAGGATGATGTAGTGATCACAAAAAATTAGCTGTGCAAACCGGAATGGGTCAGATATTAATTCACTAATGGTCATGTCACTTATACTGTTAAAATCGCTCATTTTGCTGTTAGTGCTCCTGCGGTTGTCATCCCCTTCACCCATCACTAAACGACTTCATCCTTCTTAGGATTATAAAACATCAGACTGTCCTGACAATTGCTCTATTGATTCCACTGTCCCACAGTTTCAATAAGTGGACTCTCTGATACCCCCACCACTATGAAGCTCCTAATCATTATCATCATTCTATTCTTTACAAGCATCATAAAATTTGTGATCACTGTCAGACTCAATGCCTTATGCCTAATAGATGCTGACACACTCTAGCGTGATTGTTTGTCCATTCCCACCACTGCGATATCAGCCACTGCCTGGGGGCTCCTTTGGCAAACTTCTTTCAGCCTCATGGTGCCATGAAGCCATAGAAACAGGCACGTCATCATCATGGCTAATGGGGTTGATATGAGTACTTAACCCTCCTGTGGGCGTGCCATGATTATCACAATGTCATATTAAAATAAAGCGGCTGGTGAAAAAAGTGACATATGTGATTAACCTAAACTTTTCCCTACCATTTTAACTTATGTACAAATGCAAGTTATGATTAAACACTACTTTGGGTGCACACAGTCTGTTGTATCTGATTGTTGACTAGTCTGTTGCCCCTATAGTGTTGATTTTATTCACTAGTCTTTGCTCCTTGATAAATTGGTCAAGGATGTCTGCCACCTGGCCAGGTTTGTATGTAAAACTCTCTTTTTGGTTGTGTCAGGCCGTATTGTACCTATTGTAAAATTAGACAACAGGTATGGCCTGGCTGAGTGTGTGTTGGGCTGTGATGTAAATAGATCTGATGCTAAAACACTACACATCAACACAGCTGTCAGTGCCTAAAAATCTATATAACACAAAAGGCAATAAGACTGTGTGTAACATTAATGGTCAAGTGGTGGCCAGGGATTGCCCCTACACCTGTTGATGTGGAGGAATTTCAAATAATAGACACATGGATGTGCAAAATTACCACTATTTTTACATCCATACATACTACCTATATAGAATTGGTATTCTCTCTCTGTGTCTCTGTCTCTTGAGCTCAAACACATTTTGAACAGGGTCTATTTGAATCAAGTTTGACTATTATTCCTTCAAATCGGGTTCCTCATTTTTGAAAAATGTTTTATGTAGGCATGGATCCATGAAAAACTCTAGTTTCAGGGTTAGGATCTTGGAATTCTGGAAAGAGGCAAATCTAGAACGTCTTCTCTTCAATACTGAAAGACACCAGTTAAGAAGGTGTAAGTATGTGATCAGGAAGTTTATATCTGCCCTTTGCTTAGAACAGACTCTAGCCACGTCAGACTAGACCCTGAGGTAGATCCAGAAGCACTACAGGGAATGCATATTCCATCTAGCCTGGAAATGCCCTCATATCTCACAGGAAGCAGCTGAGGACAGTGCTAGACTGCAAACCAATCCCAAACCACAATAAATGGTGGAAAATGGACTGATGATAAGGGTGATCGTGGTTGCACTGTATATTTCTCCAGTAAGATCCATTAACCCCTCCCCCCACCCTCTCCCCCTATAAAAAAATCACATTTGTTGAGCATATGGCTCCTGGACCAACCTTTCAAGCTAACCTAATTTCATGTGAATGTACTATATTCAGGGGTAAAGTTCACACTGACTATCGTATTCTAGGTGCTCTGTCTAAGGCCGACTGAGTGTGAGAAATGCACTTTACATTGACAACTTGCTTTATTTGCATTGTCCACTTCCCCCCATCAGCCCTAAAATGAGAACAGAACACCTTAAGCACTCAACCGACACTGGTCATATTGGCTCTTAATCAGTATCTACATGAAATGAAAAATGTGTCATCAAGACCAGCAACTGAAAACACCTCCGCTCTTACTGATCATGTTAGAGGTGATGAAAGGAAACAAGGGACATTAGCAGAGCAAATAGATGCAGGCAGGCTTGCATGTGACACACAGTGGGATTATGTTGATGGCTGGCAATGGCAAGAAAATGGAGACAGATCTGCATGCTAAACGATTGTTATCCCCTTGCTCAGTTGAAATCGGCCCTTCATTTATATGATAAACAGCTGAATTGTAATCCAAGCACTTGTCTTTTGCTTTCCTTACATCCCCTCTCACCTAGCTATGCTGTTGCTTTATCTGTCATTGCTTTATTCTTGTGTTGATATTGTTTTTCCACTGTCTCTTTTAGTTTGTGTGTTGCTATACTATGTATCAAACAGCAGTCAGATGGAGCACAGTGCCCACATGCAAAACCTGCCATCTAATTGGCTTCATGTAGTGTTAGGCTTCATCTGTGAGTTTCTCACCGTTTTACACATGTTAATGTGGCATAGGCTGTGGAGATGAAAACAGGCCTGTCAAATGGATTTTTTTTTAGATTGTTCACATTGCAGCACAACTGGTGGTGGGGGGGGGTTAGGATTTATACTGCTATGGCTGTCCCATACTAGTCACCGCAGTGTATACACACTGTATACACATAATCGTACTGTCTTATGAAATTGGCATAATGCATTCCTTAGCCCCTTAACCAAAAATTAGCCATAACAATTAAATGCCTAACCCTAACTTAACCCTAAGCTAAAACTTATATTAACCTTAACATTAAAGGAAAATCTTAACCCTCAAATGGAGGACCAAACAAAGGGTCATTTTCTCAAAATCTCCTTACGCCAAAAGAATTATGCTTAAAATGCTCCTCACAAAGAGAGTACAAGTACACACACACACACACACACACACGAGTACAAGTACACACACAGCCTCAAGCCATGTCTGTTTATAGAGTGTGACCAATACAGCTCACAGCACAGTTATGAATAAGATTATATTAACTAGCATGCAGTCAATTAGACACAATGACTAAACTAGACCTCTGTGAAGGTGAAAATGTTGATATTATGCCAGTTGTGCTCATGCTGCCACAAGACTAGTGCAGAACGTGTTCATCCTTGTCGATGTGTATCTATGTGTGTGCAAACAATGGGTTTGTTTGTGTGGGAAATGATTTTAAAAAATATTTTTGGTGCCAAATAAAACATTTTTCATTTAGTTCATTTTAGTGACCTTGAATGGGAAAACGTGTGTCCAAGAAATTAAGGAAATATTTCCACAGCTTTCAAAAACCAAGAAAAATAATGTCTCCCAAACCTCTCCCCAAGCACAGCTAATGAATCACGACACAGGAAAACACTGCCGCTGTTATGAGACTGAGAGAAGAAGTCACGGGAAAAAAAAAAAAAAAAAAATCAAAGTTCAAGCAGTGTTTTAAGCCAAAGAAATATATGGGCAAAAAGCAGAACACAAATGAAAAGGAAAAAAGTTGCAAAAGCACACATATCAAAATCTTGATCTGAAATCTTGCAGAGTATTTGTGTACTCATTGAAAAGATATTAAAAAAAGTTATACTTGTGACACTCTGTGATCAAAAGTGATTAGTCATATCTTCGAAATCTGTTAACTTTGGTGTGTTGACTGTATCCACCTTTGCCCTTGTGATTGCTTGATGTTGGCTGTTGAAATAATGAGGAGCTTTCTTCCTGCAGAGCACCTTTGATATGTTAAAGCAGCCAGACTCACCAACTGGCAGCAGCATCTGAACTACACAAGCTGTACCGTCTGGAAACTAAGAGGAGAGTGAGAAAGATCAACTCAGGGAGAGAGAGAGTGGGAGGAAAGGAAAAAGAGTATGTTGGGGGAGAGAAACAGGTAAAAGAATATAAGCCTATCTGACCCCCACAGAGGGAAATAGATGAGGAAGGAGCACTACAGGGGTGTGCTACATGAGCTACATACTCATTCAGATCCACTCATGGATGATTGACAGTGCCAGTGGCACATCCATGAAAATAGATTTGAAGGGTTACAAAACCCCTATAGGCAGGCATGGCAGAGGAACTCCCTCTGGTTGAGTGATTGGAGAGGTTAAGTTGAGACCAGGCTTGCTGCCTCACACAGTAAAATATTACTTGAGTTCAGATCATACAAGTGGACCTCTCTGCTCCTGTGAAATGGCAAAAGAAACAGCAGAAAAAAAACATGATCCCTGCCAAGTGCTTCTATATTTTATGCTCATTCTGCATAAGACAAAAGCAGCCAGCATTTACATTAATTCAAATGAAGTCTAATCTTGGATAGCCATACATTCTTGGTGTATCAGAGCAGAAAATTAAGCCAGAGGTACTGCTGTCAGGAGGTATGTGTTGATTATCCCATCTCGAATTCAGAGCCAGTCTACATGTTGCATTTGTTTTAGTAACTCTGGCTATCTAACAGTTTCTGACTTAAATCTCCATCAATTAGAGTTGTGAGAGTTGTGACTAATTGTGAGTACATGATTTCAAACTCATCTTGCAAATTTTCAGTATGCCAAAAAGATTTCTGTTTACAAAATATCACATTTTGAGGACCAGAGGGAAAAATCATTTTGGTCCTTTCTCAATGTCTAACTGTGGATCGCAGATGTAGTACATCTAACAGTAGCAGTAGCAGTAGTAGTTGTGTTGAAAAGAAAACTGAAACCAATGAACCAGAGAATTTGTCATAAAAATATTTTAAGTTTGTTTAGTTTAGTTTGTAAAAAAAAAGAAAACATTTAGTAACAATTTAAATGCAGGCATTTTCCTTAAAGCCTTGCAGAGCCATTAAATTGACAGGCATATACACTGGGTTGGTCTGAATAACTTTAATACACTTGAAGTGTGCACTGTGCAAATATATTATCTAGGAAAATACATGTATGTGATTGGGACTGGGTACTCAATATTACATGACTCAGATTGGGAATAGGAGAAAAACATTGACTGGGACATCCTTACATTAAATTCCTGCAGTACCCTTTTGCTGACCCTTGACTATTGTTACAACGCAAAATACTGAACTGTCCTCTTGTTCTTAACATTTAGTCGAAGCACCTAACTTAAATGACCTTCTAAGTACCAACAACACTAACAAAGAAATGTTTGGTTCTTTTTTATTATAGGCTTGTTGAAGAAGAAATAAATAAGACCCAGTGAGGATTGTAAAACTGTTCAAGAGTTGGCTGTGGCTATAAACCTTGAGCTTGACGCCTACCTTCATATCTCTATACACTCTGCCTACGTTACTGCAAAGGGCTGAAGATACTGCAGCTGGGGTATTTGAAATGTTAGGAGACGTGTAATGATTTCCTGAGGGACAGAGCTGGTGGTTGACATCACAGTTGGGTAGTTGTGTAAAAACCACTGATATACTGGATAGACTTTGCCATCCTCAGGAGAGACAAGCTCTACACAGCCAAGCATTTTTCCACAGTGGGCGGTGTTGGATCTTTCTAACAGTTCTCTAGATTTATAGCTTAGTGAATCATCTCTTAACTTGTACTCCAAGTTTTGAACTGTAACTTGTAAAATTACCATTTTAACTTTATATTCACCATGAATATCTGAGCATCAATTAAAAAAAGCTACAGCTCTGCTGAGACAATTCATAGGTAATAGTCAAAAGAAAAACCTGTGCAATCAGACATAAATGAAATAAGTACAAAAGCATATTCAAACAGTTTAGTGAATCAATATCCTCACCAGAAACACCGATACGCACAAGTTTTAGTTCAAAAATAAAAGTGATACTTTTCTATTAAAGCCTTTAAAGTATTGGTTTGGAGAACTAGTGGAGTACTCATCTACTCTCTCCTCTTTATTCCTCTCATCTGTTATCCTGTCTTTCTCTGTCTCCGTTTCCCTCCT
The DNA here is from genome assembly GCF_900324485.2 of Mastacembelus armatus. Lineage (NCBI taxonomy): Eukaryota > Metazoa > Chordata > Actinopteri > Synbranchiformes > Mastacembelidae > Mastacembelus > Mastacembelus armatus. Next base: position 8,126,712 of record NC_046643.1, on the reverse strand, counting down.
TCACCTTTGTTTTCTAATACTTTGGCTGGGGAAATGAGCAGAGGCAACAAATGATAGGAGTAACCCATCAGTTGGCTGATGCATTATTGATCCCTGACTCCCATCAGGGTGAAAAGTGAAGGTTTCTGTGGGTGGAGTCGCACAAACCATATACACTGACACAAAAACACACCAATGCACGTCCACAAAAGTCTGCTTGTGCACACGCTTGCACGCAAACATTTGTCTCCTTCTTGTTCAATTATTTCAGTATACGTGCGCCACATTCAGATGACTATGCACTGCGACAATTGCTCAACAGAATTCTGGTTAGTAAGGCTCTATGTCAGTGAACTGTGTACCAAACAACATCTGACACCTCAGTTTCTATCTGTTCTGAAAAACGCTCACAAAAGAAAAAAAAGAAGTCCTGAGGACTTCTAAGGTTACAAATAAAATTGATGATGTCAGTGAACAGCGGGCAACTTTATGGTATGTTACAAGATGGCTGTAGACGACGAGATAAATAGGTAGTGCAAATTAGACAGCAGATTAACTACGTGGCATGCAGTATGCGGCAATACTGCAACACACTATAAATGTCCTCATCACCAGTATGTCTGCAGCAAACTGATGAGCTCATAAGCAGACAGTGAAGTGTGGCACGTGTCCTGAGGCGAACAACTGAATGACAGAGAATGTGTCTGGGAGTTATTTGAAGCCACATACACGTATGTGAATGTATCCCAGTATCTGAGAAGTTATTTCCACCTGGGAATCTGGGTGTTTGTGTCGCTTTAGTAAATCTCAGTTATGCTTAGTTTCTTTCTTATTTATTTATCTTTTGGATAAAAGTGTTGATTTCACTGAGCATGAATGAGCACATCAAAATGTTGAGCCTCCATGGACAGAAAAGCTGATACTACCAACAATACCAACTTCCTTGGAAGAAAACTAGTTGTTATGAAGTTGGAATCAGATATTCAGCTCTGCTGTGACAAGGTGGAATATAGAGATGGAATTTGACCCAACAGTGTATTGATGAGGAAGTGGCTGCCACAGATTCGTGACAGCTGCAGCCTAGAGAGTCACTGCAAGCCGGGCAGCGGGTGCTGTAGCAGCTGGGGATGTCTAGGGCGTCTGTGAGACAGATGCACACCGCCTGAGACAGAAGTGAAATCACCACACTGCGCCTGGTTTCTTTTTTTATTTACTTATTTTTAGGTTGAAGTCAGTGACTCCTCAGAGGATGGAGTACATCGTGTTTTTTGGGTCTTATATGAACAGATGAAACATGTATTTGTGGATCTCTAAAACTAACAGGAGGGAGACAAAAACAAAGCCAGCAGGACAAAATGGACAGATGAACATCCTGTAAGTGCTGTTCATCTGCCCATTAGTCCTTGTACATTTAGCACAGAATAAAATTAAATGGGCTACAATAAAATGCTTGATTGGTAACATTTGCTTTCACAGTAACTTCAAAATCCATTATAAAAGAATTGGAATGAAAGCCTAAAGAAAATACTTAACAGGAAAAGGACTTTGTAAAAATAATAATTTACAGTGTTTTTACAAACATACTGTAGTTCTGTCTGTTATGCTCTTTGTGTTTAATGTTTCACACAAAATGGACAAAATGCCAACGCTACTGCAGTCACGGAAAATAGACAAAATGCCAACTTTACTGCAGTCACACTGGACCATAGTTTTGTTTTTTTTTTTGTTTTTTTTTTGAAAACGTGAACACCTCACAGCCAGACTGCAGTTCCTATTATTTTAGCACTTCTTCATCATACATACGGATAGAAGGTTTTAGTTTCCTATCCCCTTGTGCACTGCTGTCTGCCAAACAAAGCTTAAATGAACATTGCAGACTCTCTGCCGCAGTACTTTCCCAGTATTCTGGCTTTTGTACAGCATAGCGTAAATTTGCTATGATCTACATAATAACTCACATCAAAGTGCCATTTGTTTTTTTGATCCTGAGACACTGGTGTGATGCAACTGGACTCCATGATGAGTGAAAAAAAACAAGAGCCACACCAAAAAGATATAATTTTTGTGAATTCCATTGTGTCTCCTAAAACAGATGCTGGTCTGGGAAACAAATTTTTGGGCCCTGTGGAAGGTGGCCATAAAAAGGAATGGCCTGCAGACAGTGCACCTAATGTATTTTGGTTGCTGTAAGATTTTCTGCTTTCTATATTGTTTGTTGTGACTTAAAATAGGAAAAATGGGAAAATATGCTGCTCAGAAAATTTAAAGGAGCACTTTAAATCACACAGTGGATCTCGATTAACAAATTACTTAAGTTGAAAATCTTTACTCATATACAGGGAGCATAACGTCCACCATGTCTGTGAAGATTTTCAGTCGTCCAAGAGAAGTTTTCTAGAGGCTAAGTCATGGCAATTGGACTAGAACAAAGTGGGCTTTCAATAAGGCAACACCCACATCGGGCACAAAGACAGGTGAATGAGCTGGGATTCATGATTCACAGATGAAAATCCGGGTCATTCACTATGAGGCGGGTGTGTCAGACTAAAAGGATCTTTCAGACCCACCAACACATAGTTCACCCAAAAGACCACAGACCAAAACAAAAGATGAGCAATGTAGCGTATGCTGTCCGGTGTAGCAAAGAATGCTCAGAATTCTATACTGGAAAACCAAATAACCACTTAATAGGAGGATGGCCCAACACAGGAGTAGCTCCTTGGGACCCGAATCAGGAAGGAAACAGGACACTCATATGGTGACACGGATGTACATATTTTGGGCAGAAAATATAAATAGTTTTGGAGAGGGGTCTAAGAAGCCATACATGTTGGAAAAAACCCCTCCCTTAACAGAGATGGGGAGGCTCAGGCATAACTTGTCTTCAATCTATTAAGCTGCCCTTTCATCTGTTCCCAGTAAGTTAAGGAACTCTTCACATGTCCTGCAAGGAGGACGCACTCTTTTATTTTATTTAACCTTTACTTAACCAGATAAAACCTCACTGAGATTAAAAACCTTTTTCAAGAGTGATCTGGTTGGATAACGTAAATAGTAATATCAGAAAACAAGCAAAACACTACAAATTCCAAACAAATAAACACAATGTAAAAAATAAAAATAAAACATCAAGATTAATCTATACAGATTTAAAACAGCCACACTGTCCGAGAAAGCTCTTTTAAAGTAGATTTAAATTCCCCCAACTCTGAGAGCTTCAGATCTTTATGAATATCATTCCAGGAGAAAGGTGCTGCATATCTAAAAGCTCTTTTGCCTATTTCAGTTCTAATCTTACACCCAGTTTGTGGATCAGAGGGGTCATGAGTCAACTAGTAGATCCTAGACTCTTTTACATCTATCACATGCTCAGTTTGCATCTGTTCTCACATGTGAAGCCAGTTTCAGGCCTGCCGGTTCTGGTGTTCACTGACAAATTCCAATCGAGCTGTACAGTGTTCGGCTGTGAACACAGGTCATACTAAAAGACGTCAGGCCTACATGCCACCGGCATAGAATATCACAGTTTGGTCAGAATCATGCACAACAGCAGCTGCTGGAGGTAATTTTGTAAGGTTCTGGCAGTCCTGTTGCACAAAAGGAGCAGATACCAGTCCGGCAGCTGGTTTGTTGACCTTCTACAGCCCTGTCCAGCCCTCCTAGTGTAATGGCTGGTCTCCTGGTATCTCCTCCGTGCTCCTGAGACCTGAGACTGGACTCCCTGTGCACCCTAAATGCATTGCAGGTACAACATCATCAGTCACAACAGTTCTTTCAACTGTGATGTGAATGGTTACAGTCTACATGGATCAACCTCTTTGTTGGAACTCAGGAGGCATTGCTGACTGATCATCTTGTAACAGAACTAGAGGTCAAGTCTGAGAGGAACACATTGGAAACACACATGGGTCTGAGCTCTTGATTTGCTTTGTTGAAGAGATTATGCCTGGATGCAAGATGTGAGGTCGTGGAAGTCAAGTGAACAGTGTGCGGATGCTACTTTATTGAGTTGGTTTCTCTCTTGTCTGTGCCCCAACTGATCAATAAAGTGAATATCTGGACAGAAGCATCTGCTACTGAGAGTACATGAGTAGGTGTATGAAACAGCATTTATTCATTATGAAAAAAGATAACATCCAGAACTGTTGCAAGAAGACAATGTAGATAATACAGCCAGCTATCATTAACATTACTCTTTAACTTAAATAACCTTTATATGTACATTTTAACAACTTGTTTTCCACAAAGTAAAAATGTTACAGCTAATACAGCTTTAATTGGACCACTTATAAATAACCTCCATATTTAGCTATGACATTTAGCACACACCACCATTCAAGGTCTATTGGATTTTGGAAAATGCATATTTTTATCTAGAACAATCATCTACAGCGGTGTGAAAAAGTGTTGGCCTCCTTCCTGATTTCTTATTTTTTTGCATGTGTGTCACACTTTAATGTTTCAGATCATCAAACAAATTTAAATATTAGTCAAAGATAACAAGTAAACACATCATGCAGTTTTTTTATTATTAAGGGAAAACAAAATCCAAAACTACATGGTCCTGTGTGAAAAAACCTGTTAAACCTGTTAAAACATAACTTAATTGTGGTTTATCACACCTGAGTTCAATTCCTCTAGCCACACCCAGGCCTGATTACTGCCACACCTGTTCACAATCAAGAAATCACTTCCATTACATCTGGCGTAAAAGTAACACCGCATTTCAGGAAAAGATCATCATACCAACAGTAAAATATGGTGGTGGTAGTGTGAATAAAATTTGATGATCTGAAACAAAGTGTGACGATCATGCAAAAAAATAAGAAATCAGGAAGGGGGGCAACAGTTTTTCACTGTATGTTGTTATATAGACAGCTGTTCACAAACCAAATAGCCTCTTTGGGGACATAAAAGATTTATTCTACTCTACTTAGAAAAAGTGTTCAGAAAAACAAATTAACAATTGAAGACAAGTAATATAATTAAATCAAATTAAATATTTTGTTTGCAAGAGACCACTTGTATTAAACACTAGTTTAATTCCTGAAAGTGCAAACATGTGACTTCCAACAAAAAAAGTTCATAGTGCCCAGAACAGTGTCCTCATTCTCTTCTCTTTAGACCTTTCAGCCCAGGCCACATAGGATACTTAAAAGTACATCAACCTGCCAGATGTACAGTAGGTCTGCTGAGACTGGCCCATTTGCAGGTACTGTAACCCTAAAGATAAAGGGTTACAAGAGAATCTTATAAGTGACAAGAATCTTATAAGAGAGACTATAGGATAGTGTACTATCTTTTAGCCACTGTGCTACACCAGAAAACATAACTCAGGTTTGGAATCGATGATCTGTTAGGTATGACAATTTGTTGACAACCTACGTGTGTGTGTGTGTGCGTGTGTGTGTGTGTGCGCGTTTGTGCACATGTCTCAGTTACAACAAGCAGACATATCTGCATATGTACCTGGGTTTGGGTGCTGAGCTACCGCTATGGACACTCTCAAGACATGTCATTATTTTGTATCCATTCATCACCCATCTGACTTCCATATAAGATTCTTCTTCTATCCCTACTGAATAATGGAGGATTCATTCGGTCCTTAAATTTCACATTCTAGACGCGATTTCCAATGAATGGCAAACACAGTCTTTGTCTCTCTCTGTCTGTCTGTCTGTCTCTCCTGATTTTTGTAATGGAAATAAATAGGCCAATTTTGAGTTGAACAAGCTTCAGGATGAATTACACTATATAGACTGCAAGTCACGGCAGCAGTGTAAGGAATTTTTCCTCTTTCTATTTTTTTTATTTTTCTTGTCTCCCTACAATGCTATGTATTCTACCAAGTAACAGATGCAGAGCATGAGGTGGCTAGCTGAGGTACAGGAACAAAAGAGGTCTATCGCTTTGAAGGCTAATAAACTTGGTGTTTCCGTTTCGGCAAAGGAGAGATAACTTTGTCCTTGGCTCGCTCATAACCTCATCAGAATCGCTCAATGCATCACAGAGTGCCATAACTCATGGCAGGGGCAGCTGTGATACAGGTAAGAAATACCCTTGGTGGAGTGAGGGGAGCGGCATCTTTGTGGAACTGGTATATAAGGCAAGCACACACTTGCATTAGTTTTATAAATATATTTTTCAAATTAATTTGTGAGACAATGTGATACAGACAGAGGTAAAATGTATAATCTGCTCCACTTTAAAAACAAGAATATGTGGTGAACAGCATTAACGTTGGTCCGACTGTGTCCGACCCATGTCCACAGTGTAGAGAACACTGAAACCAGACATGGTACAGTTTCTTGTCTTATCTTGTCTCTTGTCCAGTTTCTCTGTCGAACCGCTGATTAAAAAACATAACTAAGACTAAAAGTTTTTTGGTAGTTTTCAATTTAATCATGTGTTCATACAAATGTACTGCTTCAAAAATGGAAGCTACAAAGAATAGCTCCAGTTAGTTTAATTATTCATCATGCATGCTTTAAAGGACTCAGCACAGCTAACAGTCTACGCTTTAACCTCGGTCAATGTGTCATTCCACAGTCTAATTAAAAAAAAACAAAAAGCAAATCAACCAAAAATGTGCCCATCCGAAAATAATAATCTTTGAGGTCTCCATACACACCCACACAGACACACAGGTAATGTTCCTTGGGAAGACTTTTCAGCTTAACTTGTCTCAGACAAACTCAGTAAGGGCTGAGCGCCTAGTTGTGGATGAGAACTGTGCAGCAAACACACTTACATTGTGAATTAACAGGATTAAGTGATTTAAGAGGCTTGTCAGGTAAACCTGAACCTGCCCGCCTAAAGACTGAGGCTGACTCTGAGCTACTTTCAGCCACTTTGAAGTCTCTTACTATCTCATCCATGACTGGCATATCAGAAAGCCAGTACAACACAGTCACACTGGTACAACACTGATTTGGTATGCACCACTATCCAGCACATGCAAGCGTGCACAAATGAAGGTGAACACATGCACACACACAAACACACACATGAAACCCATACAAACTTGGGGTTTAGACACTCATGAGCTGTTCAAGGCTTTTGGTTTTGCAAAGTCTTAGCCAAAAAAATGATATGGAAAAGAGATTCCAAAGAGGTGGAAAAAAGCTCATGGTTATATTGTGTAGCTCCACATTCACACTATAGCACAAAAAAAAAAAAAAAAAAAAAAGACATATAGCTATAATAAACTCTTACTATAGAGGTATAAAAATGAAATTACTATTGCAACAAAAAAATGAAACTGACAGTCCATATACAAAAAAAAGAGATATTTCCTGCTCTCCCAGCTCAGTTAATACACCTAGAAACAGTCTACCTCTTACTCTTACTGAGAAAACACAAAAAATACTTTCCAAGTCTGCTTTCTCACATGCCTGTAGAGAGAAAATCTAGCCTAAACTATATTATTTACATCAGGTTACCTGATCACCTGCAATTCAAAGAATGAAGTGAAAAAACAGAATAAGGTAACCTGCCATTTAGAAGGATATAACAGGACAGGAAATGGATTTCCAGAGGCAACCTGAACGACATGGTGCTAAATTAAATCCCATGTAACGTTTTTAACTTAACATACTCTGTAATGATCCGTATTGAGTTTTACTGAAATAGTCCCACTGTGGTGATATGTACACAAACTGTTGTCTAACAACCCATCAGCCTAATTAAATGAGTTTCCCTCTTGTACCCTACTACAAACGAAGTGAATGACATGAAAAACAGCTAGACCAAATGGCTTCACTCTACAAACATCATTATTAAGTCAATGTCACTGGGTGCTTTGCAAATGATTATGATCTGGTCATTCAAATAGTTTATACGACATTATTTATCAATCCATCACAGCAAAAGTCAATACCGCATTAATATAACAAGCTTCAACAATGTTTTAGGACAAATATCACTATTTGGAATACCTTTTACCTAATGTTGGTTTTACTTGCTGACTCACAGCCTCATTTTTAAATATTTGCAAATCTTGTCTCATCAGAAAGTATGCAAACAATCCAAGTTTACTTTCTGTCCTAAAATTTTGAACAGAATAAAGTCTCAGCAATATTTCTAAGATAAATGGTCATTTTTCAACAAAACTGTCCTGAAAAACATATATCTCCAACTGCTCTGACAACAGAGTGAGACAGATAGAGGACTAGGCTGGAGCTGCCTGGTGACAGGGGCACAGTAAGTAAGATGGCCTTGTGGTGGTGTGTGGCATCTCCACAGATCTCCTCAAGGCTTTAACAGTGACACATGTGCTCCCCATCCTCACTTGGATCTTCCTCTATATTATTAATACCTCACCCAGGAGAAGGAGCTGCCTTCAGCTAATATCAAAGGCCCTTGCAGACACAGCAGTTCCTACTTTATCAACAAAACGACTCTTAGATCAAGACTGCAAATCACGTACAGGGTGCCAAGAAGTGCCAAGAACATAGCCAGGATCAAACAATTTGAGAAAGAGAGAATCAACTAAATCTGTACAGGTCTAAATCCCCCCTTTCCAGTTCCCTTTACAGTTACATATGTAAGTTGTCATCTTTTATCAAGTATTGTTGGGTGGGTGTGTGGATGGATAGATGGATGGATGGATGGATGGATGTGAGGTTGGCTAAATAACAGATGGTGACAGTGATAAAGGTGTAATTGTATGAAAACCTATATTCAAAAGGTATCAAATTGCCAAAACCAATTTGTGAATTAAACTGTACTGTATTTTCCAGGCTATAAGTTGCACTGGATTATAAGTCACTTTTAGCAAAAATACCCTTCTTGAACAGAAGAAAGAATAGGAGGAGTAAAAAAAGTGCAACTTATAGTCCAGAAAATATGGTACACACAATCTTCTTTGCAGGTAATCACGGGCATAATGTGTATCTAAATATTCATTTCAATTGCTTTGAAGTGAAGGAAAAAAAATATGGAAATAAATGTCAATTCCAGCATGGTCTTCAATTCTATTTACACAGAGAGCACAAGTTGTAATGCATGGCTATAATGAGTGAAGCTGCAATAAAATTTTGATTAAGGATTAATGTCTGCATATAGGTGGCATGTAACTCATGGATTAAAGGTAACTTGAGTGGTGCCTCTGGGTATCGCCAATGACCACAGAAATGACCATTTTGTTTTGTGTAGAAATATTATTATTATAAATAATATTAATTTATTAATTGATAATATTAATTAAGTAACATTATTATATATTATTATTTCCCCCATGGGGGATGAATAAAGTATCTATCTATCTATCTCTCTATTACTTTATCCTGAAAAACCATAGTCAGGGCAGGAGAGGCAGAAGGCTGCTGCATTATACACTATATTTTGCCATAATAGGCTTTGGGATCATTTACACAGAGCATAAACTAAATAACAACACAGCCCCTCATTTGACGTCTGCATACTGCAGCTAAAAATATCTAAATGCTACAATCACCCATGAAGCCTTGAAACCAGCAGTAGTAATCTGCAGCAGACACATAGTTGCTATGGAAGCACATTCAGCGTGTGTCCAGTTCTGCTAAAACTGGCACTGCAAAACTTCCTCACATGATTCTCTTACATCACAACTTACATCACAGAGTGAACCTCATGCCCTAATTTCTGACCATTCCTCCCTCCATATAAAACTAAACAATGTTCAAACCTGGATGTAGACTAGTTATTTCTGATAGAGTTTGTGAGAAGTCACCTAATCTCAGTAACAAAGTCAATAGATATTTTTGCTGCATCACAATAAAGGTACTGCAGTGTTTCAAATTACAGAGTATTAATTATAAGTGACATGGTGTTCAACTTCGGTATAGCACAGAAAGGGCAGCAGAACAATCAAAAAACAGCAGAGCTTCTCTGTTAGGTAAATGTAACTGAAAGTACCAGTCACCAGTTAATTTGAACATAGGAAACATTTAAAACGTTGCCTCTTTTAATAAGTACATATGTTGAGGTAATTCATTTACCATGATGCTGAAATAGCTCAGATGATCTTAAGGGCCCAACACTGTTTAAAATAGAAGAGGTTGCTAAAGCATGAAGGAAAATTGCAGTCTTGACCAAGATGTCCTAGGAAGCAGCCAGCACTCTGTCCCTGGCTGACTGCCGTCATCCCACTAAAGGTAAAATTTAGATTCTGAGGTAACAATATACAAATATCAATATTTAAACTTTTAAGTCTTGTGACAGCTTTTTGAATGTAATATAAGGGATCCCATGACATTTGGTGACTTAACCATAATCTATGTACTAAGTACTCTAATTTGGAAAAAGCTCAACCTTTCAGGAAGTATGGTGCTTTAAATGACACTTGGTGTGTTTCTGACTTCTAACAACTGACTTTTAAAGTAGTAGCAACAGACAAGAAAACGTCATATGCTACCTACATGCTGTATACAATCAACAAAATGGGCTTAAAAAGAAAATCTGCACTTCTGCATTGTTTGCTGTGGGCTGCAATTTAATGTTTTAATTCTGGCAACACTCCTATTAATGAGTAGCAAGTTTCTACCCACTTTGACCCTGTGTCGATTGCCCTCTAAAGACTTTTAAAATAAAAAATAAGAATATATAAGCTTTGTGTACTTTAAGTACACAATGAAGTTGATCACTGGGGTGAAAATATATGTTGATACATGTTTCAATCATTTTAGCATTTTTGAGTAAAAAATTTTAGCAAACGGGTGCAGATACTGCCCTGCTCAATCCCACAACGCTGATTGAATCTGAGGAGTCTCTGAGTTGCTGAGGCCAAAGTTACCCTCTGTTTTCATCAGTATCTCAATCCTTAACCTGTCACTGTTAGTGTTCCATGCTAAAAATAATACCTGTATATATGCAAGCATGTCAAAGTCATATTTTTGCTTTTTTCACAGCCTGAGACATCTCTTTGAGCATTATTAATAGTTAAAAATTAGGAACACTGTCGAAAACACCATAAAGTGGTAGAGGAATCATGCCTCTATGGATCTGTGACAATGACCCAGAGTTCCTCAACGGCCCTGCCAAAGTTTATGAGTAATAATGAATGTTGGCCAACACTGATGATAGGCTGTGTTAATGCCATAAAATGGTCACCTTGCCTAGGTTTTCAGACCCCTTTTCTTCTAGTGCTACAATCAGGCTGATCAAGGTCATTTTTATTGCCTGAAGAGTGGGGGAGATTTGAAACTAATCCACAGAATGTGATTTCCCCTGGACCTGCCATCCCAGATGTGCAGGTCGTTTTAGAGCAAAAAAAACAAAACATCTTAACGAAATAAAAACTCAGAGGGAATACCCAAGACTTGATCATATGAAAACAGAGCAGGGTGGTGATGGCAGGTCCAAGAAGTGTGTAACTGTAACTAGTACAGCAGTATATATAAAAATCAAACACTAGGACAAGGGAAGTAGACTAAAATTGATACCGTATGAACTTAAAATGTAACCAAGATCATTCACCCTCAAGGACCCTAAAGCAGGCACAAAACAGGAGAACTATTGAATATAGTGACCTCAAATACAGCTCAAATAAAGGTTTTACTATGTAAGGCTCTAGCATTCAAAGGGTGGTTTTTCTTGTTTCAAAGTTACGACTTAGCATCTATGATTTACTGTAGCATTAGATCTCAATGACAGTGTGACCATTTACAATTTTAAACACCTAGACAATTTTAAACACCTAGAAGCTGTGAATTGCCATTTGTTCTTAAGCACTCCTCAGCAGGCTTGGATTTTTTCTGATTATGTTCAACTCTATCATACAGCCTCAAACTGCTTGTCCCCACCATACATTTGTATTAAAAGCAATAGAACATAGGTGAAACGTGTCTCAGCTGTGAGTGTAAAATTACAGTTCACTCCATTTCTGTTCCACTGTCATCTGTTAGCAGAGCTCTCAGACTCCAGCTGTCAGAAGACTGGGTTTCAACAAAGGTTCCTCTTTAAAAATAAATAAATAAATACATTTTTAAAAAGCCATGATATATCCATTATATCTCTAATACTTCGTTGTGTTCTCTGTATCACTGTAGCAAGACTCCTATGTTTTCTTTGTATTGTGATGTCAGATGACACAGAATAAATATTGGAGTACATTTTCCTGTCTTTGTCTACAGGGATCTTCAATCAAGACCATGACTGCAGCTCAGTCAACTATTGGAGTTGAATATAAAAGCAAATACACATGCAGTTAACATTATATATTACTTCAGATTTTATAAGATATTATTTCATGTTTTCATTTCAAAGCACACTGCAGTTCACTGCTAAGGGTGGCCCAACCAGTTATTAGGTTTAGGTGGCAAACACTTTTTCACACAGGGCCATGTAGTTTTGGATTTTGCTTTCCCTTAATAATCAAAAACCTTCATTTAAAAACTGCATGATGTGTTTAATTGTATTATCTTTGACTAATATTTAAATTTGTTTGATGATCTGAAACAAAGTGTGAAAAACATGCAAAAAAATAAGAAATCAGGAAGGGGGGCAACACTTTTTCACACCACTGTAAATGAGTAGTAAAAGAAAATATGTTTTAAGTTGTCCTATGTCTAAACTAGTGGCTATATCCACATATATTTAGAAATAAACAAGACTGTTATTTCTGACACTATTTAGCTTCCATAATCTGCAATCCTGGCTGGTCTCCTTCCAGGGACTGGTCATTTTCTGATAGTATACCACCTGCTGCAGGATCTTTTTTTTTTTTTTTTAAACAAGTAAACACAAAGACATAGTTAATGTGTAACTATTGATTTCACCTGCTTCGAAGTGAAGAAAAATGTATCTTCTGTTCTCAAGGGCTCTAGCTGCAACAAACAATATCTTTTACAATTGATATATCTGTCAATTATTTTATTGTGAAATATGTAGTGTAGTATTGTCAAGACCACCAAACCCAAGATCAAGACAAGACCAAGTCGAGACCAAGACCAGAGAACAATCTGAAGAAGAAGGGATTGGTAAAATATCTGGTCATGTAGATTATGAACATCAATCTAAGTAAGCAAGATGCATAGAAAGCAAATATATCAAAACTTCATACATTCATGTAAAATGTGTGCTGCATTGAAACACAAATATGTAGATCAACACAGTTAATAGACACCAAGGGCATTATGCCAACCATATTTCTTAAATAATTACAAAAGGTGTAGCCATATGATTAATTGAAATGAAGCAGCTAATTTAATAAACTTAACCCAGAATACAAAAAATAAATTATTCTATTTGGTCAAGTTTGGTACCAAAAAAAAGAAAAAAAGAAAAAAAAAAAGAGGGTGAGGGGGCTTTATTGGTTTTCACTCCTACCTGCAAAAACACTTTCAGAGCAGCTACCACTACACTGTCCAGTGCAGGCCCTGGGCAGTAGGGTGTATCCTTGAGGGTAGAGAGGTAGAAAAGGGACAAAGACAAATAAAGGAAGAATACCCCTTGCCACCTTAAGGACATTATTAGTCAAAGGAAGACTAGGGGTGTCAAGCACTGTTGAGTGTTATTTCTCTACCCCTTATCAGTGGCCTTATCTCTGTGTCTCTCTCTAGGGAAACTTGTTATCTCCTAGCAGAGAGGAGCCAAGGTAAGGATCACTGGTTCTAGTTGAGTGTGTGTCTCTGTGTCATAAATGCTTGAAAGGTAAGGGTGTGATGCCATATCAAAAACATAAGAGGAGAAGTAAGGGTGGAAGGGCTGGGATAAGATGAAATACAATGTCAAGAGATGTATAGTTTAACTGGAGGATTTTATGGGTGTGAACATTTTTGTGCTCCAGCTCCTTCCTTATAACTTTTATATCCTTGCCTCTTTCCACACCCTTCCCCTCCCTTTCTTCCACATCTTTCCGCATTCAGCTTCCTTTTTCATTCTTTGCTTCTCTCCATACACAGCAGGTAAACTAAATAAACCGAGGGCCAAAGAAACAACAAATAGTCAAGAGATTATATTCCCATTAAAATCTTGGCTGCTCTCATTGTTATTGACATGACAGAGATCCTTGCTGCTGTGGGGGCAAACAGTAGACCTTATGCAAGAACATGTACACAAACACAAATACAGTTTTAAGAATGGCGCTGTTTTCAATAGTGGCTGCCCACTCACAACACATCCACCTAGCAAGAGGTCTGGTGCTGTGCTGGCTTTGTTGGGGTGTTGCTGTGAAAGTATATCAAAGCTCTGAAGCTCCCTTTGGATCACAGAGAGCTGAGCTGTGTTACAGAAGCAGCTGTGTTTACATATGCACACTGAGAGTGTGATGTAAGTAAATACACCCAGCAGGCGCACATATACAAACTCACTGGAAGGACAAAAAATACAAAATTGCACATAAAGTACTTACAAGCATGAACACACACTGCCTTCACAGCCAGCAGAATTCACCATGAAATGGAATGGATGGGCTGCTGTTCCAGTCATTGGTCTCACAGTGTGTGCATGTAGCTTGTGTATGTGAATGAATGAGTCCTCATGCATTTGCAGGTGGGAGGGTTTGCTTGTGTATCAGAAAGACAGAGAATCAGGAGACACTCTGCTATCCCCAGTTGGTGGGGTTAGAGATGTGAAAGGGATGTTATTCACTTCTGATGGATAGGACTGACCAAACCACAAAACTGGTCTGTAAACAAAAGCATAAAAAGTCAGAATCTAAGAAAGTAAAATAAGTCCACTTCTTTATCTCTGTAATACACAGAAACAATAGCAGAGCAATTTTCTCCTTAAGACATTTCTGAATTCATCTGTTAGCAGCTGGACCTAGAATTCAGTCTGGTCAAAACTATGTTTACCTTAACAGTACAGCTCAGTAACCCAATCAAAACCACATGATGCTACTACATAAAATGGGTCAGCTGCTATTCCTGTCCCACTATAACGCTTTAAGTTTTGACGTGCGCTGACATTTGTGCTTTTTTCAGTTGCTTTTAAACATATTAATGGCTAAAGTCTGATAACACTGTAATCAGCACAAACTGGGCTACAATAATATGTGAACAGCATATTTATACATGATTATGTTTTTGAGAAAACAGCGTTTATGTATGGTTAGTGAAAAAAATTTTTAAGGCCATAAAACACACACAGAACATTGGTTCACAAGACTTTTGAGAACTGGATCTTGTAGCCTAAAGTGTTTGCTTCAAAATGTGAAAATCACCTTGTTCATTCATTCACAGAAAACAATACACTGATCATGAATAATCCTGTGATTTTCCTGACAAGACAAAGACCTGCATAATGATTGACATTCCTGACTGAGCCTTTCAGTCAATAATGTGGCTGAGAGGGAATTACTCATCAGGAGTTATATCCTTCGCTGGGTCCAGTCACTCTTCAAAATGCAAAAGTTCATCATCTGAGTCGCGTTCTTCCTCTGAGGACAAAGTAACCTCTTCGTCGCTACCTAGAACCATCCAAATGCTTCTTCACCCGTGTAGCGTGCCATCATTCAAACGCACGCAAAGTAAGTAAATTCTATAATGAAGCTTGACAGTTTATGCCATTTCTTGGGGGCGTGTACATAATTACCTGGCTCACCTCAGATCATTTCCATATGAACAGTGTGCTCTGTGCGAGGTGGGATCATATTAGCTAAAATGAGGTGAGACAGGAGAAACCATACCACTCCTTACTTTCATTTAAATTAAGACATTTCAAGCTTATTATACATATATAACATATGTGTCTTTGAGGCAAGTATTCACTGAGATTCAGGTTGTTTTATTTACGTGTCTGTGAAGAGAGGTGACAGACAGCGAAGACAGAGAGCGCACAATGTCTGCTTTCTTTATTTTACAAAAGCACAACATTTTGTTATTATGAGTGTATGAAAATAAAAGTAGACCCTTTACAGATTCGAATGCTGTATTGCTCTTATTTGTACGGTCAAAACAGACAGAGTAATTTAAGTTCTTTTTGGCATTATCGGGAGATGATGCCACAAAACGCGCCGGCCCATTCGTCGACCCCAGAGGGTTAACCGATTAATCGCACTGTAACACATCACAATTAGTTAATTACAAAGGCTCCGCTACACCAAGTGTTCCTGTTGGATGGAACAAAATTGTTGCAACTTGCACAAAACAAAAACAAGGTTACACCAGCGGTGCAGCAGCTTAAAGTGTTGTGCTTATCAGAGACACAGAGGCTACTACAAACACTAAATTAACTATGGCAGAGGGACCAAACAGTGAAGCTATATTTCCATCAAAGAACTGCCTGTAATCAGTAGTGTGTAAGCATTTTGGGTACACCAAGAATGACCAGGGCATCACTGAAAATGATGGATCATCATCCATACATCCTAGGCAATCTCTCTCTCACTCAGCAGCGTGCCTCTGTTTGAGGTGCTGCAGTAAATTGGTCGTACTGTTACCTTTGCTAGCAGCAGACTTCAAACACACTTTGCAGTGGGGTGTTGTTTTTTTTCTGCGTCTGATGCCGCAAAACTGAACCAATTACACATTATGGATGACACTGTGCCTTTTTGGGAACGAGTTCTTCCCTGCTCGCTGCCATGTTGTTTGTGTATTGATAATATGGCAAACACGCAGGGGGATGAGCCCAGTGGGGAACATCAGCGGATGTTAAAGAGAAAACTGATTTCCATTCAAACAAGCTTATGTAAACTACACATTACAATGAATCGATAAAATCCAGCCCGAATATTTCCATTATATATACCCGCTTATTCCTCTTTAGGGTCACAGAGATCTACTGGAGCCTATCCCATCTCTCTTTGGGTGAAAGGCAGTGATACACCGTGGACAGGTCACCAGTCCATCTCAGGGCCATATACAGAAACAAACAACAACACACACTCACACTCACTCCTATAGGCAATGTAGCAATCAAGCTCACATACATGTTTTTAGACTATGGGAGGAAATCGGAGTTCCTGAAGTAAACCCACGCAAGCACAGGGAGAACATGCAAACGCCACACAGAAAGGACCATGCTAGATTTCTAACCAGGAAACTTCTTGCTGTGAGGCAACAGTGCTAACCACTAATCCACTTTGCTGCCCAAGCTGACAGATCACCTGTTTGCAAAACTTACCATAAAAAATTGTTGCTAAATGCATCAAATCCGATGCAGCACCTGCGGGTTCACACCCACCTTTTCATGACCAGGTAAAGTAAATACATAACTAAGTTAAATTATGTGCCAAGTTACTTAATGAAACATTGAGGTTGTAGGAAATTAAATATAAATGTGTCACATTCAATGCTGTAGCGGTGAGAGTTGGCCTCTAGGAATCTAAACAAAGTGGCATGTAACATTAGCCTAGGGAAGACAGAACGTAGTCCTTTTAAGACCTTCAGTCAGTGACCATTTAAAGTTACATCTTGTTGCTTCCTCATGACCTACTGAAAGCATCTATTCATGACTGGTTACATCTTTAAATAAATGCCTTGAACTTAGAAGAGCTACTAAAGAGTTTCCTTTGGATGGTTATTAAAAGACTGTTGAAAGTTCTTTTTGCCTTTTCTTTGCTGCACAATCATTTGAAGATGTGTTTGTGGGCAGATATATGCTGTTTGTCTGCTAATCAGTAATGACTGAGCCCGATAGCATGAAATATTGATTGGAAAAGTCCCATACCACAGCACCAAGGGAGCGTCTAGCCAGTCAGAAGAGGGCTGACAGACAGAGTGAAAAAAAACAGTGCATATCACACTTGCATCCCTGTCTTATTCAGACAATCCTCAAGGCCCCATCAGCACTCCTTTTTATCTCTCTTATCACACCAGTGGCCTCAGACTCATTTGTGACAGGGACACCAGTCTGAAACACTTTTGTCTGCACAGTCTTTATGTATCTCGGGAAAAGCTGCATGTTTGCAGCCATTTTTTACTTTGAAACTGTAAAAGGGAGTTACAGATTAAAGGTCATCAGATCTCTGTGATGTACAAAGTGACATTTTATGTTGAATTAAGTTAGTGCCTAGATGAGTCAGTAATTGTGTATGCTGTTATGTTTTTTCATCAAGCTTTTTTGTTGTTGGCTATTTAAAGGCAGTTCCCCACAGACTAGACTAGAAGTCAAACCTTCTCATGAGAACTTGCCTTCATTGCTGTTTTTAAGCTCTACACTATATTACTTAAGAATAGATTACATTGTATTAAGAGCAAAAGAGGAGCTACAACTTAAATCTCAAGGCAAAGTTGTAAAACTATTTTATTTAGTCTTGGTTATAAAACACTGGAATGATTAATGCTGTCAAAATGATAGCTGTGTTTGATTAAAAGTAACAATGCAAACTTAACACGTGAGCCCATCTCTCCACAGTGCTGTATTTTTCCCCTCTACTCCACCTTGAGCTAAATGTGAACTAGCACCAGACTGTCTTGACTTTCTAACCAAGCAGAAATCGGCCTGCAGACAATTTAAGATACTGTATCATGGATTTAATAGGGCTAATGCACTTATTTTGCTCTGTGGAGTCATAAGAAGAGAAGATAAAATACATGTTTGCATTCATATGGCCAGTCCTCCATAGTTCAATGACTTGTAATCTTCCCTTTCTTAAGAACACTTTAAAAAATACACTTGAATTATTTAAGCAGAAAAGTAGGGATAAGAGAGCACACAAAAACTGAAAAAAGCCTTTAAAAACCTTGTAACCATGCACTTGCCATCTGTGCCTGCTATACTTTGACAGACTTTAAAGCAGGGAAAGTGCCCATCTGCCTGCGTCTAACACTGGCTTCTAGCCTTGTGGTCCCCTCGGAGCGATAACCAGGCGTAGCTCTAAACACCCCCAGACAGACCCTTATCCCTCTGGCTTAACGTCCTTGCGGCTGAGGGTAATGCAGAGATGGATGGCCTCGACCTATCCCTCCACACTGGGGTCCCTGGCTGTGAGATTGCATGTCTGATACTGTCCTCCATCTCTCTGTCTGTGACAACCAAACTCCAGCCCCCGCACCCCCTTCACCTCCTCGCACCAAACCCCTCAGATCGATGTAGCTCACTGATGTGCCGTCCGTCAAATCCATGGGCTAAGCAATACACCACCTACCCATAAGGACTGATGGGAGCGAGACAGTGCATGAAATGGAGGAACAAACACACATATAGACATGCACGCACGCACACACGCGTGTACACAGGTACAAACACACACACACACACACACACACACACCCACACACACCAGTTCCTGAAAGGAATCACTCAATCTGGTGCCAAATGATGAGCATTTTTTCTGGCTGTTGTGCCATCTTTCTCCCCAGTTCTCCTTTCCTCACTCTCTCGCTCTCTACTCACATTCTTGACGTGTCATGATCAAATGGGTGCTTTTAGAGTTCAGCAGTTGACCTGGACTCTAGGAGGCTGCAGTTCCATCACATTCGCCCCTTCATCCACCCTGCATTCTTTTATCACTTCATCCCTCCATCTCCCCTCCATCACCTCATATCCTTCCCGCCATCAACAAATCCGACCATTTCTCTTCCACTCGGGACGGATAGTTTCCGTATCATTCACCTTTATGTGAACACCCCTGCCCACCCGCTCCAACTTATCCCTCTGTGCTCCAAGACGTATGATAACTGGCTGAGAATGGTGCGATGGAAGCATGTCTACAAGCATGAAATGAAAACATGGATGATCCACAGAAATTATTACATTTTGAACAAATGCCAAGAGGAAGATGAGCATGATTTCACCATATAATCCTGAATTGCTCCACTTTCCTAGATAGCATTAGAAGATACTGTATTCCAATGGCTGGCAGACAAACCATGTACTAACATTTTATAGACAAAGACATTTCAATGGGCATTATTCCTTTTCTAACATTCAAAGCATACTGCACCGCATTATTGTAAAAAATAAATAACTAGAGCACACAGGTGCCCACATTCTATTAAGCAAAGAAAAAAATATGTACACCTGTTTTCTAAATGTGATCACTTGTCATTATATAAACATGCATACATACACTTTAATAAATTTCTGTTTCCTTAGATTCTCCTTTCCTACATGTCACTTCACAAAAGCCTGAACTGAAAGCAGAATTAATTTACATGTGCAAATTGTGGTTAAAGTTCACTTGTCCCCTGAATACAAATAACTCAATTTTGAATGTGTGCCATTGTTGATGGTGGATGTGAACAAATACTGGTAAAAAACGAGTTATTGTTCCCTTTTGTTCCACAGATCACCCTTAGCAGCCACAATAATGAATAACGTGGAATAATGATAATTTAACAGTTTTCACCCCGATTTTTTTTTTTTACCTCAAAGTTTGTTTGCAAGGAACAAAAAGTAATTCAAGGCTCCATTATTTACTACTGTGTGCATTTATAAAGATCAGGATTTTATGAGTCATTGTGAGATTCTGCAACTAATGATAGGATACACATGCAGGAGGCCTCATTTAAAGTCAGCACTACATATGGCAGAAGAAACAAGCTGTGGTTACGGGCCTCAAGCTGACTGTGGGTGGCAAAGGTATATAGGAGAGGAACTGATGCACCAGTATAAATGCAGGGCCCAGTGTGAGCAATACAAAAGATATTTACTGTAAATCTTCAACAGCTAGGGGAGAGATAAACATCACAAACACAATCAGCCACTGCTTTAGTCCAGCCTACGCATCTGTTCTTCTCCTGGAGAGAAAGAGAGTGAAGAAAGGCAGGAAAGCAAGCAAGGTGGGCCAATCTATGGCTTGCTCTACATTGTAGATAATCTCTAATATGAATGGCAGGATGTTTGTTTGAGCAGGGGTTAGGACTGCAGAGTTTTTATTCACTTACTTTTTTTTCTTTTGATGCTACATCCTTAAGTCACAGGTTCATTGAATTGAACTGACTAATAATATTTAATGTTATTAAATTATATTACTGGATTATTGTTACTATACTGAGGTTGTCAAAATCACAAATCAGTGACTGCAGTCAATCTGCACTTTCCTATCCCATGATCAGTTCCATTAGATTCACCCTTCATTCAATGGACACATTATTTCTATATCACTCAATGTTCATTTACGTTTCTCATGTAGCATTAAGCTCCTCCTTGTCAAGTTAACCTCTCAGCACACCATAAAACCCTTGCATGAATGGTAAACACATCCAATAAGCAACACCTTCTGCACAAACTAAAACAAACAATCATGCACCACACAAGGCCAACTAAACAACACGTCATTTTAACTGCTAATAAAAAAATATTATTTTCCAAACACAAACAACTAGCAAATGTTATATGCAAACAAACAATAAAAACAAAGGGTATTTATAAACGGAGCTGTGTTACTTACCAGTAATGTTCAGTACCAACAGTTTCCTAGCAGGCTGGTGTTTTTGGGCATATGTCCAACGAGTTTTCACCACACGTGTAGCTCACAGGCCAAAGTCCAAGTTTCGGGGGGAGACTTAGCTTGAACCGGCTTAGCTTAACTTAGCTAACGTCAGGCTTTAAAACGCTTCTCACGATGAAACACTTTAACGTTAGCTTAGGCTATTAGCTACTAAAACCTACTAACTCGCCTAAAAGAGTCATTTGTGTCACTGTTGTTGTCACTGTTTTTGTGCTAATAATAAACATGAAACAGTGCAGCTTACTGACGAATAGGGTGCTTTCATTGCGATTTCCTGCAGCCTAGCTAACTAGCTACATCATCATTTTACAGTCTTCTGAAACCTAAAGCTACACGTAGCCTTTAAGCCGAATTTCCCGAGCGATTATTTCTCGCTTCAATAATATTTTCCGAACCAATAACTTGTCAATAGACCATTTCACATCTCACTGTGACAGACGGCTTTTGTTTTTCCCCCAGGTCGACTTTACTAACTTTTCACCGACGACAGAAACACCTCTGACCAATCACAATGCAGCTTGTTGGGATGTCACTTAAAAACGTTCAACCTGGCGCATTAACTTTGTTTGTGCTAATAGAGCTGTTTGTGATTAAAAGGACTAAAATTACTATGACAAGGAGTACAGCGTGTACTATTCAGTAGCTTATTGGCAACAGTGAGTGCATGAAATCCTTTGTCCCTTTGCCAGCTAGTCATCTAACATGTACCCTTATAAGACGTGGGTTTTCTCTGGCAGTCCAGAAATGATGCATAACCTCTCTAACTTAATTTAATGAGATCTATGAAGATCAATATCTTCTTGTAGCAAGGAAACACAAAGATTGAGTGGCAGCACAAAATGTGGACAAAAATTCATTTAACACTAATCATTATATATACAAATATGTTTACATATAAGGTGATGTTACATGTGGCATCACTTTTTGGATTTTACCCTTGAAAGACCTAGAAAACAGTGAGTGCTTAGAGTGTAAAATGCCAAATATCAACAACTACTGTTCAAATTCTCATATCAAGCTTTCAGTAGGTCATGTGTCATCCGTGCCACGGCAAATGAAACAAACTAGATGAAGATAAGAGCATGCCATCTGTGCAACTCTTGCAATTTCTCACCTCACTGATGCACAACACATCTACTGCTTCTCTACTCTACTTTCTACCTTCTCTCAAGTTGTCACCATCCATATGCAACTTGCACATCAGTCTACTTCACCCTCTCTTTTGTTATGCAAATCAACCAGTGTCTGTAATTTTCCTTCGCAATTCCATGTATTCCCAGTCACTCAGTACAGAGTAAAACATCTAAAAGAACACCATTAATTGTGAGGTTACCTAATTGATTGGAAGGTCACTGACATCAATTGGCAGTTCACTATAATAACTGGGCTGTGGAAATGGCTTTTCAATTTACAGTGGATGGAAAGAAAATGGACACGAGGAGGAAATTGGAAGAAGGTGACCTCAGCACAGAATCAGTGCCCCAGAGTTACTGATAAACATCCCTTATGGCAAAGAAGAGGTCAGCACACAAGGACGGGCAATGAGATTTTATCTGAAGAGTAAACCTGTCTCAGAATTTCCTGTGCAGAGGTACATTTACCAAAAGCAGTGGAACAGAGAGAGAAATGTGGAAATACAAGGAAAATTGAATGAAAGACAGAAATTTCACACCCTAGGAAGACAGTCTTCTAAACCACTGGACATCAGAATGGAATAAAGAATAAAAGCATGTAGTGGACTGACCTGCAGTAGATCTCACTGTTAAGCCTTACCAATTATCGGTAAGATCCAGTTTTACAATGTGACAAAAAATGCTAACTTATGTTCAAAGTCATGATAGGTTAATGTTCTGCTTTGGCTTTCTTTCTTCCCAAAGGCTAAATCTGCAACTCTTAAAGGTGCCCTGGAAAGAGAATACCTATCTAAATTTTTGAAAGTCAAAAATAATTTAAATATAAAATAAATTTGCATATATTTGTGTGAAGATCAGAAAACATGTCTTTGCACTGAACACTACTGTACCTGTAATTACTTATGGCTGTAATATGCAATTGTGTGGGCGGGTTAGCGGTCTCCTGTTTTCACTGTTGACTTTGGGTGTTTTTCTTTGCTTCCGAGTTCGTTATGTTGGCTCGCTGTCCTCATGAGCTTTCTCAGCCTAAAGCTCCCAATTATTGCTAGAGACTGTCACTGGAATCGTGCCGTAACATACCAGTGATGTTTATTTCAAATGAAACAAATCCAGTGTAAGAGAACAAATATTATCTCTTTCCCCGTGAAACATTTCACTTTTGCAATTATAAGGATCACCAAGACATACACATTGAATATATATATACTGACATGCCTTGTTTCTTTACTGTAAAGAACTAAAAAGAGATTAAAGTTACAAAAGAGGATGTATTTGTCTTTGAAGTACAGATCAGCAGCACAAAGTCCCATGGTGGTTTCTGATCACTAGATGTAATGTAAGTTGTTCCTGTAAGTTTATACTGAAAAAATAAAACACTGTGCTGTCATTATGAGAGCTTTACGATGAGATAGTATCCATTTACTCACCCAGGCAAAGTGGTCAATAAATCATTAGACTGTGATAGTTCACATCAAATAAAACTTTTTCAAAATTTTTTTGAATCTCTATGAATTCATCTCCTAGAAGCTTTTAAATAATCCAGTGTTGTGGTCAGTGGTTGCAAAATAGACAAGACAACCACCTGCAAGCCGGCATCCCTGCATGAATCCCCTACCTTCAAGGTTATTGCAGAGCCATTTGTTGCGCGTTAGATAATTGACTCTTAGATGAGGGATAACCATGATTTATGGAGAAAGAGAATACATATTTCTCCATATCTCAATGGTGATTTATGGCATGATAGAGCCCAAGTGATGGCCATTTTATCTGATTGTATGTCATGCAAAGTAGTCGATCAAGTCTGCGCAATCAGTCACACCTCGTCCTGGCTAAGATGACAAGGATGAGAGACAGGGGCTTCTCTCTGGATTTCTTTCGTCTACTAAAAGCTCTTTAAGACAAGTTATTATATGCAGGCCTCGGTAAACCATGGGCACCTAAATCACACCCACTCCAAATGTATGCTGACCAGGGGGAGGGATTTATGGTCTGTATGACGGATAAACCTGAGACCTTGGAGAGGAACTCTTCATATGTAGGAATTGCCTGTGCTGTTCCACATTTAAAACATTTGATCTTTGCATGTGCTTATTTTATTTTCAGGTCAGCTTATAAATGTTCAAATTGATTTTATATGTAGGCCTATTTATCATTAGTCATTGTGCAGAAAGGATTTTTTCAGCAACCTTACATAATTTCTTTTAGAGTGGCCAATTCAAACCCCATTGCAGCAAACCAAATATTGAGTTTTCTCCCTCTCAGAGACTCAGTATTTAATTTGGCCATAAGTAACTGACAAGGACAAAACCTTAACTTCCCTTTGACCTTTTGGATGCAGGTCCTTAACATTTGCTCAGATACTATATGCGAATGTGTGTTGGACATGTGTGTCTGTGTGCAGCTGTGGTACCATCAATTATTTATTGTCCATATCTAATTCAGGATCCTGTTCTGTCACATGCTGGGGAGTGCTCTCTTTGTGTAGGAAAGAAATGGAACTCTAAGTCCTAGTTGAAATTATTTAGAAGACACTGAGGACCATATATACTGTCCTCTCATGTTTAGCAGTGGATATTTAGCAACCAATTTAAAACGCCTCACACTACCTGTAATCTAACCAAGTCTTCACATCCACCTCTGATTCAATTCAGTAGCACTGCCTGTGGCTATACCGCTCTCCAATTATTTGTCATATTAACCTTTTTCTTGCTCTCAGCTTTCACCGCCTCTGTCTGTGTTTTATCACATAATTTAACTTTTTTTTCTTCACAGCCATTGTCTGCTTTATATGTTATATGTTTAAAACAAGTATCTGTTATTTCTGTAATGAGATGCAACATTCCCAATATAAGACCTTTATCTATAAATGTCCTGGTCATGTTTTATGATTCTGTATTTTTATTCTTTCTTCTTTATATTTTAATGGAGAGTTTTAATAGGTGAGGTGTTTTTGATAGCAGTTGTTCCAATGGCACAAATCCAAATGCCTACATTTGCTGGCTTGGATATTTATTTCTAAGTTGTGGATCACCATTTATCATTACAAGCTTACTTTTGTTAAACTCACTAACTAAATGATTACTGCACAAGCAGTGAAGTGCACACCTAAATTCATAGTATCCATATCATTAGGAATTATCCTGGTGTGTATTACATTTTGATGTCTAGATGTAACTTGTCTACTCATATCTTTATAGGCAGTGTGAGAAAATGAACTGCAGGGTCACAAAATAAGCAGCAGCCAGCAGGTTAATGATGTTAGAGGGAGTGTAAACCCCCAAAGGAGAGTCCTCCTACAGCCTGCATGTAGTCATCAGGTGTATAGATCAATGTGGGCAATGCTTTTTTATTCTCCCGCATTCAAAATATTATCAGTAAAATAAAAGAACACATACAGAATGAACCATTTCCAGAATAATGCACATTACTGGCTTACAATAGATGCATCATCTTTTGCTGTGACTGTTAAATGAGGGGCTAATTTTAAATACTTATACTTGTGAGTAGCCAAAACGTCCAATTATGTGACGATTTATCTGTTGATTATATTTTGCATTTTTACCCTGATCTGCAAAGTAACAGTGGTGTAAAAAGTACAATACAGAAACTGCAGTTACTTTCTTTCCACCCTTGCTTTTTAACAATGTACGGAGTGCATTGGACACTGGAGACAAACTATTAGAAGTAGACTGAGCATTATAAATTAATTTAAAAATGTTTTCTCCTCCTCTTCGGAGCCCTTCCAGCTGGTGGTGCCCTATGCCTGAAAATGACACTGGTGTCATGTATTGTGAGTAAGAGCTGCAGTGTAACACAGGAAAAGTCTTCACTGAGGAAACATTTGTCCTTGTATGACCTACGATGTTCCCTGTACATTTTGTTCTACATTCCCTTTGTTTGACCTGTAAAGTTAAGATGGGAAAGAAGTTCTGAATTTCTATTTTGGGAAAAGGCTAAGACACGATCAGTATTAACTAACAGGTACAGCAGATGGTTTATTATTATGGGACACTGTAGTACCATGTGCTGGTGGTTGACTGCTGTTTTTGTAATTGCCACAAATCACATAAAAAAGGATTGGCTTATTAGCTATTATAAAACCCCTATATAAGCTTGTGGATGTGGACCACCACACATTATTCCTAGCTATACATAAAAGATAATACAAGATACCAGATAATGTATTTTAAGTAAACCGACTGTGTCCAAAATCAAGAATGTTTCTCTCTTGGAGGAAGTCCTAACTGAAATAAAACATCAGAGCAGGTTTTCATCTTGGTAGTATGAGACAACCCCAGGTTAGGACAGCTCTACAGGAGAAGTCTACAGATTTATTATTGCACATCTATAAAACTGCTGGACTCAGTATCAAAATCAGTGCAGCAGAACCAGACTTGTCTTTTTCGTTTCACTCATGCTTTTTTTCTTGCCAGTAAAAACTGTGCGGCGGTGTGGCCCACAGTAATGCTAATAGTAGCTTTGTGGCAGCTAGCCACAAAGGCTTTGTGCAGCTTTTTCACATACGCAGCAGTACTCCCTAAGACCTGTAAACACACTTTGATGTGTGAAAAAGGTAGAGTTCTATTTTAGAAAAATTGTTTGGTGAAATATGCTGTCTGGCAGCGAGTAAGATAGGATCAATATGACTTTCACGCCTGTCTGTTAAATATAAAGTTATAGACAGCAGCTTATTAATTTAACATAGCAGAAATACTTGAAGTGGTGTTAAACAGCTAGCCTGGCTCTGTTGAAAGGTAACAGAATCTGTCAGGTATCTTCTAAAACTCATTAACACTTTGAGTCATGATATTGGGAGCAGTGAAATCCTGGTAAAACTGTTGTTTTACTTTAGTGTTTCTAAGGTTTAAACAAACAGGTTATACTCTTGCATTAAGTAATGTGCTTCAGAGGTGGCAGGTATATTTAGTTACCTTTTGAAATAACCAGGTTAGTTGCTTCCCCCTGTTTCCAAACTCTCTGTTAAGCTAAGCTAAGCAGCTGCTGGCTGTAGCCTTATAATTAATGGGCAGTCATGACAGTGGTATCAATCTTCTCATCTAAGCATATTTCACACAATGTCAAACTATTCCTTTAAAGAATCAGGTACAGGCTGGGTTCACATCTCACTTTCATGCTCTTGCAGACCTGTAAAATCTATAAAGCTGAGGGCTAAATGTAGAACATGGATACATTATTCATTTTACTTCAAAGATCATGTTTTTGAATCATAAATCTTACTAAAGTTAAGCTATGTTTTTTTTTTCTTAACTTCTCAAAGGCACCCTTTACTTTTAATGTTTTCTTTTGCATCATCTTTGTGTGCCGGGTCACTAAATTTCTTGTTTGTACATAGAAAAAGGCTTTTCAGCAATTGCTTATTTGTAATTAAAAATGCTCTAAACGTCATGGACTTTTATACAAAGAGAGAAGCATACTGATTATGATATTGCATAGTGACAAAGTTGTTTTATTTTCATTATATACAAAACTTATTTTTGATTTTAAATGTGAAGTGAGTTACTAAACCTAACTTCTATAAAAGATTGCTGTTGTTTGGCCGAATTCTTTTGTTGGCAGAGACACTGAACCTACTACCACATAAGACCAGCCATTAACTCCACATTTAAGCATGAAATGAAAGCTCAACAGGAGGCAACAGTTCATTGCAGGTCAGGATGCCCAAGCTCTCCCTCTGCTGCTGCTGCTGCCTCTCTCTTGCTCTTCCTCTCTGGCTCCTCATTCAGAGGCTTCACATAAATGTTTTAGTCTACCAAGTAAATCCTGCACTGAGGAACATCAAATCTAGACAGCATTCACACATTTTGTTCTGTTTTTTTCACTTGACAGCACATCATACGTACACCCTATGTATATTGCATATATGAACATCCACAAGCAAGAAATAAAATACAGTGTACATCCAGTGTATACTGTATGTATCTTAACATACAAACGTAGAGACATGTACTGTACTCACACAACATCCCATGTTGTCCTTCTCTCTCACTCTGATTGGCAATATTCCTGGCCAAACCCCGGTAGATATCATTTGCAGGTTCATGCGTCCACCTTGTCAAATTCCAGTGTTTGCCTGAAACAAGAAATGAGATGGAAGTCAACAGTAAAAAAACAACACAGCAATACCTCTGTATACTCAAGGCAGTACTCCATCTGCCAACCCAGGCCTTGGCAATACACGTCTGCTCTAAGATGGCAGTGCTAACCCCGTGGTGGAGCAGAGCTCCCTGTGTGAGACCTGATCAGACTCTTCCTCCATGTTGTGTTGTATGACAGGACATTCACAACCGTGAGGTTAGGCAGGCTTTTCCATTGAAGCCTGGCAAAGAAATATAAAGAAGGAAGAAGAAGAATGTGTCCTGTTTGAATAATCCAGTGAACCTTAAAAGTAAAGAACAATACCTGGTTTCAATTAATTACTGAGCTGATTTCTGAAGGTATGAGTTGGCAAAAAAGAACAAATGGTTGCTTATCCCATGCTATCAGCACTGTAAAGCATGTTTGAGCCTTAAACAACATGCGTACACCAGGCTGCTCACTTGCTCACGCGGCCAATGATAATATTTACCAGATATAATGTTTACTATGTTCACCATTTTAGTTTTGCAAATTAGCACATTCGTTTTATAGTTAATGGTTTAAAAACTGAAAAACAAAAAATTTTGAGCTTTCATGGCAATCCATCCAGTAATGTAAAAGTGAAAACAAATAACTGACTAACCAGTGGACAGATGGACAATCAGTCTCTAGGGTCATGTGTGGTAACTAGAATGGTTAAAAATAATACTCAACAATAGATATAACTGCTGTTTCATTAAAATGCTTTTTGTCCTATGAATAAAAAATGACTGATCATGTCTTGAAACAGAACTTTGCTGTACCACACAGGGACACAGGGCAGTCCCTTTGTGTGTTTTTTTTTTAATGTCACCTTCAAATGACCGTACGACTCTCAGTTTCAGAGCAATCTGAGTAAGGCACACTCAACTCAGGCCTAGCAGCCATGCCTTAGGGCATCCAAACAAAGGCAATGCTTGTCCATTTGACATGTTATCCTGTTGACTGCTCTGCCACGCTACTGCTCGACCACTTCGTTTCACTTGGCCTTCTATGAGAGTTATACGGGGAGACTTAACAATTTCCAGCTCTTCATGCTGTAGTGGAGCCAGAGACTTGCCAAGATATTTAGCTTTACCGTTTTCAGTTTGAGTCAGTTCTACAATAACACCAGTGCTTACACTAACATCAATTTTTTTCCCTAGAGCTTTCTGTGAAAATGCAACAGTACTATCTAAATGCTAGAACGTCGACAATTTTCTCAGTCTAAAAGATGCACAATTTCAGAGTTGACTATGGAAACCTTTCAAATTGAGTTTAAATTCAAGTCAGCTTACATCAGGGTGGCCAGCAGCAAATATGATTACATATTACAGCCTGTGCCACATGTTAGGCCATATAGGTTTTGCTAAGCCATTATATTTGCCCATTTTAGCACTTTTTAAGTTGAACCAAGTCATAAATGAAAACTAATAGTACTCTGCAAGCTCTTTTGCCCAACTGCTACAAGTGTGTGCTTGCATCTAAAATTGACTATATTTTAAGATTAAACTTTTCTCAGTTCTAATTAAGGAACAAATCTGATTCTATGATTCTAGATTAATATTCTTGCTTTTGTTCACATTTTTGACATTTTCTTAAAAGTTGCTAAATAAACCTTTTTGGTCATTAGACCCCAGAAAGAGGAAGTAAAAATAATGTTGCCATCACTACAGTGTTAATGGTGGTGCTCCTTAAAGAGGTTAGATATACTGACATGGGGATACAGGCAGTGACAAAGAGAAGCAGCGTAAGAAACAGCTCAGACTTGGTTTAAAGTCAGCAGCAGCAAATGGTGATCATCATACATCTTTGGTTAAAACGACATGTTCACGCCCACCTACACATATGTATTTTACTTCCTTGTGGGGACTTTAAATTGACTTACATTCCTTCAGACTCAACATGACCTTCCCCCAACAACTACGTACCTAACCCTAACCTTTAACCCAGCATCAACCTAACCATAGCCTAATATCAAGTCATCTCCCAAAAATTCATTTATATACATGGTCCTCAAAAGGTGAGTGTGTAAACAGGTTTTGGTCTTCACAGTGTGAGTTATACACAGACACCCAAAACCCATTACTGCAGTGGGTCCTAACACTGAGACAGACACTGTACACACTAGTTTTTATTAATTTTTTGTTGGGTTTGTTTTTGTTTTGAGTGGGATTTAAGAAATGAAAACTAAATCCCAATTGGTCTGGTTGTATTATAGCATCAATGTAATATACCATTTCTTTTCTTTCTGTTCTGTTGCCGTGAGGTGTAAAATAAAATACAACTAATATTTCCTTTATGTGATTATAGGTTTATTTTAATACAAAGTTAATAAATCAGATTTAATATTAAGAGAAACTAGAGTTTCAATGAAAGCTCCCTAAGTTAATTATTTGATTGCAAATAGTGCCATCATCACATAATCCCATCCAGACAAATCTAATTATAACAGAATACATTTTGTAGCAATCACAACAGATGTTATATTGACAGCTGTAATAACTTCAGATACTGCACTTTAGTCTGTTGCTGTAACAAATGTTTCTTTTTATGGTGAAAGGCAATTTCCTAAAGCTATTAGCTGGAAAGAGAGACTTACTAATGAGTACTCATGTCACACTTAATTGTAGTAATAACAATAATGCTAATGCATCGATATACATCAATGCAGTTTTGTATCAGTTATATGTAAGTCTGACCTTTTATATTCATTTTATTTGTCAGTTTAGTTGCATTTTTGTCCCAGTTTGAAGTCACCTTTTGCACTTCAGAACTACACCGCTCTGCTGCTGGGTCTTGGTAGCAGAAGGCCAGTGCTTCTCAGATTTCACGTTTTACTATAGTTTTTGTAGATGATAATGCTCTACTATGTTGAACTTTATTCTTACAGCTGGGTCTAGTTAACTCATTTCAGACAGACAAAGAAGTTAAGTTTCAAATTGTGTACTGTTTGTGTGCGCTGTATGTTGAGGTTCAGTGACACAGCTATCAGAGACTAATGTAATGGGAAAAAACATGGTCATCTTATTTTCAGAGTAGATCAACTACCATCCCCTTCTCCTGACATACTCAAATATTTAATCTGTGATGTATAATTGATCTGTCTCTCCATTAAATACATTTTTTGACATGCAAAATCCCACAACTGCACAGCCATTCTTGAGTTATTTAAATCTCATCCACAGCTTTACTGGTTCGTTTGATAAATTAAATAATTTCCAGACTGATATTGTCTTTAATCTATTCAGAAAACCATAATCAAGCAAAATCTCGCTTCCTTCTTCATTATATATCTTGACCTCTCCTTATTCTTCTCGTCATCAGTGTGCTACTGGAAGTCTGTCCTGAGGCTCTCAGCATAGGCAAGGCTTACTCAGTGTGATGAGACTTGTTTTTCATACTATGCTACTCAGTAAACAAAATCAAACATTTATGAGAGTTTTATGCAAGGCATCAGAAGGAACCCTGTCTCTGGCTGGACCAGGGATATAATTTACTTCTCCTTACCCGATCCAACCCCCTCCTGCTCCTGGCACTGGACTAAAAGAGATGCTGCCTTGTTAGCTCACTGCAAGAGAAGTCAGCAGGTCATCACGGCTGACAACACAGGCTACCTTTGAACTTGTACATGCTGGCTGTATCTTTCCCTTTTTATTTTCTCTCCCTGCATCTATGACCACATTGATCTTCATTTTTCATCATCTCATTTCTCCATTTAGCTTTCCTGCATGGCTGCTACTCAAAAGCTAGCTATTTTCTAACATTAGAAAGAAAACCATGATGTTCCAGTGAAATGATTTGTCCAAGTCATCAACTACATAATGTAGCTACTTGACTCCAAAACTGATATGAGCAACCTGAGTCAAAGTGGCCATGAAGACTTTTCAGTTTTTTTTTGGCATAGTTCCTCTGAGCCCAACCAGCATCAATCCACCCCCCCCCCCCCCCCCCCAAACGTTGGGCCAGAGTTGATACAGAGCCATCAGTTCCATTAAGCAATGGCCTGATACACGAAACTACAGCTCCTCTCTAGAACAGGTCTCTGAACCTGATAAGACTTCGCAAGGAAATAGACTGCGTTGTAATTCATGATTTGTTCCATCTCAAAGTTTTCCTGCCTACCTTCTCCCCTAGATAAGTCCAGGCAGTTCTACTTTGTGACCTAATTACAGACTGTGGTAAGTTTGAGATAATGTACTTTTTAAAGGGAGATTTAGTTTGTCCTCGTTCAAAAATAGGAGAGCTGAACAAATACTGAATGCAACTTTTGATTACTTCAATTTGTCATAACAAAAGTTGCATTCAGTACTTTCTCTGCTTTTTCTTTTATGATTTTCTTAGTGTACTAAGCTGATAACAGATGTAGCTTAGTGTCGCTCAGAATGACACACTTGAGCCAAGCCTCTGTCTTTAATTAGCATCTGTCTCTGTGAACAGGAGCATAACTAGTACCTTTAAAGTTCAGGTGCTATGCAACCTTAAAAGTCTGTACAAATTTGTGTAGTAATCTGTCTAATAGACGTGGAAGTACACTGCAAGCCTAAAGTTTGGACACACTTTACCACTGAATTAAATGAGAAAGTGTGTCCAAACTTTTGATGGTGGACTGTCTGAAAAACACTGCCACTCCTAAAGCCACACCACTATTGTGGCTAAGAAATAAAATAAAATAAAATAAAATCCACGGCTGAAAGACGAAAAAAACTTTTCCAAAAAATCCCCACACACATGTGAGGCAAAAAGTACTAAAACCCAGATCAACAGCAAATCCATGGTTTGTCTTTGGAAATACAACTTGTTTCTTCACTGATCCTCATTTTATGACAGCGGATAAAGAAACCTATTCAATCAGGGCAGGTTTTAGACTGGACTCTTTTACTGGAGTCCAGCAGATGACACTCAGTTGCTACTTTATTGGGTTCAATACTGTAGCTAAAATTAATAAATCCTACTTTCATGAAGGGCGAGAGGTTTTGGAGAGGTGTTGAATCAATTGTATGGAAGCTGTACAGTAGTTTGGGCTGTTATTGACCTGAATTGCATTACACTCTAGCCTAGTTCACTCAGGCCTCACTGATATAAATAAATATAAATATAAAGCACTAAGACACTGGCAATGAATGGCGAGGGATCATTAGAATTAACATTGGATTTTGAATATATATACCAACTACAGCAAAAATGATTTCCATTGTGATCTTAAATACATTTATCCAAAAGAACATTTTTCTCTTCATAGTAATTGGTAAAAAAGATCAGATAGAAAGACCCTCTAACACTAGCAAATACACACACTAGGAGATTGATAATACTGAAACACGAGACTGCAAGAGTCTTACTGATAAAATTGCCTTTCTCCCGTTCCACAAGAAGCTTTTCTTTTGTTTTTCTTATGGGAAGGCTACAGCCCAAAGAAATGATCATTGTCTGCATGAATACACAGTTGCAAACGTTAGAGGGGAAATGCTGTGTTTTTGTGATATTATTTTTCAAGGTTTGCTGTCAGTCTCTAGATGGATTCCGAAAGAAGAAAAGCAAAGTTGGAGCTGGATGTGGAACACAGCGTTCCCAACGCACACTGCAGACATGTATTTGATATTCTAGTTGTTTGAGCTTGTGTACAGATTGGTCTATTGGACAGACAAAATGTACTATTGCAGAATTTAAATTAGGTTTGTTATAGTCTAACTCAAAATATATAAATAACCATTACTTTATTGCTTACTTATATATTTAAATATGTATAAATGTTTTAGTGTTTTTAAATGTATGTATTTACTAGGAAAGTTCACTAAAAGACTATATCAAGTTCATATGTTCTGGCAAGTATCCAAATTAACATACAAAAACAAATACTGACAGAAGTGTTTGCTTCCTTTGGCTCATTATAGCTGTAATTATGTCAGTAAACAGATTCATATTTGGATGATAATGGACAGAATATAAAGTGTTTCCAAGTTCTCCGAATGTTGTCCCTCCATAGCATCATCTTGCATTTTGAGTTTTGGGTCAGACATACTTTCCCAACCCCTTTTTGCAGATGGTGATTAAATCTTTAATTGTCAAGGGGAGGCGGGACTGCAGAGCAGGGAGAGGAAAAACTGGCAAACAGATTTTTAATTATGGCCCACTAAATTAAGATACCCAGATTCAGTCCTGTATCACTGGCTGATCTATTCCTCACTCTCTCTCTCTCTTTTACTCTCTCTCTTCTCATTCCAGTGCCCTGTGGCTCTGATTGTATTACTCATTCAGAGAGATCATCAGTCATTTCCAGTCACCATACAACATGGTCACATATCATAACAGCCCAGGAATGAGAGAGGGAGGGATGGAGTGATACAGAGTGGGGAAAATTGGAAATGGCTGAGAAAGAGCAAAAATTAAATTCATATCTGAGGATTCCTCCAGTGTTATCCCATCCAGAAATTCTCAGTTGGATGAGGAGAGCCATCCAAGATCAGCAAAATATTCAACACTGTTTCTTTAGACTAAAAGCAAGTCATTGTAAATGAAGAAATTTTGAATTTGAAGCATGACACAAACTAGAAATTGCTCGCGGATACTGTGTATAAAAAAAACAAAACACCTAAACATTCACTGTGCCTCATGCTTCCTCACAGGCTGAATATAACTGGATATCATACTGCTGTCTACATGTCCGAGGTGAACAGACATGAAGACGGCAGAAAGGAAATAGTTTTTTTCATGTCCGTCTTTGCTGTGTATATGTTTACTATTATTAACATGCACTGTAACACTACTTGCTTCATTTTCTGTGGAGAGTTGTTATAGTCAGATATGGCAGTAGCACAAAAAAAGGTACAAAATCCAACTATAGTATAGAGGATTGTGCACTTTGCTGGCACAGGCTAACTCCTGCCACCCCAAACACGCATTAACATTTAGTAAAAAACAAAGCCGGCACCCACCTTCACCTTTGTTTAACAAGCAACGCCTCATAGGGCAATGCTCTGGTAGCAACTAGCATGACTTCTAGTTTTTAATTACAGTCTAACCTGTTATGTTTGCAGTACCTTACTTATAAACACGAATGTGCTTCATTTTAATGTGAATGTAGGTTTCACTGCTTGCATAATGAGTAGGGCTGTGTTTGGGAAACTGTTTTGACATTTATCATCTAAAGTCACGTCAAGCTCTACAAATACAAACAAAACAAATTCACCATTTTGTAGTTAGGTGCCATGGAGAGTGAACCTTGTTGAGGGGAATAAAATGTTATTTTAAACAGGCAGAGTGAGGACAGCCTGCCACAGAGTTTCAGTCATCAGTGTGGTCATTAAGCAAGACTGTAATGGCCCATGAGAGAGCCTGTTCTGCTCTGGCGCCAGGCCGGCTGACCTGTGGATCACACCGCCATTATCAGCCGATGGATCGCACCATTATGCTCTTGATGGAGGGGAAACTCTGATGTGGATGTGGCTAGAAAGGGACCTAAAACATGGCTATGTGCTGGAACTCTGCAGACACACCCTAAGCAGGTGTGTACACATGCAGAAACATGCATTTACATGAATTATGTCAGCATCCTTATTATAGACTTTGGAGGGTATTTTTACATATATGAATCTGCCTTTAGTAAAATTTAGCAGAATCAGCTGAGAGGGTGTTTTACATTCTGAAAGAAAAATATTTTGTACCTGGTTTACTCCTCTGCAGTAACATTGTTTTGTACTGTACCTGTGCTCTTCATTGAATCCACTTCCCTTACTTTCTATGATATTTTATACAGGAAAGCTAAAGGTCACAGACATCTGCATGCAGCAGGGAAAGCTGAATGTGAACGATCACGGAGGAGGACAAAACAAAGATGGTGAGTGAATGAAAGGATGACAGCAATGCATTCACAACTACAAGCACTAATCACAGCAAATGTCAACCCAGCCACTCAATCCTGCCACTCCTTCCTTATTTATTTCATTTCCTGCCACAAACTGGTCTGCCCAGGTGACTTCCTGACAAAATGAAACATGTCTTTTTTTCTAGATACCTATTGAGTCAGCTTTTTTAAGAATCCTATGAAATAAAAAAAATACCCTCAAATCTACAACAATGTCTTGGGGAAAGAAATAAACCAGCACCCCTGATTTGCAGCAGTCTTTTATTCTAGCATACTCCATCTGCTCATTATTTTTTTACCCTATCCACCCTGTGTTAGCTTTCTGCTGAAATCCTGTGGCCTAAGCCAGAGTATACACAGGTTTTCATGTTTTGAATAAATCAAATGAATACAGAGCACTTTCTTCGGTAACATCCATATATGACAAATAAAAAAAGTGCTGTTCTTTGTGGGCACAGCTTGAAAAACCTCCATCCAAAAACTTCAACAAAACCCCCCCACATCAATTGAAGTTATCTTGTATCCACTGGTCCAAGTTTTTGATTGCCAAGTGTGTAGCCAGCAGACATCACAACACTCATTAATCTTAGAGTGACTTTCCGGGTGGGAGTTGGGGAATTGTAGCCTGTTATGTCTCGCTCCACAGCTACCGAGTGCTCAGACCCGCTGCCAGCAGTGGTCCAAAGAAGCAAAGAGGAGGAGGCTGGTCTCAATGGAGAAGGATGTGTGCAGCATAAGCCCACAGCATCTCTAGGACAACACTCACACAGCACGGCAGTTGGCCAGACAAACTGAGCTGAGAGTCAAACTCACTCAGCTTGCTGGTGGAGTTTGCTGATTTTAGAAGTCTGTGTAAGAGACTCCACATTTCGTGAGAAGATGGTGTGCACGGGAGGGCAGCACTTTTCAAAATTCAGAGTATCAAAAGATGGTTGATTTCACAGTTAGGGATTATTTTGTCTCATTTCATCCTGCCTTCCCTCATGCAATCTGCTTCATCTGTTGTCCTCTTTGTCTCTCAGTAGGCTTTCATAAAGCGCACACAGGGATGTTTTATTTGCCAGCCAACCAGTCAGAGCAGGAGGTCTGGACATCGTACTAATTGTGGTCATTTGGCCAACTCTTCAGTTGGTGCCAACAGAAATGAAGTTAGTATGGTAAAATTCCTAACATCACAAGAAGCCCCTCCAACTAGGAACACAAGACAGCAGGAAAACCAAATAATTATGCAGGATTCACAGTACCTTCCAATAAATATGGTTCTTAAAAATGTTGTTCTACTTGTACAATGAAAGTTCCATGCTTCCTATTGATCTAATTCCAATTGCCTTATACAGTGTTTTACATTTACATTATTGCTGATTATTAATGATGATTATTAATGATGATTATTGAAACACTGATTTAGTTTCACAAGCCTACAGTCTGCTTCTTAAAATTACATTCACTTAAAACAAAATACAATAAACCATCCACAATAATGATATATGGTACACTAAAAATGATTATGCATATATTTTTAGTCACAGTGATTGATTGTATGTCAGCAACAGTGACATTCAGGGGTGAAGTGGTCCTTTTCCAATCTGGTCTCACCATGCCCTTCTGTTCTGACATTATGTTCAATCCATCAATAATGTCCCTGTTTTTTAAGCTAATTTATACTGATTGCAGGAAAAAACTGAAAGGAATAAAACTATAGCTTAGTTCATGCACATTGTTACATGCAGTAATTGTAATATATATGCACCCACTCTTCTGTATGCATTCTTAAAACAAAATGATTAATGATCTGGCTTGAGTGGATTCACTTCATCATAGGCAGTGGGTCAAACATCAAATCTGACACAACCTGAGTGAGTGCACTGGCTCATTCATATCGATATTTAGATGAATCATACCACTCTCATGTTGACCTACTTTGGCTGTGAAGATATGCAGCTAGCAGCTTTAGCTTAGCATAAGGACCTGAAACAGGGAAGCTAGCATGACTCCATTCAAATAGAATTTAGGAAGGGTTTGTGCCTGTGACAGAAATAGCAAACATAAAACCTAGAAAATCCTGAGCGTAATAGGTACTGAGAAGCATTTATTACAACATGTTTTCACAAAATCTGTTTAGGAGGCTGTTATTTAGCATATTATAGAGAAGTGAGAGTGCTATACAGTAGATCTAATCATGTAACTTAGCAACAAATATCTACTGTTTATTTAAATTAATATTCTTTTATAGGACGTTAAATTCTACCGAAGTCTGTGAATTAATTTAAAAAGAACACAGTGAATGTGCCCTTCTATACAAATTATGACTAGAAACATTATCCTTCTTATTATTATGTTTAAAGCATTATTTTAACTTGTTGAAGGCCTTTGTGCAAGCTCAAACTGCCAACAGTTAGTAATGCCCATTGGACAAAAACCACTTGGGACACAAGACCCTTTTAGACACAGGGCATAA
Organism: Mastacembelus armatus; assembly: GCF_900324485.2. Lineage (NCBI taxonomy): Eukaryota > Metazoa > Chordata > Actinopteri > Synbranchiformes > Mastacembelidae > Mastacembelus > Mastacembelus armatus. The sequence goes on along the minus strand of NC_046643.1, from coordinate 8,087,845 downwards.
TTTCTCCAGATGTTCATATCATGCCAACACCTTTGACCTGTACTCTGCAGAATGCAAACATAGCAGGCCTGTAGAGTTAAAATCAATTCATCATCTCTGCCAAGAAAATTTTAGTGTACTTATCAAATGCCTTGAACCTGTGGAATGTGAATCAACAGCGAGATAAAGGCCAATGCTAATTGCACACTAGGGCACATTAGATTCTGTCTGCTAAGCCTTTATATGAAGGATGATGGACTCCAAAATACAGTGAACAAAGTTCAGTTGTGTAAGGCTGAAATCATTTTTCACAACATTCACATCTATCATCAGTTCCCTATTACTGAGTAAAGTGTTTTTTCAGAAAGGACACCGCGCTTTGAAATGAACTCCCATGTTGATGCATCGCTCTTGCCCTTCAGCAAAAAGGGTAAATGTGAGTTTACATTGTGTTAAGCTATTGTTAATGTACCATAATATTCATATTCATAACAATGAAGAGCTAACCTAAAATTACTTACTTATGTATGCACATGTAAATTCAGATATAGAGGAAAAAATGGCAACTTGCTATGGAAAGTGCCATTGAGAATGCCATTAACTGAGCTACGATGCTTGTCACCTTGAATGCTTGGATTTAAACTCTCTTTCTGTGACTTCTGTGATTTCTAAAGCACTGCAAATTGTTGCCCTCATAAATATATATGGGTAAATGTGACATGAATGTTCACTTTTATATTTAACACCAAGGACATCATGTAATTTTAAACTTTCGAAGGCAAATCTGTGTTTTTGACTTAAGGAGTTTATTCAGGAAATGAATTATGAGTTATGACAAACCACACAAACATGGCATTGAGCCCTTACTTACTGCTACTGTTATTTTATCCACCACTAAGTACATGAATAATGGCTTAACACTAGAGGGCTCACATGCATTGCCATACAGTACCCTCTTTGTGCATTGGAGAAGGTGTGAAATCTCCCGTCATGATGATTGTTTAGCTTATTATTGATTATGCTTTATTGTGCTGAAACACTTTTTTAGCTGTGGACAAGAAACTACTGAATCGATGGAATGTAACATCTGAATTCATAAGCTAAACTGCATCATATCTCATGAGACCTGAGTGCAAATGGAGGACAGTGTGGACTCAGACAGAGGATTTTTTAGAAATGTAATTTAGAAGGAATGTGGCTAAAAGAGGGTGAAAAAGAGAAAGGGGAGAGGGACTTTAGAAAGACATTTCTGTGTGTGTGTGTGTGTGTGTGTGTACATGAGAGAAGAAGTACACTAATTTGTGACTATGTCTCTGTGTGTTTCCTGGTGACCAAGTGCTGTAAAGTTTGTGTTTTTGTGTGCACGCTCTACCACACAGCCGAGTCAGTCCTACATGGTGGCAGTACATGTGCAGAATGAACAGCTGGTCTCCCCAGTGGGAGTCATTAGCAGTGAAGCTCATCCTTTTGTCACACACTCCAGTGTCTGTCCCTCACCTCTCAGCCCAACCTCAGGGCCCATCATGTTCCTCCTGCACACCTGGCTTTACTTCCTTCTCGTCTCCAACTTTAAGGCTCCTCTGACTGGCTGCTCCCATAGAAACTGAGCTAGATAAATAGTAGGAAGGAGAGAGAATGAACAAGATAGAGACAAGGTGGAAGAAAGAAAAACACATATAGGGAAAGGGTAGAGGGAGAAAATGAGGTCTGCTGGCTCTCCACAACCTATTATCAGAGTCCTGGAGGACCCCCCCCCCCATATATACTCCCTCAGACAGTTCTTCCTCTGCACTGCTTTCCATGTTATTGCCTTAAATCCCTCGCCTCTCTCATCCATCCATCCAACCATCCAGCCTGGTCAGCCTGCTTGCCTGCCTTCTCTTGCTGTCTCTCCGAAGTCATGCCATAGGGACAGTCAGTTATGTCAGAGCTTCCTCTCTTCCACTAATCTCACCATTGCAGAGAGGCTGGAGTTGGCTCTGCTTTTGATACAGAGAACCCGATTCGCTTGCCTCTGCCCAGAAAGAATCTCTGCTCATAGTTACCACTGACAGTATGCCAGCACTCGCTGCACACGGGCAGAACAAGCCCCAACGCTTGTCTCCTTTATGGCTGAGCACTGACCCTACTCAACCTAGCATGTACTTATGAAGATGTAAACGTCAGTTGTTTGTCTGGCCTGCCTTCAGTATTTGTGAAACAGATATTTTTAACTCACTGAGGTACTAAAGGAGTGGATAGAGATGAGATAAGGGGTGAGCAGGTGACCAGATTTTGGGATAAGTGCTGTTCTAGGAGTTAAACAGTTTTCCAGTGGAGATGGTTCTTGCCTTATCAGACAGAAAAAGCAATTGATGCAGGGGCTGGTAGAATGAACAAAAAAAACCAAAACATCTTCCTTAATAATCAGCTAACTTGGAAATGCTGTTGTCATGACCCTGAAAGAAGGAAGATTAACTGGATTTCTAGGCTTACCTGCTTGTCATACATACTGTATCTACTGTAGTCCCTTGGGATGATTTACAGTTCTTCCCATGGGACTGCGGCCATCCCTCACTAGGTCCAAACAGAGACAGTGCAGATTGGGAATGAACTCTCTTTATAGATTTTCGCTCCAACTAAAGTGGCTCATTCCCTCTAAATGGCCATGACCCCGACACAATTAACCTGGCAATTTGTCTCTTTCAAGGGCATCCACTGGGAGTTTGTGGAAATTGGCCAACTTGTCATCATCTTTCACTCCTGGATTGGTAATGGAAGGAGGTGAAATGATAGACATGATTTACCAGAACCCATGCGTTTTTGCTCTCCTTTCATCCGTTTTTTCTTTTTCCTTCCAACCAGTCTTCCCCATAAAATTCTTTCTTTATTTTGCCTAGATACCTTTACTCTTCACAACACTGATGTCCTAAGGCAAATCATGTCACAGGTTTTACTTAAGAACCACTCTATGGCCTGCTTTACTAGCTTGTTAATCACTGCTGCAACTGCTGCATGTGGAAGCAAAGCGATGCAGGCCCTTCCAACAGGATGAATGAAAATACTATCGATTTCCTATGGAGGCACAGTGCCAGGCCCGATGAACAGCCACACAAGGTAGATCAGGTGTTAATGAATATCAATGTTAATCTAATGAAGGAGAAGAAAAGAAGAAGGGGAAAAAATCAAGATAGAAGCAGAGAATAGAGAGGGATGAGCTTTAAAATGTTACTTGGAGTGTAAATACTGTATGTCTTGTAGAAAATTACAGTGGTTACGTACAAAAACACTCATTTTACAGGAGTAATTGGTTAATATAATTAAACATTTCTAACAATGAATTAACTTTCAGTGTAGGAGGTTTTTAACTTTCACGCTCCTAATGATAACCTATAGTTTTCTCTGGCAACTATTGCTTTACGTAGATACAGAGCAGCTGTTACTTTATCGCAGCCATTCTTATCCCCCTCCTGTGGCGTGATTATCAGGGCAACAGGGTGAAGCCTGTCGTCTCAAAACACACCAGGTCAAAGAAGACTGCCCTCCCTTTGCTCTGCAACCATTGTTAATTTTCTCCTATTTTACACCATTGATCTCCTGCCTCCCAGCCCAAACATCCAGGCCTTTGTGGAGCTGTTAAGCTGCTCCACTACTGGACTTTCCGTCCTCATGCTGCGAGTGCAATATTGATCCCCAGATCCCCATGAACTGCCAGCTGGGTGAAAAAAAAAAAGAAAAAGTGAGGCACTTCGTACAACGAATTGAACAACCATAATGAAGAACACTGGTTTCATCTGTTATTGCACATGTATTTCTGTCCATATCTTGTTGTTAGGTTAGTGAAACACTGTTCACATTCTTTCTTCATCATCCCACCTAAGCAACTATAATCACAAGCATTTTGTTTCCAATAAACATTTCTAAGAGTATTTTTGGAAAATATAAATTCTGTGTTACATCACACATGCAAAAAAAAGAGGAAACACTTGAAAATATCACTGTACTAGTAGTTTAAATCTTACAGTTTTGTTTTGTCCACACTTTTTATCTGGCTTTAACAAAATTTGAAATTATAATACAAAAGGAGTTGATCTAACTTGATGAGATGAATCAAATATCACAGGTTAACAAGTTAACAGTTAGTTAACAAGAAGCATATTGTACAAATCTTCCTCATTAATAATTCAAGTAAATTTAAACGTAATTCATCCAAATAATGCAAATAAAACTTTTTGCACCCTCTCAGGCTTGGTTTTGCTCACCTGTTTTCACCCAAGTTGACAGAGAAAACATTTCTTTCTTCAGTTTCTCCTGACCTCTCTTTTTCCTTTGGCATCTTCTTCACTCCCTTTTTAACAGATTAAATGAAAATGGTTACTTGTAAGACTTATGCCTGGGTCACTGACTGATCTGCATTTGCTACTGTTTTGTGCATCTTCATAATCACTACAAAATAATTATGAAGAATTATTGTTGATTGGGGCAGCTTGATTAACTTGAGAATGGACTTAAAGCTGCTGCAATGACGCAATTCCCCTTTGGGATTAAACATGTACTGTAGTCTCTCTCTCTATATATCTATCTTTCTATCTGTCTCTCTATCATCTATCTATCAAAGAGTGCTATTGAACACAACTCCTCTTAGGAGATAATGGGAGATAAAGAAGATAAGTGAGTCTTTGCGGGAATCAGAGTTGCAGTAACAACAGGGGGAACAGAGCAGCCCAGACATTGTTCTGTACAACAGCGTCCTCCAGCTTCTCCTGGCAGACAGCCAAGCACTTCCAGGTCATCTGCAAGATGTCCTCTCTCCAGCACGTCCTGGTCTGCCCTGAGGTCCCCTCCTGCTGAGGGAGACAGTAGGGAGCCATGCTTACTACCTCATTTGGCTTCTCTCAGTCTAGAGGTGCAGTGGTTCAATGGCAATTAAGAGTGGGCTGATTATAGTATGAGCTGTGACTGTAAAATATGACCCACTATTACTGGATAATTAGACCAGAAACATTGTTCTTCTTTCTAGGTGTCTGAAAGAAAATATCACAAGTAGTTGTACATGTACACCTACAGTATGCATAAAGATTCATGAACCATTATGGATGATTTCACTTTAAATTTGTTGTAGCTATATTAATTAATCTAGGTCCAAAATGTTTGACCTGAACATGTCTGCATTACTCGAGGATGAATAAAAACATCCTGGTGTTAAAAGTATATAGCAGCCCTGCTACATAAAGGAAAACAAACTAGTAAAAATGCTAACAGCAAAATCCTCACATTCTCACAGTGTCAATAATCAGACACTAGCCTGAGGTTTAGTGTGTTGCATATTTGCATGTTAACAGTTAGTAACTTCAACCTCATGGTGGTGCTAGAGAAAAGGTCAGGGCACCTGCATGTCAGCTGGATTCATCCCTCTGTGGACCATGAACATCTGTACGCACTTTCAGATGAATCCACTAAATGTCAGTCTGGATCAGTTACATTCCTGTGAGTAACTGGCATTGCCCTGGCAACTGCAACCTGCTACCACTATCAAATGAATTGACAACTGCTTTAATGTAGTGGCTACACCCACTGCACACCCGACACATAAAAGGTGAACATGGGTAGCCTGTCATGACAGAAAAGATTGCAGTTTATCTTTGAGACCAGTCTAACAAAATAGTGTGAGCTTCAAAGCCTGCACTGACATAATAAAAACTAGCATAATAAAAATGCAGAGCATGTATCTGCTGCTAAAAGAGGGTTGTTGGTCACTCTTTGGAGGGCAGACCCTGTGCTATCAAGCGCTCGAAAACCACATTAGAATTCTTCAGATATGTTGCTTTGACTCCTAACAGACTGTAATTAGTTCGAGACAACTTATTCTTAAATCTTGGGTAAAAAACATTTTTAGTTGAGATCAACCTAGATTGCTACAGGAGACAAGAGGTCAGGCCTCATTGTGCTGATTAACGGATGGAGTTAACAAGTGAATCTGTTACTCCACAGGAGTGTTGATTCATGGCAAATAGAACTGAGAAAAATAAGTCGCTCTTGCGTCCTTACATGCTGCGTCCTGATATATCAACTTTAAATACTTCATATTACTGTGAGACATTTACCAGTATCTCATTTATGGAGAGATTTTCTGTACTTTATCTTCACAGCCTGAGTGTTATCATTCAGCCACAGCAGGAATATTTCTTGTTTACTGTGTTATAAAAGGGCAGTGACAACAAGATCACACAAGCTGTATTTATTATATTTAGCACAGTAACACTTTGTGCTGCAGTTTGCTGTTAGGATACAGTTCTTATTAAAGCTGAGAAATACTGACTTGATGAACTTCAACTATGAGTTACGAGTTGGCACACTAGAGGTATCAGTTGCATTCTCTCCTAGCACTTTTTTTTTTGCAAGGATTCAGCCCATCCATCCATATTCAACAGCTCACCCACCTTCACGTTACCCCTGCCACCATTCCCACCCACCATTCACCCATCTTTCACAGCCCATGGAAAGAGTTTGTTGGGGGGGAGAAAGATTTGACTCAGCCAAAAGCTTTCTGGCTGAGGGAGTTAATAATTCTATTTCTCTACTCTTAGTGTGCCCAGATCCTCCACCCTCCACACCCCCCCCGCCCCCCCCACCCACCATCCCCAACCCACTCCTCCGACCCCCCCCATCCACATGCCTGCATTATCCTAAGCCAAAGCATCTGAGGTGTGTAATGTAAGCCTCTGCAGTGTGTCTCATGTTTCATAAAGAGATAAGGGCCACTAAAAATACCCATAGCGTGTGGAGAGATAGCCAAGCATTAGGAGAAGTATCTACAGCGAGCAGCCAGCAAAGCACAGACTCCTTTCATTCGAACCACAGACATCTATAAAAAACAGAAGCAGAATCCATAGCCCCAGCTATAGATACTATAGTATCTATAGTATATATAGTACTATAGTATCTATAGTATATATAGTACTATAGTATCTATGGTATATAGATACTATAGTATATATAAAATATATTTTATAAAGAAATTGAATAAAAATATTTAGACAAAATAGGTCTGGAAAAGAACATGGAAACATTCACACATCTGTTTCTGAGAAAATTGGGAGAGATTAGTTTTGAAAGCAGGTCTATTTAGATAAGTTGTGCTTTAATATAAAAAGATAAATTTATCTTTTTTTAACCAACATATCTTCAGATGCCATCTTTACTAAAGACCAGTCCCTGATTGCTGATTGTGGTCAGCCATAATCTCTCTCATTATAAGTAAAATCAGCTTTCCAGAAAGTCTATTGAGGAAGAGGTGCATAGCATCATATATGCTGTATCTTTGACATTGTTGTGCAGGATCACATAATGCTAATGAAACACAAATGTTTCAACGAGTTTTGCTGCTCCAATGTATCTTACACCCTGTTGCTAAACAGAAGTTGATCCTCAGAGGGAGGTATGTCTCCCTGTGTACTCACATGGTTGGGGCACTGCATGGAGAGCCTGTTTGCACTGCTGTTTTCATCCATGTATGCAGACTACCAGGAATACAGCTGTGAGCCCACACACGTATCTAAACTAATTGGGGTGGCTGCTGTCATGCTAACTCTTGCGGCGGCAGCTATTGTACGTGCATAACCTTAAGTTCTATGTAGCTTGTTAGGGAGACAGTGTGAGTGAAAGGAAGAGTCAGGAATGTTTTGGCTTTGAGCAAGTGTTTGTCTCCCTACCCATCTAATTCCCCTCACACCATCCACTGCTCATTCTGTTCTCTACAAAAACAGGCAGATGGATTAAGCCAAAGGAATCAGAGAGGCAGTTAAGAGAACGAGGACTACCTGACTTTACTTTAGAGAGTATTAGAGGAGCTAAAAATTATGAGAAGAATTTATTTGTACCAAGTTAATCTAGAAATTTGCCAGTACGTTTTCCCCCCAGCTCCTCCTTGGTTTCTTAGCACTTATGTGGGCAAACTCAACCCCAAATTAAAAACTCATCAAAGTTCTTAAAATGGGCTTGCCTCTCTGAATTATCAGCAGCAATCAAGTACTCAAAGTCAAACAGTGAGTGCCGACTGAAGAATTTTGATTTTTAACACGATTCCCGTGATTATAGTTTAGTATATTAATGGTATTAAACTTCCCTCTGCCTTCCTTTTATTAACATCTCTCTCTCTCTCTCTCTACCTACAAAACTCCTTCAGATGATGTCACCTACATAAAGTTGTACTTTCTCATTCTTCATAGGCCTGACTCCAAGGATGGCTATAGGGCATGTTCAGTAACTAAACTGCCATGTCCTTCTCTTGCTAGCAACAGGGACAAGCTGACTCTAAAATACCAGTTTATTGAAAGAAAAGTTGTTTCATGATATAATGTTGGACTCTGACATTTAGTGCTACTCTAACAAGCTCAAATATACGGCTGAAGAATCAGCTACTGGAAGAGGAGGAAGCTGCCGGAGCTTGGCGGTGTCACGTCTGTGTGGCACATGCAGAGCCAAAGAGACACAACACCCTCACTGCAATGAACCTCATTGTGCTCAGTTTCTTTCTTATTTATGTATTTTTGGGATGAGCTCGCTGATTCTGCTGAGTCTGAAGGAGCAGAGCAAGCGTTGAGCCTCTATGGATGGAAAAGCTGACACTACAATTAAAATACCAACTTATTTGGAAGAAAGCTATGATTGCCACCTGTGTGTGGTTTTCAGATTCAGGATTCCACACAAAATGTTCCTGATTTGTCATCATACATATGAATGAATGAAGAAGGTTATAGTTTTGCTCCCTCCTATGCATTGCTCTCTTCCAAACCAAGATGAAATAAGCATTGCAGACACTGTGGTTTTTGAATCTTTGTTGCTGTGCCTTCCCAGTCTTCTGGCTTGTGTGCATACCTTAGTAAATTTGCAGTAAACTGCATAATAACTCAGAGTGCAGTGCAGTTTGTTCTTGTGATCTTTACACACCACTAAGGTACAGCTGGACTCCATCATGAGAGAAAAAAACCTATCAAAGAAAAAAGTCACAGATAAACACATTTTGAAATCAGTTTCTCTAAATTACAACACACACACACACATTCTGAACTACTTCATTCTTGTCTTAACAAAATCCATTTTTGTTTTCACGCTTTACTTTTTGCAGTCTGCTTGCAAAAAGGTGCAGACTGATTATAAACAACTCTATACAGTTCCAGTTGGCACAAACAAGCAGTCAACTTCACTTTGACAGAAAACAGATTACAACCGCCAGTGCAAACACTGAATTTCCAGTTCCTTCAGATCTTCTCTAGACCTTTACCACTTGGATTTCATCAAGCCAAAGTGGGCGTAGAGTCATCGCTTGTGCCTCGTCTTAGCTGGGATATGGATGAAAAAAGATTACTGCGGATATACTCACCCAGCCTACCCCAGCATTTCATCTCTCAGTGTGATTAAATGGGAGACATTCACACCTGATTTCTTAATTCATCAGAACGGTACCTTGTGGGATATGTCAGTGGGAGGTTGTATTAATCACATTTTGGGCAAATTCATGTTGGCTTGCATGAAGCTCAAACAGGCATGCTTTACAGATTTGTCTCCTGTTGAAGGTGCCTCACCAGAGACTCGTTGCGTTAATATGTTATCCCAGTCACAAGGTCTGAAGAAAGAAAGAATGAGACTGAGAGAGAGAGGGAGAGACACTGAGAGACCATATGTGAGTTGGTGAAGATGACAAGTTATACGGTGAATACAGATGATGAACTTGGAATATCAGCCAAAGATCTATGAGTCCTCTTATGAGAAGCAAAACCAATTTGTTATACAATAAATGGAGTCAGAGATACAAAACCTGCTGATTTTTTACAGCCCTGTCCTCTTTGAGTAGATTGGCTGCTAAAAGTGAACTGTAATCAATTGCAGAAAAGCAGAGCTCAACGGTTTTTTTAGCAGTACTGTTTAAGTTTATGAAATTCTCACAAGGGGGGTGGGGGATTGCTGCCATCTTGTTGTCCCGTCCTTTGTGGTTTAATTTGTCTCATAACTACAAGGTTTTATAACAGTCATTAGAAGGTAAATCCCCTTGGCTCAACTTGCCATAGTAAAGCACTGGCATTCAGGGCTTGATAAATGGACACTCAACACTGGTTATTATGATGAATGGGAATTTTACACTGGTAACAGTGCCAGGTATGGGAGGATAAAAAACACAGAAAGAAATTCCTCCCAAAAGTGCTGCCAATGGCAAATTGGAAACTGATGCCTATAGGTTCAGTTGACATTCACAGTATTGGCTATTATTGGATTGTTGGACTTGCTTGAAGTTAGGCCAGAGTGTAGGGAGCTGCTTTGAAAAAAACATAATTCATTTCCAAAAAAGTTAGAAAAATAAGTCCAATAGCTCAAAGACCAGTTGGGTAAAAATAGTCAATATACAGATCCACCGTTGCCATGGTGAGTGCAGATTAGTGAGGGTCCACTGTCGTTTAGCTGACAGTAGAAGTTGCTGGGCATTATGCGGCAGTCATGGATGCAGGCAACCAATACATTAGTGCAAACATATTATGGAGAAGTACATGAAGGGGGGTGGCGATGGGAGGTGATGCTACAAACTACACTGGGTGTGTGATCAATGGGAGGATAGGAAGCAGTGTGGAGAAAGAGAGCAAGAGAATGTTTTAAAGGGAGAAGAGAGATGCAGAGGCAAGGGAGGTACAGTATAGACCAATTTAATCACAACCATCTCGGCTGGATAATAAGAGAGGAGCAGGAGAATATAAATAGTCAGCTAGAGACTAATGGAACTCATTTTAGGAGAGTATTTAACCTATTTCAGAGAGAATCCAGGGTAATCAATTAAAAGCGCTTTTAGCCCAGGCCTCAACTTTAATTACTCCTCAAATGTGATTATTCTCTGACATGCTATAGTACCTTAGCCCTAGAAATAGATATAATATTAGCTACAATAGAAATGTTGGCTCTTTTAGACTCTAGCTAACCATAGAGATAGACCCAGAAAAATGCAACATGTGAATACTATTTGAACTATTTCTTCCATCTATGAATGTACTGAAAGTCATTAGGGTGAATTTATGATAAGCTGCCATGTGTAAGATTTTTGCCTAGGCCATCGTTGGGGTATTTTTCCACTGTCAGGAAATTCTTTATTTATAAGACTTGCGGCAATTTTGAAGACAGTTTAGTTACACTAGCTACAGGGGTTTCCAGGGGCAGTTTACCCAGGTTCTCTTTGGTCTGCTGTATCTCACTTCCACGAGTCAAACATTGCTAATCCTAAACAAAAGTTAAGCAAAGTTCCATTTCCGTTCCATTTCAGAAAAATAAGAGACCAAACATGAGAGTAAAGATCATTACTGACAAATACTGTACATGTGTTTTCTCTGTGTTGAGTAAGCAAACAGCTTTAAAATCATGATACAAAATCTAAAAATGAATAATCATCTTACATACTGGTTGAGCGACAGCCCTGACATGACAGGTGACCCGTGGCTGCTGTGACAGTCAAAAATCCTCTCCCCTCAGACACAGTGTCAGCAGTCAGTTAAAACCTTGGCCTACAGGTGTTCAGTCAATATGTGCTCACAATCCCCAGGACACTAAGGAGGTCTGTTAAAAGTCACAGCGCCAGTCTAGCAGTAGGACTGTTTGTTTGACAGTCAGCCTAACACTAATCCACTGCTCTGAATCACTCTTAGAAGGGGAGAGCCATAGAAACAGCTGGAGGGCTCAATCCACAAAATATACAGCTCTGCATTCACATATAGTCCCAGTGAGACTTTCTATAATGTGACTGTTCACAGAAACACATGTACCAGTGCACAAATATACAGACTCCAACACACAAACATTGCAAGAACATGGTAATATAATGTGTAGACGTTAGAAAAACCTCATGCCTAACTGGATGGATGAAAAAGCAGACTTGGAGCTTTGATTTTGAGTTGTTAGCGATATAAAGCTCCCTGTCGTCCCTCATTTCTGATAAATGCATGCAAAGAAATTACACTGCAGGCCAGATCTTCCCCTGTTTTACATCTTTCATGCCCAGCAGGGACAATGTCCCATTCTGCCACAGAAGACATGAACAGATGATGTGAATGCCCACTGAAACACAAGCGCTGTTACTGCCATTCACGGAGAAAAGAGAAGCTGAAAAGCACACAAACATCTTCTTGAGTGCCAATTAGGAAACTGAAAAGACGCAAAAACAGTTTCATGTGATGGGAATGGATTTATTTTGACACATTCACATGCTAATTTAAGAGGGCTCTTTCACACAGCTCTACAAACATGTATTAATAACATCAGAATACACACTTTGCATCTTTGCAATTTTCTTTTTAGTGGCTTTTTGTCGTACTGCATGCCGCTGGTTTGTAGTTGTCAACTATTTCTTCTTCAAATACAACACTCTAATAATCCTTCAGTCAGATGCAGGATCAGCTAACAATAAAACTGAAACAACAAAGCATCTTAGACAATAAGCTTTTCAAGTCAAACATTTTGAGACATAGTAGTGTTACTAATAACACTAACGATGGCGCTCTTCTATTTAAGTGTCCTACTAAGTCATGACAGCGAGTCAGCATGCACAATACCAGGACCCTGGAACTAAAGCAGCTAATTGGAAATCAGTCATTATTAATTACATTGTTTAACCCTGTGATCCTGTGGTACCTGCTGTGAAAATACAAATCTGACAAAGGACAATACTGAAATCTAAATGTATCATGGATAATCAATTATATACAACGGAGCTGATAAGAGAATGCATGGTGATTCTGAGGCAGTAAAACTATTATGGGGAGATATAAATATAAAACACAAGCAGTAAGCAGTAAGATGGAAAATGCACTGCCATGACAATAATCTATAATAATCTATAATTTATGGCGCCCCTTGGATCATCACGCTTAATATTAACACTGTGTTAATAGCATTTAAAACCGTTTCACCTTTGAGTCAAAGCATCCTGTATGGGTCTACTAAGCCCTCTTATTTTATGTGTAGTATGTCTCTTTCCTCACCACTCCTCTTTTGAAAAAAAAAAAAACAAAACAAAACTTTCAATCCCTCCAGCTTTAGGTTGCCTCACTTCTCACTAACACTCCTAAATCTGATTCAAGTGAACAACCATAGCTGCAGACTCACAGCTCTCCACACCCATTCCGCTAGATGAGCACTCTGTGACTCAGAGATGGCTCGACAGATGGATTATATTCCTGTTGTCGGTGCCTCGCTGCCCGCCACGGGGCAGAAGTGTTTGATAAAGGCATGTCAAAACAGCAGTACAGTTCTTGGACTAAGAAGTCCACACTGGGGGAGGGCTAAGATCATGTCAGCCTCAGTGCTGTCTTAAGCCCAGTAAAGGATTGTGCATTCACACTAGGTGTTGAGAGAAAAGATGTGAAAAAAATCACATTTTCCCATGCATGGAATGTTTTGTTTTGGCTTTTAGAAAGCATAATACTGTTAATTTATTTGGAATACTAGAAAACATGCTGACTAATTTTTCTCTGGTGACCTCGCATCTAGTTTAAGTGTGTTTGTGTGTGTGTGTATTAAAGAAAGGTGGGGGCTTCTATAGACACCAAGCAGCTTAAGTTTAATTGCTTGTGGTGGCAGTCAAAGTCAATATGCTGGTCAATGGCCCATGCATTCTGCAGGTTCATTTCCCCATAATTACTCTACATGTGCCTAGCCAATGCATACGTCTATCATCATTAAAATAATAAGAATAGGTTGGGCAAGAAGAGGAGGACAGGAAGGATGGAGGCACAAATGCAAAAAAAGAAAATCAATAATGAAAACTAGAGAAAGAGATGACCTGACACAGCAGGGGGACAGAGTTCAATGTTGGGCAGGTCTGAAATGTAAAAAATAAAATAAAATGTTCAACTTCAGCAGAAAAAACATCACTGTGTGTGGTGTGAATAGAAAAAATGTTTTTTTCAAATAACTGCTGGTTAATTTTATAGCTTTTCAATGTCAGCTGATACAACACGCACCTGGCAAAACTGCATTGCACAGACTAAAGAAGCAACAGAGGTATGATGATTGGATCTTCCAGTACACATACTGAATGACAAGGTCATGATGAACACTGTAATATGAATAACAACTGCCGAAAGCATTTCTAATTTAACCAAACAACATTTTCTTTTCTGATAATGAATAAATTTGATCAGAGCTGCCTTTTCCATTCAGCCTTCCTAATTCAACTCATATCTTGGATCAAACTACCTGGATGGAAAGCCAGTTATTGACAGAAATGTAATCAGCATTCCCAAAGCCCTGCTCATTAAAGTTCCCCTGAACCTGCTGGAACGCAGCATCATGCGCAACAAATATACAGTGTGTGTTTGTTTGGGCACATCTGTGCATGTTAGGTTGTGTGCGTCCTCCATGGCATAGCCATGTGTTCTACAGTTGCTTAGTGTAATCCTCGGCCTTTACCAGCTGCCCACAGGTCTTTCAAAACGTCTCACTCGAATTAAAAACAGGTGGACACAGTTTGATTAGCTTGTTAAAACACACCTGCTACTGAAAGGCGAGGCATTCCACACACGCACACATATATTTACACACACTGCACACACAAAAATTTATTCAGGCCTGTGGAGCAAAGATAATTATTATAGAAGGAAATATTAGCTGCATTAAAGGCTTTTTACAACTAAAAAACTTGCAATACTAAGCTCCCCCATGCTCAAAAAAGCGACTTATAGTGGACTGTATATTATATATACTACCTCACTGTCATTTCTACTGTGCTGTATAGTAAAATTATTGGCAATCATTCTATCCAAGTTACTTTTTATCCTGAAATGTAATGGGCCTATGCCCTTTTTAGTTTAGTTATATTACTTTTATTTCCTGTTACAAGAGGAATTCGCTCACCAAATATAATCTGTCATTGTGTTATTATAGCTACACTGGGAATTAAAGGGAAGAGATACAGTAAAACAAGTTACCCTGACAGTAACCACCCTTCTTAACAAATCACAACACATTTTCTGTTCAACAACATAATAAATGTGAAACTTAATGTAAAACTGTATTGCTGTCCTGCCCTGTGCAGATTTTTGTTATCTAACAGACTATAATGTGAACTGCAGACATCAATCCTCACAATGGCAGTATTACATTAATACAATACATTAATTAAACTAATAGATGGAATAATGATTCAGCAAGTATCTCACAGTTATATGGTGCACTGTGATGTTCCTTCTGGCTGCATTTAAAAGGTCCCAGAGACATTCTCAGCAAAAGCATTTTATGGTGTGCCAGCAGGTTAACAGCTATTTGAAAGCCCATTGAGTCATTGTTACATTTAAATGTTCTCAAACCTGAAGCGTTTTATTCCTGTGTCTGCTTTTACTTCAGTGACCAGCATGCAAGTGTCTGACCGTGTGCATGCGTGTGTGTATGTGGCCAGTTGAGCTTGTGAAGTGATTCTGCACTATCACCAATGGGATAAGGGCAATTGAACCCTGGCGCTTCATGTTTTAAATGCTCATTTATGCTTTAAATGTACCTTTGGGAGATAATAAGACACTATAATAGATTTTTATGAAACTGCATTACATGGGAAGAAAGTTAGCGCATGTAAACCCTCTTCCCTTCCCCTTGTCTCACCCTTCAACAAATCCCTTTCCAGCAGCTACACTCCATAAAACATAAAACTTCTTCATATGAATATTTAATGTACTACTCATGTAATGCAAATTTTACTTTGTTTTATTTTTCCCTCTGCCCAGTCCATTATTTTGCCAAATGCTGTGACAGATCTTGGTAGGCAATGAGACTCTAGTCCCAAAGCTTTGCACATGTACCGCCATTACCACATGACTTAAGTGTCCCAATTTAGAATAAACCAGCAGAACAGATATAGATTTTATGCATGGTTTATCATTGCTTTATATGGTTGGATGAAGACCACATGTATTAATCATCATGCAAATGCTTTGTGGGATGTGGGAAATAAGAATTTCTCTTTGTAAAGATTTTCAGCCATTGAAAATCATCAAGATTACATGTTCATTATTAAGGTCATATGTCCATTACATAAGCATCACTGAGGGCCACATTAATTAAATGGACATTTTAATATTGTGCAATTATTTGCTTTTCTTCTGAGTGAAGATTCCATTTTCAGTTGTATGGTATTATTGGCGTTATTATAATAAAACGGTGATTAACACTTGTAATCGAGAGTTTTAATAGCTCATTTATTCAAGTAAATTTGTAGACGAATTGTATATTTCTGCCTCACCTGCTATCATCTTTCAGTCCTCACCTATTAAAAGGCTCTCTAACTCATTGTTCTAATCCTACGTGTTACACAAGTAAATAAACTTCCTACAAAGATATCCAGGAAATTGCATTAGACGTGCAAATTAAGCTATTTATACACTTAACTTCTTTTATTTCTTACACTGCTAGATATACTAAACGTAACATGGCATAACATTATATGGAACAGGACCTTTGGATATTTGAGCACTATGCTCTTGTACTAGATTGTTTTTTTAATATACAACCCATAATTAGATAAGACCCGTTTCAAATGAAGAGTTAATTTTACATGAAGGGCAGACTTTTTTTTATTATTATTGTTATTCAACTGAAGTAATGAAGGATCAGTCACTGACTAATCAATAACCCTCATTGGTCAATATTTACTGTCTAAAAAAGGAGGCAACTGTTGTCTTCATATTGACAGAACTGCCATTAGTTGTGTGTTTTCTCTTAGTTTATACAGTCTAGTTCCCCTTTTCATTATTTGTAAACTGTGAGCAGGTGAATACAAACCACAGTGGGTGCACATTTATATGCTAGTCTGTTATTATGGATTTTGAAACAGCAGATGGGCAAAATGGTGGGCACAGGTCTTTCCAGGCCTCCAACCCTCTCGTCTCCCTCTGTGCCAGAGGTGCCTTGCCAGGCTAAGAGTGCCAGAAAGCTAGCAGCCCACTCCCCACTGAGGGGTGTCTCTGTGTGAGGTGGCAAGGGCTTGGCACAACAATCTGTCCAGCCTCCATAGCAGAGGTCAGCGTGTGCGGTTAGTGCCCTGCAGCAAGTCAGTGCTATAGCCAAACCTCTGCCTGCTTTGGCAGAAGAAAAAGTCTAGAGACTACAAGAGATAAAAACTACATTTCAGTTTTGTAGATATTTACTCATAAACTGACAGACTGAAATTTTTACAGGCTCAACGTAAACATACCAAAAATGTCAACTTACTGATAGTGTTACATGCAAAGTCTGAAGATCACCAAAGGTATTAAACCATGACTGCATGCCCAACATTGTATGAGACCTGACTAACAGTAGTTAAATAGAAGATAGAATAGATGGTACTAATGTCTAGACCAAAGAAACAAAGTGACCAACAGATCCCTGGAGTTCCACCACTAGCACTAGCACATATAGACACCACTTTGCAATAATTCAGTTCCAGTCTGCACAACAGAACAATGACAGAAATGGCAGAAGTGGCCAGATGTGTTGACATTTCTGTGACAATGTCATATTTTTCACTAAAACATTAATACATTTACCCAAGAAACCATTTACAATCTCTCTCCCTCCCCATCTCTGTTTCTCATGAACATTTACTGACCTGGCAAGTCTTCCGTGAGTCATTACTTTTAGAGAAATTATGTGAATGCCCCTTGAAGCCAAAGTGCTGACCATCGCTTTGCAAAAACATTTACCATTTATTAGTATGCATGTTTCTGCAACCCCCATTTCCTGTTCTCTGGTAGCACTGGGAAACAAATCAGCAAGTCACCTGGCCTTCTCTATAATAACTACAAGAGGGGGTGTGTTTGACAATGACTGGGAAAGAGTTCATGTGAGGAGTGGCACTATGTCTGAAATTGGATCTATACTAGTTAGCTATTCACATCACAGCCTTTTGCAGAACTGGAATAAATGACATTTGAGAAGTCATACTGTTTCCTGGCTTTCTTCCCATGATAATGAACATCTTTTGTAGTGTTAACAGGCCTGTTTTGAGGTTGGTGTAGATTTAGCAAGACTCTGCCTGAAGTTCCCTTCAGCTACCCTGAATACTGACTTTATTTTGAAAAAAATCACATAAAAACATTTGTGCTCCATTTCAATTATTCGTAAGCAAGTACAAAAAAGATGAATGCTATTTGAAGTATTTGAAGTCATTAGTGTAATGATTTAATTATTTATGAGGTCCTAGGCATAACTTAGTATGGGAAAAGCTTTCAAGATATTATTGAAGTTAAATGCAAATGGTTGCTCCTCTCTGTGCATGGAATGCTTGTAAAAGAGGTTTTCAGTCAGCTCTTTTTGTCTCTATGATGGGAAGAGAATCTAAGCTTTGTGTACATCTTCAATTGTCCTATTTTTGTCTCTTCAATTTTTTGCTCTCCTCCCTCTTCTCTCTCTATCGTACATGAGCCTGTCAGTGCTTTTTCCTGCCACATATCCTCTTCCACTGTGTGTATGTCTGTACATGCTGTATCTATATATGCAAGATTAAACAAATGCCAGACAAAGTCAGTAAACAGAGCAGGTTGGACAGACAATGAGCCTCAGCACGGCGTCAGCATCAGACAGATTACAAACATTTCAATGCAAAGAGACAGAGTGATTACGCCCTCTTGATTTCCACTGTCTCCAGCAGAGCCTTATCACATGGACAGACACTCTGTTCCCATGCATTTCTTTGATCATCATTCACTTTTGTGCTGTCGCCAGATGCATTTATTACCAGGATGATAGTGAACTTACCAGTCAGCCTTTAAATACGCCGATTCCTTGATTTTCTTCCGGTTCACGATTAAGCAGGTGGCATAACCCTGAGTGTGTTTTACTGTCAGCTCAATCATCTGGAATGACAGAATTAGAGGAACATGGTATTGTACGGTGCATGCAGGAATGAACAGTAATGTAGCTGTGCATAGTAGTTTCACGTGAGCCATTTTTGACAAGTTTGCTTTTTATCGCCATGGTATTATTATTTACCCACTTTTGCATGACAACTCTTAAGGACAGCATAACTTACTTCATAATGCATTGATCACCTCAACCACCAATGTAAGTCATCCAGAGCTGCATTTCATCACCAATCCATTCGACATGAGCTGGTGATAGAGCGATGGGGAGCTGGACTGCGTGCCCAGGAGATGTCAAGCATAATTAATTTTAACTTTTCCCCTTTCTTGCTGTTGGAACTCCATGTGAAAACAGAATTTCTTAAATCACTTAAGCTGAAAGACAAAAACAGTTTGTTCAAACAACCTGGCAACTTTCAGACAGACCATGATGGCATATTTCTTAGCAGTTGGTCCAAGATCCAGATCAAGACAAACTTCCTTTTAAACATCTTGCTATAAAGGTACAGTGGTGGAATTATACAGAACTGGCTGTCAGTGTTTTGTTACTGTGCTATAATTAAAATTACTATAGTTAGAAGACATGTATTTTTTACATATAAAAACAAGCATAAGCCTGGTTAAGATGTCTAGCCATCTGCAAAAAAAAAAAAGACTGCTGACAGCAGTTAAAAACATCAGCTGTTAGCTCGCTAATATATAACACTAGAACACTATAGTTGGTGTAGCTGATTGTTAGTAAACAAAGAACTGCTACCTAACTGAACATGATATATTGCTAATAGACAGAGTCAAAAGCTACATGATAAAAGAAAAAAAATCAGCATCCTTTTCCTCCAATCAGCCAGATATCAGCTCATATTCCATGAAGAAGACATGCAAATAAAGGAGCAGCTTTGACCTTGAATTACACAGTGATTACAGAATTAGCCCTTGTAATATAGTAAAATGTTATGAATGAAAATGTAACTAAAACCTTACTGGTTGGGCATGAACACAGAAGTTACACTTATGATTTATTGTTTGTAATTAAAATACAGTACAGCTGTGTAAAGGCATTCAGGACGAGAAACAACTGATGACTTTGAGAAACATAAAATCAGTTTAACACAAGGAACAAGTTCAGCTGGAATTTGCTGAGCAGAAGTTTCTCTAAAGAAGAAACAGGACAGATGTTATCTCCATACAGCGGATGTGCCAAAATAGGGATTTTAATAACATAACCAGTACCTGAACAAAATAATGTAGCTAGACATGTAATGCTCCATGGCTGTGAAAGTAATTCTAGGTTACTGGTGTGTAGTAATTACTAAGGTGGTTAGCTGGACATGCTATCATGCTGTTTAATCCATTCCTGCACAGGTCCAATTTTACAAACCTGCACCTGCCAAGCTCTGTATTGAACCCAACCTGTTGCCCGCAGTTTCCTCTAAATTAAATCTGGACTCAACCCATCCCATTAACCTAGGAGCAGCGACTCATCCTATGCCCATAAATAAAACAGTCCTTTAGTTTATTTTAACTTGCACATTGGCTTTTAACAGCCTTTGATCAAATGCATGTCTGATAATGCTTGGATTATACAATAACAGTAGATTATCAAACACTGAAAATGATTATTTAATCAAAACAGACCCCATTTAACAGCTTGGTCAATAGGGGTGGAGGAGGATCACAGAATCAGCCTTTACAATATTGCTCTTGTGTAAGTCCCAGCTTATGAGAAGTGCCATTTGATATGACAAATATATTCTACAGATCAAAGATTTTCTGTATTTAACCAGAGGGAAACTGACTAGAATTTATAATGATGGATAATTGACCTTAATGTGCTAAAGAAATATGTTCACATATAGTGTACAACCCTCTACAAAACATTCTGGACTGTGTCAGCATCTGAGATATCCACAAATGAAACATGAGAATCTACCAGGGACACTTGATTATAACAGGGAGTAAAAGATCAGGCCATTCATCACCCACATACCTGGTCATTACAGCAACACAAATGGAAACTGTGACAAATGAACCCTTCTCACTTTAATGGACTTGGCATTCTGGTATTCTGAAGGCACACTCCGCCACAACATGGAATGAACAAGATGCAATGCATTCACGACAGAGAGCTGGAATACCTCTTGATACATAATACCTCAGCAAAGATCTGGCAATTAACAAGAAGCTTCTTAGAAGAAGGGAAATGTGATGATGAGGACATGGGTGGAAATGGATGAATGAGAGAACAAGCATTGTATCATTATAGCAGCGTACTACAAAGCCTTTGTGAAATGAGGTACATCGACAGATTTCACACCATTCATCCAATTTAGTTTTGTGTGGACATACATGTATGAGAATAAGCACTGTTGAACTGCAGATTCTATTTCACCCATATATATTTTAAAGAAATGTCTAATTTTACTAACAATTCAAGCTGTTTGCACAATGGGAGTGACCTAAATGAGGACACAAAGCAAAGTGGCAAAATTCTCACACTGTGTTTTCCCATCGACGGTGCTCTTTGCTCTCTGGCTGTGCCCCAAACATAAGAGCAAGCCCCTAGTGGCTGTAGTTACTGCACCACTCATGTGAAATGACAAATGAACAAATGTCACAATACCATGGCCTGCTCACTCCCTCTTTACTCCAACAGCCTTACATGCACACTCATTACAATCCAGAAATCCTCTCTCTCTGGCTTATCCACACGCACACATAATGAAGGTTTTACTGCAGGAGTGTAATCGAACAGAGGAGGTGAAGGCTGTGACATGTGTACACACTCCTTTTGTGAAGACAAACAGAGGGATGGAAAGAAAGAAAGGAGAAGAAGGATGAGAGACTGTTAGATAGCCTGTCAGAAAGCAGGCAGCCATGTCCGTAGCAGCAGGGTCGTATGCCGAATGCTAATTACATTGATGAATGGTACTGGCTGTGCTTCCCACCACCAGCGATTTACAGCCTCAGTGACCCCAACTACCAACATACGTGAAGGACAAAGCTTGAGGGCTACAGAGAAAAAGAGAAAGGGGGGAGAGAGAAGCTCCATCTTCAAAAAAAAAAAAAATAAAACACCAACAACAACAGAAAGATTTGATGCCTGTTGACATTACCCGCCTGTATTATCACCATTTCATGGCACCCACAAACCTAATTGAATCTGCACCTCCACCCTGCACTGAATCCTCTTTACTGCTGGCAGGGCCACATTCATTACATTTTTTTGTACCACTTCACATTTGACACATGACTCAAACACACACACACACACACACACACACACACACAAACACAGAAGGTAGAGTACATTTGCACGGCTTCATTTCCAACGTGCTTCATGCTGACAAAAGCCACATAATATGTGTGTGTGTGTGTGTGTGTGTGTGTGTGTGTGTGTGTGTGTGTGTGTGGAGCTAGAAAAATGAGGAGAGGTGTGAAAGGTTTGTTCTCACAGCGGATAAATTTGAGCTTCTCTTACATCATGTAAGGGCTAAGCTATGGATTTGTGTGGGAGTGATATGTATGCGGGTGAGGAAGGTATATAATATAAGAAAAGGAATAAAATTCATCTGTACATGTGTGTGTGTTACTCATTTCTCCATGTTGGTGCTTTTCTTTAGGACAGCAGAGTGAGAGCAGTGCTGCCCTGTGATTGATTCTCCCTTGGTTTCCCATCGTACGCATCATCAAAGGAAGACATGGTGATCTCGAATACAATTAAGAAGGCTCAGCTCTGACACTGCTGTAATCAAACAGACCAGAGGAGAAGAAATGAGGACGTCAACTCCTTCTGCTGCATCTGCACTTTCATCTCTTGCCCTTTTCCCATCCTGTCAGTTTTCTGTCGATGTGAGGGATGTGTGTGCAAAATGGGGTTGATGACAGATCTAACTTATCAAGCCTGAGTCATCCAGCACTTTTTTTCTGTGCAACATAGAGTCAAAAGTCAAATATTATGTTCTGGTTCTTAAACTACGAATATAGCAGAAGTATGTGTGTGGCAGGAGCACCTGCCAGAGGTGCTAAACAATTTATTTTTATTTTTGCATTAATGTCAGCAAGACATAATTTTATGTGGGTGAATTTTGAAAGTCTAAAATTCAAGTTAATTTTACTTTTGAACTTTTGAACATAACCAAAGAAAAAAACGTAATAACCTAGAGTGGCTGGGGTAGTACCCATATGAGGTTTGAGAAAAACTGGCAGAGAAGGGTTTTAAAAGACTGCATAGAGATTTGTTCCTTTGCTTAGGGATTAAAAGGTTTAGAGTTAGACATGGTTTCTTAGCCATATTTTTGCAAAAATTCTAATGATGTCTTGGAGTAAAAATTAGTTATGAATAACATTGTCACTCTGAATGAACTCTTAACTTGTAGATTTAGGTGTATCTGTAATGCAGTGGAGATGCTGTGAGTCAAAACTGCTCAAGTCTTCACTGCAGGGGCAAACTCTCTATTTGGACCATTCTAACATCCATCTGTGCCCATACAAACCCATTTACAGAGCACATTAAAGGCTTAAACAATGAGCTGCTCAGCCTTCAACCCATCCCAAATGGCAGCAAGCTTGACTTTTATTGCAAGTGAAGAGTAAAATATTGCAGAAGGAAAATTGAGCTATATTAGCTGCAGGGATTTAAATATAGTACAGTTGGCACTGAAGCATCCAGAGGAAAGTATTATTTAATCTATTAGGAGATTATTGAGTTTTCATTCATTCTCTTAGTGTCACATGACAAACATGTACATATGAAAACTATTATTTGGAATGAATTGAAGGCTAAGAGGCCATTTTGATATGGAATTTGCCATTACAGGTATATTTATTTGACAGAAAAAAATGGTTTGGCATATATAAGATTACTGAGAAGTTTCTTTACTATATAAATATTACAGCAAATAAAATGCCGCATAAGTGCATTTAAATCCAGTCTTTGAATACAGAAAAATGTAGAGCTACATCAGGGTGGTGGATGGCTACTGTTTCCATCCATCCATCCATTATCTATACCCACTTAATCCCAACCAGCATCACAGGGATCTGCTGGAGCCTATCCCAGCTCTCTTTGGGTGAAAGGCAGGGGTCCACCCTGGACAGGTCACCAGTCCATCACAGGGCCACATAGAGACAAACAACCTCACACACTCACACTCACTCCTATGGGCAATTTAGAGTCACCAATCAACCTGACATACATGTTTTTGGACTGTGGGAGGAAACCAGAGTACCTGGAGAAAACCCACACAAGCACAGGGAGAACATGCAAACTCCACACAGAAAGGCCCCTGATGGGTATCAAACCAAGAACCTGTGAGGCATCAGTGTTAACCACTAAGCTAATGTGCTGGCCTTTGGTGCCATATTACCCACCTATACACCCTTGCTGTTTTTTCAGTCATGAGGCATGTTTCAGAATAAAAACTTAAATGGAATCTGATGTTTTGGGATTGCTCCATCCCCACAAAGTAGAACAGAATTTGTATGTTTCACAGAACTTCAGTGATGGATATATACATTTCGCCTTGTGGGATTTAGCAATGCAGCCTTCATGTTTCAAAGCTGGGATGAGGTTATTGAAGTCTTGATTTTTAAAGTCTTGTTTTATGCTTTTATTTAGTTATCTCACTTTCATGCATTCATCATAGACATTTACACAGTTAAGCCACCGTGCTGCCCAGTCATTTTAATTTCATCCATTTAGTCATAACACAATGCACACAAAACAAAAAAGGTTGTTTGACAATTAAAACATCTGAGCTACACAGAGAAATGCATGTTCCATCATTGCAGACAACCTCACACACATATCTGTCCACCCATTCTCTACAGTGTTTAGTCCAATTCAGGGTCACCGAGGGAGCTGGAGTCAATCCCAGCTGATAGTGGGCGAGAAGGCCGGGTACACCATGGACAGATTAACAGTCTTTCACAGGGTTGACACATCAAGACAAACACAAACACACATTCACACATATGGACAATATAGAGTCACCACTTAACCTAACCCCAAAGTGCATGTGTTTGGACTCTGGGAGGAAGGCGAAGTACCTGGGGTATGCCCGCGCATAACATGCAAACTCCACACAGAAAAACACAATGAATGGGATCTGAACCCAGAACCTTTTTTTGTGTGGCAACAGTGCTAACCATCCACACACACACACACACATACACACACGCGCGCGCGCGCGCACACACACGCGCACACACACACACGCACACACGCGCGCGCGCTCGCGCACACACGCTCGCGCACACACGCGCGCGCACGCACGCAAAACAGGTGGGACACTGGCTATTAAATAAGTCAAAGAATTTATGTAGAATATTGTTATCTTTTAAAATTTTATTCAAAATGTGCTTTTAGAGTGTTAACCCTCCTTATCTGGAAATCTGTCGACAGGGATAATACAAAATACAGGAATGCTGCATTTTGTTACTTGATAATCAAACTCCCAGAGGATTTAAAAAAAAAATTTTATGTATTTTTATGTAACTACTAAAAAAGCCATTCTGTATGAAATAGGCTATAAATTAAATTGCTTTGCTTAAACAGAAGGGGCTGTAATGTTCAATACACAACCCAAATTGAAAAAAAAATGGGAATAGAGAAAACAATATGCTTAGAAGCTTGTTTACTTTGAGGATACTAGAGGAGACGAGATGAGATCAATAAAATAAAGAGATTTTATCCTGCTTAGAATGAATATATTTATCAAATTCCAAGCTAAACTACCCATTATTTTTCTATATTCCTTTTCCATGAGTACAGATTTTGGCCCAGTGGTTGACCCTACAGGGTTCAATGGAAATTATAGGACTGATCCTCTAGGGACATTGGGTATCAACAGCAAATTTCATGAAAATCTGGACATTATTTTGCAAGGTGGCTTATTATGGATCACACTGGGGGTCAAAGGTCACAGGTCACCAAAACAATTAGGAATAATGCCTGAGAAACCATGAATACCAACACCAAATTATAACGCTAATCAGAAATGTAACCACATTAACAAAGTGGACAGAGAGCCCAACCAGGTGTCTCATTAAAATACAGCAAAATGCAAATTCCAACAGCAAATAAAAATAAATAACACTGAAATACACAAAATAAGTTTCTTATTTCACAAAAGCAACAAGTTATAAAAGCTGCTCCTTCCCATGGCAGTAGGAAAAGAGACTGCATCTTCATTCACTAACGAAGCAAGAAATGAAGTTACTGCTCTAAAATCATGCCCAGGATGATGTCTTTGCCTTGTTTTTTTTTTCTGAACCACTCTTCCAGTCATTGCTACAGTGATAATGATTAATGATCAGGAGACAGCTGGAACACTTTGGCAAAGGGTAGAGCATATAACAACAATTTATGCTTTTAATTAATCCTGCAAATAGCAAAATTTAAATTGTGTATAATACAGCTCAACATTATAATGGGTTGAAAGAACTCCTGGTTTCTTTATTGGTAGTTTTAAAGGTTAACAGAGGTTTTCAGTCTACTTATCTGTGCTTTTACTGCATAGATGGACAGTGTAAGTGTTAGCCGCTCACATTATTAGTTTAATAGACAGAAGAAAATGTGCCGAGAACTGTGTTGGCAGCACCATGCATATTAATGTGGAATTCTGCTTGTAGCTGTGCTGCTGCATTGCAATTTCTAAAAAGCAGTCGCACCAGACTCTGTTGTTAACAAAAGAAATACTTTTTAGCTGTTCTGCCCTAAAAGGTAAAATGATGGCTTTAAATATATTTATTCTTTTGTAACTAAGAAAAGAACAGAAGACAGCACAAAGAGAGAGTTTGCTGGAATCACACATTAGGGGTTGGCAAACAAAAAAACAAGCTTAATTAAGTCAAAACTCCCTATTTTCAACTATACTGTACTGTTTTAGCTTTTTTTGTTGCTACTCAACAGACCACTAATTAACAGAATATATCATTTTGTTCTATCTGTTTATCTTATTTCACTGCAACCTATTTGGTTGACATGTCCTACAGTTCAGCGTGGTCTCCCCATAGTATCTTCGCTTGGCTCGCCATCTTCCTCTCATCTTTGCTTTTCCTCAGCCAACAGACAGGTTCAGCAAGGGGAAGCCTGTTGCCAGGCAACAGCCCAGAGTGTATGATTAAAACTTTGATTTCCAATCTATCACCTGAGAGACTGATGTGGTTCCTTTCCTCTGATGCTCTGCTGAGCAGCTGGGATGGACTCGTGCACAGCAGCTCCACACTTGCCAAGCGATTCTTTACTGTGAAATGAAACATTTGGTTCACATGGAGTCAGGCTGCCTCATCTTCAACCAACTTGACATCAAGCTACACATTCGGAATGTCATTTTGCACTGTGGGTCAAACTTGTGGCCAACTAACTAAGTTCATTTTTGGGAGGAATTTGTTTACTGCTGCTGCACATTTGGCCTTCAAATTGTTAGTCTGGTCTTTTGTTCACTGTGCCCTGACTCAAGATGAAAGTAACTCTAGCTGTGGTACAAGACAGATAAAAGGACATACAAAACCCTCATTCATGTCTCCTTTGTTGAATGACAACGGCCACACTGATTGTAGTGTTACAACCAGGTTTCATCATAATGATTGATTCTAATCTGTCTGAGATGCTCTGATGTTCTGGGTGACAAAAGAGGATGGAGGAGGAAGAAATAGAGCATAAGGATGTGTGAGAGAGAGAGAGAGAGAGAGAGAGAGAGGGAGAAAGAGAGAGAGAGAAAGAGACAGAGAGACAGAGGAAGAGAAAGTTTTTTTAGGTTCTTAGATGATGAGCAGTGTCAAGGCACCTTACCAGTTTGGCCCCAGGCAATATAGTGATCCATGAATGACATATCCCTAGTAAGATATGTCTGTATAAAGAATATCAGGTGTCTGTGTATGTGTGTGTGTGTGTGTGTGTGTGTGTGTGGTGTGCACATCATCATGTGTTCAACATCTGTGTGTGTGTATGTGCGCTAGCGATCCAAGCTTCATCTAAATGCTCCCCTCTGGCATCCATGACATGCCAATAAGTAGGAAATCTAATATACAGGCCAAAAATGATAAGATGGTGGCACAGAGCGGCAGAATGAGACGAAAACTGAGATGAGATGTTGAGCTAAGAGGAGCAAAAGAAAAAAAAGGTGTGGAGGAGGAATGGAAGGGAGAAATGTGACAGGCATATTGTGACTTCAGGGGACAGGGTGAAAAAATACAGACCCCAAGTATTGAAGTGAGGAAGGAGACACAAGGGGGCTTGACAATGGCCACCACATTAAAATAGAAGATGGGAAAGAGAGGGCGGAGGGGTGGAGATGTGCAATTTTGTTGACAAAAGCAAGCATGTGTCACTATGATGGGCAAACCAAAGTGAACAGACTCATTTCGTGGATTCCAGGTCTCTAACCAGAGGATGAGTATATTGTAGGTTTCTGTCTTGACTAAAAGGTGACAGCTTAAAAGCCAAGACATACCAAAGGAATCCACTATTCTCAGTGTTTCAACAGCTTGACATTTGGCAAAGTAATATATGTGAAAAAATATTGAGTCAAAAAGAATCAATATAAAAAATGACAAAACCAGAGAAAAATGCTTCACAGCAGTTTACACATTGAAGCTAGACTTCCCTTTTTACTTTCGCCAAACTGCTCTGCTTTGGCATTGACAGCTTCACCCAACACAGCATGAGAGCTGAGGACTAACATCAACCGGCACACAGGCATAAAGACCACAGACCACACTGTACAGGAAGCCCCTAGTGTCTCAGTTTACTCTATTTACCACTTAATACATAAAAAGATCAGTGGTGAGGAGAAGGAAAGAGAGAGGGAGGTGAGGCAGGTCATGGTTGCACTGAGCGGATGAATGAAATCCCAACCCGACCTACGACCAGAGCAGACACTGTACAATAATGAGGACCACCAGGAACATCTCAGTGGGACTGGAAAACTAGAGTGATGCATGACATGCAACAGCTGTGGTGAACACCACACATGGAAACAACAAGGACTCTGAAGAGAAGAAATGATCACCACAAATAAATAATATCGCCAGAACAAAAGAGCTCATAGCATCACCTGGAATGGGGTCAAAGGCCACTGAACAAGGAAGCCATTCACATCTCACACCAAAATAAGAAGACTTTTTGTGGCAAAAGCAACCTTAGCAATTTTGAAATTTAGCGATTGTTTTCCTGATGGGAGCAATATTACTTTTGGCCACTCTGGGCACAAATGCGTCCCCAGGCCTGGATGCAAAGTCATGAAGTGAGGCGTAGACGGTAGCATTCAGCAAGGGTTTCTGATTAGAGTGACACAACACAACAATTTAAGTCCACTGTACATTTAAGCATAAAATATATTCTAAAATATTCTTCAAAGGAAAAGCTGGAAAATGATGAAAGGTTGGATATTTTAGAAGTCACTATGTCCAGTTAAAAGCTGGAAAGATTTTGGTTTTTCAGGATGTATGATGTTTATCTCAGGATTTTCTAGGATTTAATTTGATTTATAATCAATACGATGCTATTCTCACTAAGACAGTTTTTCTGAGAAAACGGAAAAAAATCCCCTCTGCAGCCTCATTTTCCAATGCCTTGCTTTTCTCAGTAACAACATCTAGCTGTGCAACACATGACAACAACTATGATTGTATTTCAAGTGTCAGATGACAGGACTCAAAATAAACTCATGCCAAAACTGTCAAATTTACATTTATTTCCTCTGACATGTTGGATGATGTTGATGCTGTTGGATTACAAAATATAAACCTTTAATGTCAGTTTTTAGAGCTTGTTAATGACACAATGTTCCAGATATGATGTGATTCGATGTGAAGCTTGATGCCTATCCAAAACCACAGTATGCATCTGATTTGGGTCATTGTTGGGATAACTAACTTTCAAATGGTGCTACTTTATGAAGAAAATCATTACCCTGAGCAATGTGAAGGCACCATATTGGTTATATTACATCCAGCTGTAATATAATCCTCATTTTGCTCACACTGCCCTCTGTAACAAGTAAGGATCATGAGTCAAAGGTAAAGTGTGTGCACAGTCAGAAATATATGTATTGATCATTACATAAAAGAATATTTTGCTTGCTTCATCTTTGCACAAGTGGTTTACAGCAAAAAAAAAAAAAGAAAAAAAAGTGCAGTGCAGATTCACGACTTGCTCTTCTCTTCTGATGCGTCAAGTACAGTAAAGTCAGAGTGCTAGCTGTAAAGTTAGCAACCATGTTATCGCCTTTTGTGTAATGACTTTCAGTCAGGTAGCTGATTGCAAAAGTGCTTTAGGTTTTTATGGATTGATGTTGCTGCATTTGTAATTTTCTAGCATACTAGAATTCAGTCATTGGCCACTAGCTTTAATTACATTATCACAGAAGAGTGTCATGTTGCCTCACGACTATACAGTACAATAAAAGCCTTTGGAAAGCAAACCTGTTGGCTCATCAGGTTTAAGTGTTTCTTTAGGTGCTTTGGAGTATATAGACTGAAAGACTAATGCTTTGCAATAATTTCATGAGGGCAGTAAAGTTCTGTATGGATTAAATTTGTGCCACTATTATTAATATTAGACTTAACAAGTGTTATAGTGATTATTCCTTTACTCAATGCTTAATGCTTTTAAGACAGCATTATTTCTTATTCTTTTGGGGTTTTATTTCTTGAGGTTTAATACAATTTCATAATTAGTAAAGAACACAAAGCTAACAACATATACAAAAAAGTGGAATCACACTGGCCACAAGAAACGCACAGCAATAAAGCTGCTGTTTGCAGCAGTAAAGTCAGCTACAGAGAGAAGAATGGTCTTCTAACCTGTCCACTAAGATGTCAATGGTTTCATTTTTTTTCACTTGAGGTCAGTTCAGGCTTGAGAATGAAATCCACATATCTTGAGGGCTTTGCTCAGCAGTAATGTAACAACATTAGCGGTGCTGCTGACAGAGTAGGTGTGGAAAGACAAAGAGCTGAATTTCTGCTGTGGGGAAATTTCTGTCTGCCTTTGTACCAACCCATTCTGCAGATCTACTGTACAAAACCATTATGGAAATATAGTGATGAAATGTGTCTTTACTTGGGAGCATGACTGGAGCCGAATGAAGGGGGGTTCACACTCACTTGTGCAGGATCTGAGTAAGCATGAAACGACTGCTTCATTCACTCTAGGGCTGACTGGTGGTGCAGCATGATTGAATTGATATGACCGCTAGTCTATTACAAATACCGGAGGAGCTGAAGAAATCACTGTATCCAGTGGACGTCAGGCCCTCTGGGACTGGGGTTGCGTGTTTATTGGACCAGCCTCTGCAAAAGCAGGTAGCTTGGACCATTTTCACCACACAGAGTGTAGCTGATCGCATTTTCTCCAGCTCTCTCTTACATATCTAAATGGAGATGCTATATACTCATTGGCTCACAGCATCACTACAGAAGTAGAAGTTTCCATAAAGCCTGACAACTTATCCAAGTAATGCATGAAACTAGAATCTTTCACTTGGAACCCATTATCATTAGATCTACAGGAATTCTGTACGCTTACAAATCTTTTTACGTTTACATATTTCCATACCCAAATGTCATAATAGGAACAAGCATCCCTCAGTAGTTTCTGGACTGGACTCAATCTGTCATCAACATTTAGACGTCGGTGCCAGAACAGCAAAGACAGACAGCGACATGAAATCACAGTTTAAAGGCAGTGGGGAAATCAAACGTCTGGCTCTGCTGATGTGGGTTTGGCCATGTGAGAGGACTGTAAACACAATAACTGTCACTCTTCCAGTCACTATATTTCAGCTAACCAGAAGTAATATGCGTCATAGTGTAAACACAGAGTAAAAAAGAGAATGCAGTGCTAGGTAGCGTGGTTCCCTTAAAGTTGAATGCTGAATTTGCAGGTTATTGTCCAGGAAAAAAGGCGTTCATACTGATTTTTTGGTTACCTTTGTATTGCTCCCTCTTCTTTCATTCCAATGAGTGAAACAAGTCTTTGCTACAGGGATTTCTGGCAAAATACCTTGGATCAGCTAAATTTAATTAGAACTGTCTTAAACATCCCCCTAATCTCCATAAATAAGTACATGTTTTATGGATGCATTATTCATAATTTATCTTCTCTCTAAACTCCAAAAGGGGAGGGAAAACAAGCGCTGAGCAATCTTAATCAAGAATTAACAATGGGCTCTTCTGATCCTGTTATTGACCTGTGATGATGCGGATTCTTCAGTTCCGGTTTTGGACTTTTATTTTGGTTAGTTTCCTGTTTTCTCCTGTGTGATCTTGGGTAGCTTTGTGTTCATTAGTTTCACCTGTGTTAAATTAGTTCTGTCCCGAAGGTATTTGTGTCTCCTGTTTTCCTTTGTTCAGCGTTGGAGCATTAACGTGTGTGTTTCGCCCGTTTTTAGTTTTATTTTTGTATTTGGAACCTACGGAGCCCCGGAAGAGACATGGGAGAAAAAAAATAGATGGTTGGAAAAAAAAATCTTAATCTCGAGAAGTTTCTCGGGATCCCGAGAAACTTTTGCGAGATCCCGAGAAACTTTCTCATTGTAAATCTACTACTGGTCTCCATGGAAACCACAGCGCACATGTCACGTCCATAGGTTTTTATTTTGAGATTGCCCTCAAATATAAAGACGTTAAATCCGTGCTCGACAGTAAGCGTGGTTTTCACATGAGTGAGAGACAACTGAAGAGAACGACGGCGTGTTCTCGACATTTAGCGTACATCAAACGGTACCCCTGAAGTTGCCCGGAGTACTGCAGTTCGTTGCTAACGAAATCAACAATGTCCGCCAGTTCGGAGTAACGCTACGTTTTACGACGAAAATAACCCCTTTTGTTAAGTATTCTTCTTCAGGTGTCTCTCACTTAGGTAAACACCGTGTTTACAGATTTACAATGAAAAAGTTTCTCGGGATCCCGAGAAACTTCTCGAGATTAAGATTTTTTATTTTCCAACCATCTATTTTTTTTTCTCCCATGTCCCTTCCGGGGCTCCGTAGTACCGTACCGTTAGGAACCAGAGTGGCGAATTTGTTTGTTACCTGGCTGCCCGCCGAGTGGCGGAGATATTACGTATCTTGCTTGAGCCTGGTCGATCCAGGCTTAATAAAGTTCGTGTCCTGCACTTGGTTCCTCCCCTCCCCTCTCCTCTCCTCTCCTCCTTCACCACCACCACATCGTAAGATGACCCTACACAAAGCTGATTACTTCCCCCTGGACGCTGTCTTGTTTACGCCAAGTTGCACATGATGTTAAAAAGATGAGAACGGAGTTAGCAGCCATATGACAGGTTCAGACACTGAGTGGGAGAAAATAGAGCAGGTACCACCTCACCGTTTATATGTTTTGTGTTTTAAATTACTGCATCAAAATACAGCAAATTTGAATGGGTGTGTACATGTCTCTCCTTATCAGATCATCCATAATGTACACTGACAATCCACAATCCAATACAAAAACAACACACACATTTTTTATAATATGACACACCAGGGGCAAATCCATTTTGTTTTGGCTAATGTGAGATAACTAATTTGTGACCAAAAAATTCTTTGTCAAAATATGAAAGAATAGATTTGTTAACACTGAAACAACCAACAGTATTTTACCTAAAAGATAAAAACAGGTACCTTGTCCTCCCAAAGTAAACATGTTTAAAAAAATGGCATAAAGATCAGCGACTTGAGATGACGGTTATTAAAATGAGGGGGGCAAAGTGCCTTTGTCACTATGGCAACATGGCTTTGGATGTGGTGTTGCTTGCAGAGCTATTTTTCAATCTGGCAGTGAAGAGGGTGCAGCGGTTTGTAGTGGTGCCTCCCCCGACGAGTGCTTATTACCTGACAGAACGAACAGGCCTTTGCCGTGTCACAAATGTCACAGAGAGCAAAGGCTGCTGGGTCGGTGCACTAACAGCAACAATCCCATTCTAAAGTTTGTTGTGATGGTGCACACATCCCTATTAGCATGGCCCTTAGGTCTGTAACTACTGATTCTGATTCTGTTAAAACTTTAGAGTATGAGAAAAATAAGATAAATATCACATAATTTAATGTGTGAATTTAATGTGGAACAGAAACAGTGGTGACCTGTTGCCTTCATGCAGATGCTGATGTTGGGTTATTATTACAAATAATAACTAGCATTCACATTGGGCTATTAGTGAAGAGTTTTGATCAGTGTTGAACTTTTGAGTTTTGTACACAAAATTCTCACATTTAAGAAGATGTATCTTTACTTTCTGTCATTTTTTGCTTGAAATCTCTCAATGATTCTGTGATTGTCACAGAATCAATTTTCAGAAACCCTGTGTTTCTGTACTCTCTGTTGTACTCAGTATCTTCACAGGTAAACAAAGACACACTGAACATATCAAAAATGTCCCTGTCCAATTTAACAATTTCTAATCATGGCATTAATTTATGTCTGTGTGTAAAATTATAGTCTAAGTGCACATCTATAGTATACCAAAATATATAGACAATGGCATCTGAAGGGGTAAAGATAATTCTTTATTTAATAAAATGTGGAAATATACAAAGTTTCATTTAAACCAGGTTGAGACCAGGTCCTGGGCTCCCTGTTAATGGCACGGCCTGTCCATCCTCATTGACATAAGGTCCTGGGAACCAACAGTCAGGTTTTAGACACTCTAATGTCTTGGTAGCTAAAGAGCTATTTTGCAATTTAAATCTAACTACAATACAAATCTACTCACCTTTGTGCCTTTTGTTCTCCTCCTCATCACCTCTTTCTGTCCCCATGTGATCTATTGTAGAGGACCTTTTCCTAGGTCTCACATCATCATCAACTGCCTTTCTTTTCATTCCTGCCCGAGGCTGGATTTCTGTCTGGTTGCAGCTTGAAGGATGTGCATTGAGGTAGTGGTGCTCAGCTGGGCTGCTGCTATGTTCAGGTCTAATGTGGAGAGTGTGGCCAGAATGAGTGCTGCTGCTGCTGCTGCAGGTGGAGCTACCTGCACAACATTTTCTGGTTCTCTTCTGTTCCTGGTCTGACTCCTCACACATTACAGAATCTTCTGCATGAACTCTTTTCCTCTTAACCCTTGTTGAAGTATGACTCAGTGTCTGTCTGTGACTTCTTGGATTTCTGGAGGTAGATGGACCTGCTGAGCTTTTCCGCAACCTCTTTCCACCATTTTCTGACCTTTGAGAATGGTCAGAGTCTGATTCTTTGCACTCCACATCTTCAGCATCAACCACCTTCCTCTTACCACCTGACCTGACTCTGCTTTGGGTCTGGCAGCTTTTGGAGGCGTGTGTGCTGATGCTGTGGTGGAGGGACAGATGAGAGGTTTCATTCTTATCTTCATCATCAACCTTTCTCTTCCTCCCTGATTCGTCTGAACTCGTGGTGTGGGTACTGGCGCAGGGATGTGGGTTGATGCAGTGGGACTGTTCCAGAGACCCACATGCAGCTTCCGCGCTGACAGGTATAGGTGTTTTGTTCCAACAGATGCTCATGATCTCATGGCATGACCTAACGCTGCAAGACAATGGATCATTTCATTATTCAAATTCACCCCCCATCTGAACACAAAATTCCTATTAACATTAAGAAGATATATTTTTTATTTCATTTGCATGGCCATAAATTGAGTGGTATCATTTCTAATATGTTGAAAATACTCGAGGAAATCACAGTATTGACTTACTGGTGGCTGAGGGGGTATAGGCTGACCATGTGGAACAGGCTGGTGAAGTGATGCTCCAGCACCTGATGAGGTGTAATCCGATTGGCAGCATCAAGCTCAAGCATTGCTTTGAGCAGGTCCACAAATATTACCACATCATGTATTTCTGCAGCTTTATCTGCAAAATTCTGAGGCTCGATGGCCCTGACCTGAAACATGAAAAGTTTTTATGTGCTTCTAAATATGTTTTTTAAAATATGAATATGAATGATCAGACGGAACACCTACATGGAGAAGGTCATCCAGAGAGCTAAACCTAAATGACCTGGTCATCATGGGCTGGATCCCTGTTTCTTGATGGAAATGTTCTGGTGACTGAACAGACAGTCTACATGTTAGGAATAATATTTGGACTACAGTAAACTTGGAAATACATGCCACCAGAAGGAAAGAAAGATTTTAGATTAGAATTGTGAGAAAGAAAGGAACATTTTATCCCATCAGGTGGTTTTGGCAATAAATAAATAATAAATAAGTTGAATTATTAAGAAAATGAAAGACAGACATACAGAACATACACAGCCAGAAAGGAATTCTTAGTCTTATACTAGGTTATTGAGCATTGGTGAACATACCTTGAGTTTCCATAGACTAGTGGTAGATTTGTAGTCTCTTTGGAAAAAACAACAAGTATTGTAGCCGAAGGTGAGCAGGTGGTCCGGTGGCTGACCCTGAGTCTCCACTATCCACCTCATCTGAGAAATGCAGCATAATTTATAGCCACTCTGGGAATCTATATCAGACGTTTGTGGTTTTAACTAATTCATTTCTACATAAATAACATAATATACTGTAGTGTAATGAAATCAAAATGCTATCATTTATTTTAATAAAACATTAAAACAATTCTTAGGAAGAAGCAAACTAAAATTCAAGAACCACCTTACCACGTCATAGTCACTCCTGCCAGGGTAGAGTACAGTGCCGAGATACATGGAAACAGCCATGCAGCCCAGAGACCACATATCTACGGCCTCTGTGAATGGAAGCCCCAATAAAATCTCTGGAGCTCTGAGAGAGAACAAACAACCATGGTCACAATAAGCATAAAAACTATTTTCACTATTTTGATGATAACTCTGTGTCAAATATGTAAATTCACAGCACTAAAGTTTCTTGAAGAGGCATCGGAGGTTTGTGTACAAATCACCAATAAACCCTTACAGTCCCAGTGCTGGCTACTCACCTGTATGGACGGGTCTGAATGCATGCGCCTGGTCTGACATCTGACACTTCACAGGCCAGACCGAAGTCAATAA
The DNA here is from genome assembly GCF_900324485.2 of Mastacembelus armatus. Lineage (NCBI taxonomy): Eukaryota > Metazoa > Chordata > Actinopteri > Synbranchiformes > Mastacembelidae > Mastacembelus > Mastacembelus armatus. Next base: position 8,051,054 of record NC_046643.1, on the reverse strand, counting down.
CTTTGACTCTGTAAGGCTCCTGTAGATGGTTGACCAACATCACATTTTCCAGCTTGAGGTCTGCATGTATTATCCGGGCAGCCTTCAAGTGACTGAGTGCGCTGGCAACCTGAAAATGTATTAAAATCATTTGATAATAAGGTCAATATTATTCCATTAATATACATTTTCAAACTGTTTATTAATGCAGAAATGAATGCAGCAGGACATACTTGCTGGACAATGGGTCTGATCTCTTTCAGAAGGAGAGGTTGGAAATATCTTTCCTTCATAAAGTCAAAAAGACTTTTATCCAGATGTTCAAACACCAGGCAAATATGGCCTTTGTCTGTGAAAGCGTGGTGCCAATGCACCAAGTTGCTTTTGTCCAGAGATGTCAGTTTCAGCAGGGCAGCCACCTGGAGAGGTCCGACAGATTTTTGATTAGCTTGACACAATATGTTAGGCAAATGCAGTTGCTTGAAACTCTGGCCAAAGTATAGTCACAAAAATAACACAAGTGAAACACTTGGTTCTTACCTCTTCTTTGGCCTGGTGAATGTAAATGCCCTCATTCTTCATCAGTTTGATGGCTACTAACTTCATGTCTTTCATCCTCACGCATTTTGCAACCGTGCCAAAGGTGCCGCGCCCCAGCAGAGACTGCACCTGGTAGGTGGAGGATTTGGACGTGAGCAAGCTTCCGATGACTAACTGCTCATACTTGTCAGCTGAAGTGGAGGACATGTTTGAAGCCACTAAAAGACACCTGCTCAAAATTGAGAGGAAAGCAGCAGAGGATGGACATGGACACATCAGTTAGTCACAATTTCACAATAATAGTAAAATCTCTATAACAGTGGCTTCAAAAACAGATATGGACATTTTAAAACAGAGATAATTAGTTTATACAAATTCACAAGACATTTGGTGCACTAAATTACAGTCAAAAGTGTTACAGTGCAGTGTTGTTGTTACAAGAAATATCTTTTGATTTAAGAACATTGATCAATCAGGATATATGATACTTACCAAGTGTCACAGTTGGGATTTCTTGAGAGTTTCTCCTCAAAAAGGGTTTTGGTAAATGTAAAGAAAATCTTGTTGCACTTTGAAAGGTTGACAGAACTTTGAATGTGCAGACACACAGTTCGCAGCTGAGCTTGGTGCCTCAGGATTCCAGGATTCTACACTCTGTTCTATAACATCACATTCTCATCTTCTATAGAACAGTGGAAGGTTCCAAGCATTCTAAGATGGTTAAAGTCATTTAAGGTGTTCCTTGTGTCACAGGACAAACCCACAGTCAGTGGAGACATCAAAATGTACAGTGGCGTTTTGTATATTGATAAAAACATAAAAAAAAGAAATAGAATATTTGCATCATAAGCACTGAATTCCAACTAATTTTTCCCTGAAAGTCAACTGATTTATATTTACAGTAAATGTACAGTAAACTTTTTAAATTGTATTTTAAAGGCCTCTAATTCATCACAGTAATCAATCTAAAGGCCCCAATTTATAGCTCATTAACCTGAAATTTAATCTTAGCGGCACAGAGAACAGTTGAAAAGTCAATTGAAGTGCTAATGAGACTTGAAATGAGAAACAAAGTTGAAGACACCACATAAAGAGGATAATTTATGGATATTTTAACATATTCTGAAATACAGGCTCTAAGTAAATATGGAGACATGCTTACAGTACATCTCACACCTGCATTAATTAATATGGGAAGTGACATATCCCTTTTTGAACCTGTGGCAAATGTGACATATACAAAGGGTGAAACTGAACCAAAACAGTGAAGTTAGAGACCAGAGTTATAATTCTTCCTCAGAAAGCATATTATATACATATGTATATATAGCCGCTTTAAAGTTTAGACATTTTTACAGACATTTTAGGATAACCTTCCACTGTTTGAAAAACTGAAATGCTTTTGTTTTTTAAACATTATTTTATGCATCAGTGAATCTGGAATACACTATTTGTGTCACTGCCTTTCACTCTCATGCATACTAAATGACTTAAAAAATAAATATCTGTCCAAGTTAGTCATAACACGTTCTGTGCGACATATTCAAAATAAAAACATCTCACTCAGCCGCCTCATCAGTGGAACCCTTACCCGCTGATTCGACATTAATTACCCCAATAATTACACAAATTTGCTAATGAACCAATCTGACAGTCACACTTAGGAAGCATGGTTGTTTCAAGATGACTGAAAAGGAGGGAGAGGGAGAGGGAGAGAGAGAGAGTGAGAGAGACAGAGGAAGAATAAGAAATGCCAGAGGAGAGAAAGGGTTGACTCCAAGTCTGCTTCCATGTTTATGCATCTCCTTCTGATGAGCCTCGGGTATTATTATCCCATCATGCCACAAAGCGATGACAGTTCCCTATTAGTTATTGTCCTATTGTTATGAGCTAAGGATGGTGGTAATTAGAGATTCACTGTTGACTGTTATCATGGTGCTAGAATTTCCTTTTTACTCATTCATTATTCAAGATAATGAGAAGTTTTCTCTCATTCCAAGATTCATGAGTAGATCATCAGTCTGCTTTTCTCTGCTTTCTTTATTCATTAAACCATTGCATTATTTGGTACAAAGAAGGGCTGAGGAGATTGTTACTGCCATTTTTTTCTGGCAGAAGTTTGCAACATCAGCTGGATAATGTCTGAAAACTGCGCAGAATCCAATAGTAGACGAAGATAATTCAATTGAAAGGATTTTTTGAGTTTAATTTGATTACGGTGTACCTTCATGTCTTTATAGGCTCGTGACAACTGCATGAATTTCATATTAGAGAGCTTGGCCTGAAGAAACTCCAGCGAGCACTGAGCTCTCTATTTACTTATAATTACAGCGAGTTGGACTTCCTGTGGTGCACCCACTGCAATGCGTAAGCCAACCCCCTGCTGACAAATTCAACTGACAGAGCAAATATATATGCTTCCCCTCATCAGTCAATCCCTTCATCCTTGGTCCAATGTCTTCTGGGACAGCAGAGGGTGGATTTTGCTTGATATTAGCCAAGGCCCAGGCCAGCACGCTGGGGGATTTGCGAGGGTAAACCTCTTACTTTGATGTCTCCTCAAATATCCCCGCTTGACACAGTGAAACAAGGGATAGTGGGAAATTGAGTGGACTGATCCAAAAAAGATTCTCACCTTGCTTATCAACAAACCATTGGGAAAGTAATGGTAAAAAAACAGACAATGGTAAAAATACAGAAACTGATTTTAAGTATGCCACATTACAGTTTATTGTTTTAAAGCTCATTAGAAAAAGAAAAAAACATATTTAGTGCAGGAACATAGAGTATTTACGGGATTGTTAGTGCAAAAAAACAGTTTTAATGAAAACCAAGATGTTCATATTTGTCTGGTTAAACACTGTATCAGCCTACTAAAGGAATAATGACTCAATCTTTAATTGCTCAAAACCCTACACAGCCTCCCTGAGAGGAGTTCAATACAGTTCAAATATTGTAAATTGAGATGGGGACTTGCTTAGTCCCAATTGATCTTTCCAATAAATTGTACAATCTTGTTTTTCAGTGCAGTGTAATAAGCTCCTCTTATTAAAAAAGCAACAAAGGGAACATGGCTGCCGGACACCTGGGTAATTGGAGGGAGCTGTCATCTCAGGCAATACAGCAGAGTCTGTAGCTGTCAGCGTGATGTGTCAGAGTCTGCACAGTGATGAAAGTGACAAAGCTAATTGTTGTCTCACAACTCCATGCTCAGAGAAACTCTCGAGACTCTGAAAAGCTTTTCGCTTCCATTCTTTTCCCTCACAACTTCCCTCATTGATATTAAAAGGCCTGAGGGAGACGTTTGGGTGGCACCGTTAAAGAAAAGCAGCAAAGACGATACAGATGTTATACTGTCTGGATGTGTTGCTCAGAAATTAGTCAGGCAGAATTAGCATGCGATCACATCAACTCATGGGAGCGATGATACAGTAACTGCAAAATGATCAGAGAAATTCACAGAAGCAAAGATGCACATAAAGAGAATTATCAGTGAGTCAGAGCATCAAGCAACTCATAAGGAACATTAATTCCCAAGCCCAAAACCCAAGAGAAGATCTACACTACAGCACTCCATGTCATTATACAAATGACCTCAAATGAGGATAAACCATTTGATCACAGAGAGAGCCTGGAGTTTGTGAGATGGCAGCATTTATGATTTATCTGCCCGAATACAGAATTAGTAGCTTCTTTCTGATCTGCACGGTCAGTCGATGATAAAGTAGCCTTTAAGTTAATTCGCCACATTGACTTGGGACACAAACACTGAGGCCATGAACATTTTTAAAGTTCAGTCTTGAGGACAGAGGGCTAACTGGCTACTGGGAAGGAACACATTCAGGTCAGTGCAACTTGACAAGGTTTGATTAATCACTATAGGAAACCTAGTTCAAAACAGGAGTGACTAATGACCCATGTATTGCTGTTGATTTAATCAATCAAGACAAGGCTCTAGCCTTGCCAATACCTGGGATGAGTACAGCCGCACTCACTCGCACACACATACACACGCACACTCACACTCACTTTAAACTAGTAGGCATCAAAAGCTGGAACCACAAGTTCTTTGCACATCTTCTTTTCAAAATCTCCATGTAAAGAAGCTGCCTGCCTAAATACCTAATAACAATATAACAATAATAACAATAACTGCAGATATTTATATGCAAAAATGATCCATGGGAGAAGAAAATTATCATTATATGGTAAAAAAAGAAACATAAAACATACAATAATACATCTTCACCAATGTTTTTACAATTAAGGCTCAACCTCCTCACAAGATGTTACACTTACCCATATTTAAACAGACAATAAGTTTTCTGCACCTCTGTTCAGAGGCTATTTTCAACTATTTTCAGTGGAAAGTAGCTAAACCCTGCTTGAAAAGTAGCTAAATGTCACTAAATGACTTCATGTGTCATTAGCATATTAATGGCATCATCTTGTTGTATTTGCATTCTGTGTAATATTGGCGCTTCATAACTGTTTTCTCCCATAATCCATGCTCATCAACTGTTTTAATATAAATATATCCATCCATCCCGCTTATTCCTAAACCAAGGTGACAGAGATCTGCTGGAGCCTATCCCAGCTCTCTTTGGGTGAAAGGCAGGGGTCCACCCTGGACAGGTCACCAGTCCATCACAGGGCCATATAGAGACAAACAACCTCATACACTCACACTCACTCCTATGGGCAATTTAGAGTCACCAATCAACCTGACATACATGTTTTTGGACTGTGGGAGGAAACCAGAGTACCTGGAGAACATGTAAACTCCACACGGAAAGGTCGAGTTGCGAACCCAGGACCGTCTTGCTATATATATATATATATATATATATGCATATATATGCATATATATATGCATATATATATATATATATGTATGCATATATATATATATATATGCAGTTGTCAAAAAGGTACTAGATTTGTCGCTTATTGCTTGGAAAAAAGTCGCTATACTATGTCTGTCACGTTTTGCTATTAAAATTAAAGCTGGACCCAAGTTTGCAGACAAAGAACCTTAACCAGCACAAAAGAAGATAACTGATCCTAAGGTGTTTACAGAATCCTGGAAATGGGGATCTGGGAAATAGCAAGTTAGCATGCGAGTTTCTGATATGAGGAGGGGTACACACAGGAACATTTGGAGGCAGGTGAATAGTAGGAGCTAGGTAAAAGAAATCCGGGAGTCATAGAGAACAGGAGGGTAGCAGGAGCTGGGACACAGGAATCTAACAGGTGAGTAGCACACACTTGGAGACAGGAACATAACTGGAACAACAGGAATTTCAGGAACTAGGAGATCACAGGGATAGTTGCAAAGACAACTGTTCTCATCCAAGGACACAGTACAATCCAGCAACAAGGTGGTGAAGAGCGCTGACTTATGTACTACTCCTCTAAATGGCCAGATGAAGAACAGGTGTGGCTCCCCACCTCATTGCCTAATCTGACACAAACACACACAAGAAGAAAGAGCAAAGGGGAGGTCAGACAAGGAACCAAGTAACTCAGACACAGGTGAAAGCAATAAGGTAGATGAGTACACAACGCTAGGGAAACTACAGAGAAAGCAGGAAATAATACAAAATAAAAGTCTCAAAACCGGAGTGGAAGTGCAGGACAGCTACTCAGGCAAACAGGAACCCTAAAAAGGTTCAGAGGACGGTCTCTCCGGTGGACTGGAATTCTGGGCTGTTTCGAAAGACGAAATTCGAAAGCTTCTAATTCCTGTCCGCCTGAGAGGCGGACAGGAATTAGAAGCTATTCCAGTGGTAAAGAATCCGGGGCTGTTCGGGAGGATGTCCTCTAAGGTGACCAGAAACCCAAGGTGATTCAGGAGGGCAGCCTCTCATGCGAGCAGGGTGGTAGATGGTCCAGGCAGAAGCGGTCAACCCCTGCAGGAGCAGGAGGGAAGGCATAGACCAGGGGTCTGGAACTAGGAGCTAGGATGGTGGCATCAATGGCTCTTGCAGGAGAACCCATCACCTGGAGAGGAGTATGGACCTCAGTGGTGACAGCTCCGTCAGCACACTGAGGTCTGGTGGCAGGGAACTCGGGCATAGCAGGGCACTTGGACATGGACTCTGGTGTGACTGCCAGGGGCGTAGATGCAGGCATGCAGGTGCTCTACAGACTCTAGCAGGTGCTCTAGAGATTCTGGCAGGTGCTATGCAGACTCTGGCAGGTGCTCTGCAGACTCTGGCAGGTGCACTGGAAACCCTGGCAGGGGAACTGGGGACTCTGAGCAGGAGAGCTTAGCTGTGGTGTGGTTTCCGCTGACCTTCTGGCACCAGTGTCATCGTCGGGACCCAGGAGTGGAAATGGTAGGTGAGCTGGCTGTGTTCCATGGGGAAGAAGGATGAAGAAACTGTTTTCAGCTCTTTCCAAAGGGTATGAGCCTCTGTTGATGTCAGTGACAGGGCAGGTTGGATTGGAGAACACAGCTGAACTGACTGGGCTGGAAAACCTGCCTGGGCTGGCCATGACTGTGGAAGGACCGTAGGCTGTCGATAATTTTGTCTTCTTCAAGGTTTGAATGATGAATGAAGATCTACCTGGTGTGGGAATGCAGACACACTTTGTGTGACTAGTATGCAGCATAGTGTGTAAAGTGTACTCCTGTATGTTTTAGACACGTGACAGGGTCACCGCTCTTCACTATGTCTTTACCATGAGGGAAGGTAAAGGGAATGACAACTCCATATATGGTAATAGTCCAAATTCCTTTTCTGGAAAAGTACTGGTATTTGGGGCGGTGGCCATCAGCTATATCTATTCTATAGTTTCCCCCTATAGCTCAGATCTCTCCGTGTGTCCCATGAGGGTTGATCTCCAGAGCGCTCTGTATAGTTTTAAATAAAACCTATGATCAGCTGAACCACTCCAGACGTCTTTGTGTACTTCCTCATCAAACGGACCTGGGTAAGTTAAATGCGAACTCAACAATTTGGTGGCCAAATTGGACTGACTGCCTGAGGAACGCATTGACAATATACTTGGCGCCACAGACAGGTGAGCAGAAACCTTTTCATGAATTCTGCATAATTGGCATATTCTAAAATTACAATTGTCAATGTGTGAATCGGGATAGTTATAAATTTGGACGGTTTGGGGTGGTAGGTCGTCATTTCGTGTTGGATCGATTGACGAAAAAAAGAAATAAAACCGTGTTGGATCGGTAATAGAAATAAACCTTGTTGGATAGGTAATAATAGAAAAACCGTGTTGGATCGGTGGGCTTTAAGCTTTTATTCCCGGTTGTGGCGGACCCACCAGTTCCCGACGGGGGACTGGCAGAGCTGGGTTGCAAGACCCGGGGAACTGGGGAACCCCGAAATAATAAGTCATGTCGGATTGACTCATAAACAAAGGACGTTGTGTTAGATAGGTTGTGTAGAATTTTAGGTTTTAAATATTGTGCATTTGTGTGGATCTCGAGGAAGTTTGAGTGAATCTATGTCAGTGTGAATTAAGGAGTGGGGAGTGAGGACAGTAAGTGTGTGTGTGTGGAAAGCGCCAGAGATAGATAGAGACAGGAAGTGTAGGGGCGCGGGGTTTGTGAAGACAGAGAGAAACGCGGAAGTGAGAGAAGGTAAGGTAAGTAAGGCTCCGCCTATATTTGGTTCCCTCTACTGGAGGAAGAGGGAATTGTATTATAATTTATTTGGCTCCCTCTCCTGAAACAACTAGGGATAATAATAACTATAGATAGAGCCCCCTCTGGTGAGGAGGGGATAAATTAATAAATAAAATAAAATAAATAAATAAATAAAATAAGATAGAATAAAATAAATAAATAATAATAACAATAATAATAAACAAATAAATAAAAATAAAATAAATATATAATACAAGAATAAATGATAATAAATAAATATAAGAAGAATAATAAAGAATAATAATAGCAACAATATACAAAATAAAGATAGACCATGCATTAATTTGGAAGGCAAACAATGGAAAGACACCTAGACCAACAGGTAAGTGATGAGGAATGGGGCCCGTCTGAAAAATGGGTGAAACTGGAAACTCAGGTGCCATCAACCCTGGCGGCAGGTCGGCTGAAGCAGGGGCAGAAGAATACAAAAGAAGAAATGGAAGAACAATATAGGAAGAAGTTAATGGTTTGATTAAGGAAAAAGGAAGAAACCCACAGGATCGAGCTGCCCTGATCCCATGGATATGGGAGAAGGCACATGGACACGAGAAACGGGCCAAGGAAGCAGGAATGGAAGGAGAAAAAGCTTCCATCCTTAGTAAAGGTAAGTTCAGACAGAGAAAACAGGAAGAGGAGGCAGAGGCCAGTACCTGGATTAATATAGCCCTGCTGTGGCAGAGTACCCAGCATCTACACAAGGATAAGACATGGAAGGCCAAAGAGGGAACTGATGAGAAATTGCCGCCACCTTATTTCGTAAGTAGTCCATCTGCACCCTCGGTTCCTACTCTATATCCTGTAATAGAGATCAAAAAAGGAGAATTGCAAGTGCCTGATCTGCCTCAGCCTAGTCCACAGGTCCACACACAGAAATCAGGCTATAAAGAGTACATCGATTGGGAAACTTTGAAGTTAACTCCCTCTGGAAGTGGATGAAGCTCCCCGGATCACGCGGCAGAACCTGTTCCTTTTGCAGACAGAGCACATAGAGAGGGAGGCCCCAGGAACGTTCATATTCAAACACCTCCTGAGACGAAGGTAAGTACTGATAGGTGGACAGACCCACAGATATTAGACCGGGAAGTTTTGCTGAAGTTCACCCCACAAAGACACCCAAAGACAGGACAGATAGTCCTCTGGGCGGAAGGAACATGAGGTCCAGAGATGAAGGAGGCTGAGGAAGAAGAAATGAACGGCTCAGCTGGAAAGGTGACTGGTAAACTAGAGGATCCAGGTCCTAGTGAGAACTAATTGTCAAAAGCTCAGATCATGGGGACCCCCCAAGGGTCCCCCACCTTTCCCCAATCAGTCCACCCAATCCATTGAGAGCAGCGAGGATGAAAAGGACCGACTGGAGGACGGGGAGGTAAATCAGCATCATTCTTTAAAACCACCCTTGTTGGCTTCGGAAGGAAGTGTGAAGTATCGGCCGTATGGGCTCGGGGATGTGCAGGTGTTGGTGGATCAACTTCCCCCAGTGGCAGAGGGAGGAGGTTTGTGGCTTGGCAAATTGGACAAGCTGATCGCAGGGCAGAGATTGGCATTGGGAGACTTTAGGGCGGTTAGTCAGAGGTGCCTGACCAGTATAGATGCACGAGACCTTGAGAGGGCAGCAGGGACTTTGCGCCAGCAGGATGAGAAGCCGTTTGCGCAATGGGCTGGTGACCTGAGCAGGGTGATTAGAGAAAAATATCCATTACCCACTTCATCCGCCGTGCCCAAACTGGCATGGAATTCGAAAGAAAATCCAAGGATCTTCTTGGATCAGACTAAGGAACTGTGGGTGCGTCATACTGGGTGTCATCTTGGCAAACCAGGGCCCCAGAGGGAGTGGTATAGACAGGCGGTGTTGGAGGGAGTACCGGAGAAGGTAAAAACTGCTATGTGTGACAATTCTGATTTACAGGGGGCTGACTCTGTAGTGTGGGAGAGACATCTGGTGCACCATCTGACTCGTGTTCAGCAACAACTGCAAAAGGAAGACGAGCAGAATAAGGGCCTCCAAACTCAGCTTTTAAAAAAATACAGCTGTCAGAGGCCCGGGAAAGGGTTAATTCAGAAAAAAGAAGGAGAACAACGAGGAACCAAAGAAATTGATGTGGCAATGGGGAATGGATGCTCCAGAATCCCCGGACCTGTTTCCCATACCGCCCTGGGAGCCGAATCGCCGTTTACCGGTGAACAGAAGGGGGTACAGGGGAGCTCCGAGGGGGGAAATGGATGGAGAGGATGCGGGGGGCGTGGGGGCCCACCTCGAAATGTATGCTTCCTATGTGGGGACACAGAACATTGGGTAAAAGACTGTCCTCACAGAGGTTACTTCGCCTGAGGAAGAGCCCGGGGGGGACAGGGTGCCGGTTCGTATCGTGGACGAGGTGGCCCTCCATCCTACAACATGCCAGTGATGAACTGGGGATCTCCCGTGACCTGGGATGATCCCTACCAAGAATGATACACCCCATCGAGAGGCCCGGACAGCAGTAAAACTACGGCGGATCCGCTGCTGCCCGTGATGGTCAATTACATGAAGTTGTCGTTTTTGGTCGACACTGGGGCAAAATGCTCCACTTTGAACACCACCTCAGAATCTATGCTGTCGACCCAGACTACCACAGTTATGGGCTTCTCGGGGAAGAAACAGACTCTGCCGGTGACACTGCCACTACTCACACAATTGGGCCACCAGTGCGTCCGCCACACTTACATCTACTCTCCGGGCACTCCTGTCAACCTCCTGGGCAGGGACTTACTGATCAAACTGGGGGCGACTATTCTCTGCTCCCTTGAAGGACTGAGTGTGACTCTACCAGATGGCACATGCTTGCCTTGTACCCGGTATTCTACCGGGGAATGTGCACAGTTCCTACTTAGACCCTCAGAGGAAGAGGGAGCAGATATTTACTGGGCTAAACTTTGCCCTGAACCACCAGACCAGGGAGGCATCTGGTCAGCATATCAAAGGTGGCGCCCCTGGATCTCGCTCCTTGACCCCTACGTCCCTCCCCCGGACTCTCTCCGTGTCACCCTCTTCTATGACAGGCTCCAAACCGATTGGTACAGGGGAGAGTTCGATCAGGTCGTAGAAGATTCTTGGAGCATCAATACGGAAAATATTTATGTGGCACCAGAAGGTGTGGCGGCAGCGGTGAAGCTGCTTCCGGAACAACAACCGTGGTATCAAATGGAGGAGGATTCTACACCCCATGTGTCTCTCGCACTACACCCGAGTCGTGAGGCCAAAGAATTGGGAGGTATCGTTAAGAGGGCATTGGCTCACTCAGACTGGAAGCCCACCTCAATATCGCAGGTCTCATACGCTCCCACTATACAGACTTTTATGTACTGGCGGCACCATCTGCGACTGCCTGTATACAGGCCACTAAGATAGTCTTGATGCTTCTGGCAGAGAGGGGTTTCAAGGTTAGTAAACAGAAACTCCAAACCTGTAGAAGACAAGTCTCCTTTCTGGGGCGTTAGATCTCTCAAAAGGGGGCAGGATTGTCCCCTGCACACAGATCCACCATACTGCACCACCCCAAGCCCCTGCTGGTAAAGGACATGCTCTCCTTCCTTGGCCTTACAGGGTACAGCTGCTCCTACGTCCCGGATTTCACGAACCTCACGAGCCCCCTCCGATGGATGGTGAAAGACCAAGGTCTGAGGAACCTCTCCGCTCACCTTGTTTGGACGACGGAGGCAGAGCAAAACTTCATCCGCCTTAAACAAGAACTGGCTACAGCAGCTGAGTTGGCCATTCCGGACTATTCACTCCCATTCTTTTTGGATGTGTCTGTCACAGATGCCGTGGCCAATGGCGTCCTGTACCAGAAAAAAAAAAAGGCAGCCCAAATGTGGAAGAACTTAGAGCAATGGTGGCATTCATATCCCAAAGATATGGCCAGAGAGTTGGTCAGGGAATGTGACATCTGCACCAAGTACAACACCAGACCAACAGTGAAACCAGAGATCGGTAGGTATCCACTTATCACCAGGCCTGGATGAGAGATTGTTATTGATTTCACAGATATGGGAACCACCGTTCGAGGGTACAGGTACGTACTGATGTGTGTGGAGGTGTATTCAGGGTGGCCAGAAGCGTGGCCCACCAAGAGGGAAGACAGTAATACGGTAATCAAATGCCTGATAAATTATTATATCCCCAACCATGGCTTCCCAGAGAAAATTAGGTCAGATAATGGGACGCATTTTAAGAATTAGGATTTGTAGAAAGTGGAGGCCATGATGGGGTTGAAACATGGGTTTGGAACGGTGTATCATCCACAGTCTTAAGGAAAGGTGGAAAGGATGAATTGAATTGTAAAAATCAAATTGGCAAAAATCTGTGCACAGACCAAATTGAATTGGATTGATGCATTGCCATTGGCACTTATGTCCATCTGCTCTTCTGTTAACCAATCCACTGGGTTTACACCTTTCGAACTCCAAACAGGGAGACCTTTTCCAGGGTCCTATACCATTAGCCCAATAACCACAGTAGAGAATGAGGGTCTGTCAACCAAAGCATATTTTAACCTTTTGCAAGATCTCGTTTCAGCTTTTCCTCAACAGGTGGCGAACAAGGGGGTCTCCGGACAACAGACGGTCCCAGAAGCCGACTGGGTGCTTCTGATGGTCATCAAAAGGACGTGGTCCGAACCACATTGGACAGGACCTTATAAGGTCACGGAGAGAACATCTCACGCAGTGAGGCTGCAGGGAAAGGCGATACCTGGTACCACTGGTCGCAGTGTGTACTAGGACAACCGCCATCCAGATCCTTGACTAAGGTCCAGGAGGACCTGTAACAACATACCTCTGTCTCGGCTGAGGCAGAGAAGGACCCTCCTCAGAAAGGGGCAGAATAATCCCCGGGGAGTGAGTCAGGTATTGAGGTAGTCCACCCTCAGTCCGAAGAAAGAAGAAGCCGTCCGAAAAGGAAGGGGGTAAGAAAGAGCGCCCCTCTCCGACAAGGGCCGTGCCAAGCCTCCAGCCGACGAATAAGAGCACCGAGGGAGGCAGCGTCGAGGGATTGTTGGTTGTGATTTTGAGCGGTGGTTTCAGCTGTAGATCTATTTAGTTTATAGTGTATGTTTAGTTATTGCCAGATAATTTAGTCAACGAGTGGGGAAATAAAAGGAGATGTTTGGATTTGGGAAGGTATTGGGGGTCTTTACGACCCTGACTGTAATGATTGTTGTTTTGTGTTTGGTTCACTATGAGTTTCGATTTTTGTATTTGTAGGCATACTGGTCACATGTGGGTGTTGCTGCATTCCCTGTATGAGATCCCTGGCGCTTCGGGTAATTTCATCCGCATTAGAGAAGCAGGACCTGAAGGTCCTCATGCCTTTATTGGCTACTGATCCTGATGATCTCAATAGTGGTGTTGCCATACTGAGGCCTATTGATGTGTGATCTCCTAGGGGAGATCAAAAGGGGGATATCAAATTTTGACATTTACATAGTGGGGGTGGGCTCTTAGGAGAGCCCAAAAGGGGGAATTGTGGGAATGCAGACACACTTTGTGTGACTAGTATGCAGCATAGTGTGTAAAGTGTACTCCTGTATGTTTTAGACACGTGACAGGGTCACCGCTCTTCACTATGTCTTTACCATGAGGGAAGGTAAAGGGAATGACAACTCCATATATGGTAATAGTCCAAATTCCTTTTCTGGAAAAGTACTGGTATTTGGGGCGGTGGCCATCAGCTATATCTATTCTATAGTTTCCCCCTATAGCTCAGATCTCTCCGTGTGTCCCATGAGGGTTGATCTCCAGAGCGCTCTGTATAGTTTTAAATAAAACCTATGATCAGCTGAACCACTCCAGACGTCTTTGTGTACTTCCTCATCAAACGGACCTGGGTAAGTTAAATGCGAACTCAACACTGGTAAGCTAGCAGTGGCTGTGGCAGAAGCTGAGCTGCTGGCTGCAGGGGAGCTGGTTGCTGGGGAGTTGTAACTAGGGAAAACTAACTACAGAGAAAGCAGGAAATAAGACAAAATAAAAGTCCTAAAACAGGAAATCAAGAGTGGATCCTTAAATGTCTATGTCCATAAACTAAATCAATAACTACAAACAAGATCAAACAGTTGTATTGCTATAATGGTCAGATCAACAAAGGCTGTTTACGTCTGTGTTTTGAATTCCTAATTTTTCCATTAGGTCATAGAAATCAGTCTGGCCTCTACACTGAAAAGCAAATGATGTAATAATTATTATATATATATCTAATGCAGTGATGCATTAATGCAATATATGATGCAGTGACTGTGCTAACAAGCACATTAATAATTTGAGGCAACATGTGATTACTGCACCTGCTATGTAAACAGTTGTCAACTTTAATTTAAATTAGCTACCCTGACTAGACAATTTCAATTAAAGTTGACATTGGAGTAATATAAGCCAATTAAGACTCTCAATACTTATCAATATTTCAAAGTACAGTAGCATGTACTGGACTGGATTTGTCACGTTACAGGTCACTGAGTAAACAGGTTCTACAGGAGTGTTTCCATGCATGAGCTGCAGCATCGCTAACAGCGGTAGAGATATATGCAATTTCATTCAATTACTAAGGGGATCTCATTGCACCGGCTCGTTTCATTTAGTCAAGAACAAAGTAACTTTTAACTTTTTCACAAAGAAAGTAGTTCTAAAGTATTGCTCAATTGTTACATTTACACATTCTAGCTACAAGGTGTAACTCAAAGTTAACTGAACTGACAAAACCAATTTGCTAATTTATCAGCTGTTCACAATGAAGCTTACAACAGGTATAGTAATAGTTACTGTTTTTAGTTCAGTCCCACTCCTCTTCACAGCACTTTGACTCGTCAAAGCAGAATTACAGGTATTAATATAAATTACATCTGTTATTAGTAAGTCATGCACAATACAAACACGCTGACGGTGAAAAGGCTAAATGGAATTGGCCATCAATCGACGTGCTCTTTTACCTTAGTGTAACTTGTCAAAAAGCCTATGGGATATGGGCTTTACAAACAGCTAATGCAACCTGGAGAAAAAGTCTCACTGTAAACCATTAACCCTTGTTAGTGATGTCAACATGTCGAACGTGATATTTAGATTTTTCTTGTGCCAACAAATACCAAAAACAAGAAGGCTCATGAATATTACATGTGCAGTTCAAGCATGAAATAATATAAATACACAATACAATATTATACTTACACAAAGGATATAAAGCTTGTGTACCACATGGAAGAATAACAACCTGTTACATGAGTAGACGCAGATATCTTTCTTGGACAGATGTCAGAAGCTGCACCAAAAAAAAAAGGTTACTGTACCTGTCTTTACAATATAGCAGTGGTTATAAGGCTAATAACTCTTGATTAGATAAAGAAATCTGGGCTTGAAGCAATAAATGTATGCATCCAATAAATACCCTGAGGGAAAGTAGGTTTTATATTTTATTCCAAAACCTTCAAAATAAGTTTCAAGTTCAAGAAAGTAGAATAAGCTTAGACACAATGCAAAGCATCATATACAGACGGATAAAATACATTTTATATATTGCAGACAAGCCATGGTGGGTCTTACATATGTACAGTATGTATGTAAACTTTTATTTACAATCTTTTTTACATTTACAAAAAGCCTTGTTTCTAGTTTTCTTTGTATATATTTATATTTATATATATATATATATATATTTATTTATTTATATATATAGAGATTTTTCATATACTCCCCACTAGCATTTGTACTACAATAATGAAAAAGAAAAACATTTACATATATGTCAATCCATTTTATCTTTTTATATTACAAATGTATTGTCATAAAAATATATCTCTGTACAAAAAAGTTTTTTATTCGTTAACATATTCTCTTTTCTTAGAGACACTCTCCCTCTGTAGTTACACACAGTCTGCTCAAGTCCGTGTTTCTTTACTGGTAACCCTTTTGGTGTACAGCAAGGTACTGACACTGGATCTTTGCCTTTTACTGTTTTGTTGTTTTGTTGAGGCATTCAAGGGCCATGGTGATCTCTGGTAGGTGCTATGGGTTCATATGTATTGAGTTTAAGTCTCATGTAGAGGCTAGTTGAGAGATTTAGCAGATTGACATTAAAAAAAAAAAAAATGAACACAGGACCTTTAATTAACTATGTTACCACAACAAATGGACAGGAATGTAAAGTATCTGGTATTAAAATGCTGTTCTCTGTAAATATTTTACTATGACTACAGATAAATTGGACATTCTGTTTTTATTCCAAGGATGACACATACTGGCAGCACAGATTTCTTTCCATTTCTGCACATAGACAAGAGGAGCAGTTGTGGAATTGCAGATATTGAACTCAGGATGCAAAGGTGGATAAAGTTTGATGCACTCAGTGAAATGAAATACATTCAGCAGTTTTTCAGCAATGACCCCAGTGATCTGATCACAAATCATGGAACTGAAATTCCACTCTTAATGCCACTTGTAGAATAAATTCCATTTAAGATCCATGCCTTTTCTCACTACATCCCCTACCACATGTTTGAGTCTCCTAGATATGCTAAAATGGGCTGAACAGTGAAAGCAAATTGCCTGTGAAACACAGCAGTAAGTGTGGCTTTAGCATAGCCATCAATATTCTGTGACAATGAAAGATGGGAGTTTATGAATGGTAGTAGATGCAGATTATGTCACACAGCCTGGCTGACAGATTTCTTGGGTTTTCAATACAGCACAGTGTGGTCTGTGCTAAAAAGTGACAGCCCTAGCTGCAGGAAGAATTGCTAAGCTTTAGGTCTCATCTCTGACTGCAAGGAAATTCAGTGAACCTGATGGGAACTCAAAGACCAGAGCTGTGGTGTGTTTCTTTATAGAAGAGACGGTGTGTAGCAGAGACCTCAGAGCTGTGTCTGGCTGATAACAAAAATGAACCTTGCATGAACAGAGTTTCTGTCTTAAAATATGCCAAGAGAGCCAGCAAGTAGCCAGCTTCTATAAAGAAAGGCTCAAACTCTTATAGCAGCTCCATCCAGAACTCACTGATCTTCATATAACTGCTCTGCACTTTCTTTCAGAACTTTCTGGACTAACGCTGATGGATTCAAAAGAAAGTATTTCTATAGATGTAGAACCCATTACATGAAAACTGCAAAATTACTGTCATGAATTTTTGAAAATGCCTTGTTCCCAAGTAAAAACTTTTCTCTCTAGCAAAACTAAATGAAGCAACACCATAAACTGATTGAACAGCTAATCTTAATTTTGTAATTTTGCCTTATTGTAATTTTGGTTGAATTTGAATAACTGTCTTTGGTTTATAAGGTGACTTTTTAAACTCCCAAAAACACACACGACACAAACACACAGTCAAGCAGCCAGCAAGCACATAGAATTCAAGACATTAATCCCTACACACAAATACAGTACCAATGAGCACATTGCTCATTTAGGAAGAGCAGAGAAAAAAAAGAGGGGTGCAAAATGGATGCTTACTCTGACATGATTAGTAAAGAATTGATTTTTGGGATAGTTAAACAAAAACTAAAGCTACTCAGGCTGGTTCATCAGATCGTGGGGTTGTACCAAGGCACTACGATGAACATAAAGTGCTTATAGGAGACCGGAGGAGGTTCAAAAACATATTAGTCTGGCCACGTAAAACCATTTCTGAATTTCTTGAGACTGAGCCCTTCTTGGTAAAAACAATCATAGTTGTGCGAGCTTATGCTCCTGTGATTATGTTTGCCCAATCTACGGCATACATCTACTTTTGCGGTTTCACCTGGGGAGTAGGAGCATCACGTCCTGTTGCACCAGCTAATCACATTTGTTTGTTTAATACTCAACACAGCTTAATAAAGTGTTATATAATGTGTGTTAAAAGTTGCCATGGGAGGAATGAAAGGTGGATGAAAAGGCCATTTTGAAGTAGCCTTAACAGAAACAGGAATCTAATGAAGCTATTCACTCTGCTGAAATATGTGGAGCGAATTCAGAACAAAAATAAATGAAATGCACAATGCGACAGGCACATAAAACTACAAGAACCATCGCCTTCAAGGTAATGTAAGTGCAAACTGCTCGTCTCCCTGTGAAATCTCCAGGGTAATTCAATCGTTTCCTTTTCCATCAATTCACGACGAGAGCAGGCAAGGGGCAATATTCTATCTGTACTGTCGAGATAAGCGAGAGCTTTAAAAGTAATAAAATTGTAAAAGCAATTACCGACCCACAGCGAAACTGATTGAAGGAACAATACAGTGATTGGTTTCAAAGACCTGAATTTCTGAGGGAAATTATGTACTATAGGTGATTCTAAAGACTTCATTAATAAACCTGTTGGTATGAAAGTTGATTGTGAATATGAATACATATATATATATATATATGGTAATTGCAACAAAGTGGTATATATATATATATATATATATGTACTTATATATATATATATATATATATATATATACATGCACAAACGTAGAAAAGCAAATCCATTCAAGTTGACATTTCCTGCTAATTTCCCACAGTATGAACACACACACAGAAAACGAGACATCAAACAGTGCATGGGAAATGACTAAGTTTGGATGATTCGGATAGCTTGTTTGGAATCAAACTTTATATAATTGAGGATCTGTCCTGTTAGTCATAACGTTAAGATGAATTCAGGGCTTGATATGGGTTTGACAAAGAAACAAGGCTAATTTCATGTAATTGGTCAATTTGCTGCAGTGAAATTCAAGCGCTATTCACCCCACTCAGTAGTATCCCCAGGATAGATATCATGGGGCCAGTAAGTGGTAAATAGCTGGAAGCAGTGTGTTTAAAAGCCACTGGGTTTCTGTCTTCTCATACATACATCATATACATTGCTGTGGTGGGGGTGCACAAAAGCATACATTTTTTAAATCCCCTCATCGGAAATGTCACTCAACAGTTGTACCTCATTGTCAGTTTAATGACAGTTCCCTCCTGTGTAGCACTTTCTGTATATATCACTCCTCTCCTCCTCTGTTGCCACAGATCTGACTATTAGCATTAGAGGCATAAACATTTTTTTCCATATCATATTTATCTTTTCCAGTTTAATGCACGGGTGTAATCAGTATGCCAGCGACCCTCCTGCTGTCACAGCTCTGAGGAAGCCTCCTGCAACATTTTCATGACGAGTGAAGACAAAACAAAGCACCACTATTCTTTTTCAAAGGGATGGAGCTGTCAGAAGTTAACTTGGAGGAAAAGACCTGAATATAATCCAGAGGCAACACATCACTGACTCATCCATTCTTCAGACTGCAGTGCCGTCAGTTGAACATTTCAATGGAGTTAGAACATGACCACACTTTGATCTTTGTTTTCCTAAGGCCAAGTTTAGGGAGCTCATACTGCATCGTGATTTCAGGGAAATACAGTGCGTACCACTTTCAAGCTGGAGAAACATATGAAGATGGATTCAGGAAAAGAAAGTCAGAAGCTGAGAGTCTGACATCAGACTTGCCTTTCTGAACAGAATGTGCCACTTGATAATCTGTTACTTGGTTCTATAGATTTCTTTTGACAAATGAATTAAAAGAAATGACTGATATGATGTATGATGTGGTCCCAAGGCATTTCTATATGCATGGAAATGTCACAGTTGCCATCCCTGATTTGAACCAGCCAATGTCTTTTTCTCCTGAAGTGCCTCAGAGCAACAGTGGCAGGATGGTTATAACCAGTGCCTGTGTGAAGCAAATCTGAGAGTACTGCCTCTTGTTTAACATTTTGATTTAGGTGCATCATCAGGGAGATGGATCTGTCTATCTACACTTTCTTTACAGTCTCTCCCAGACACAAAAATGAAAGGTGACTGCACATGAATCACTATAAACCAAAAGACAGAGGATGAAAGCTGGAACCAGAGTCTCACACTGACTTCGGGTTTAGTTCTCTCGGTGGATCTGTACATTGTTGCTAGTACTTGTTCAGATATTGGTGTCCAGAGCATCCAGGTAGACATCAAGAGATAGTCCTAATCTTGTTCCGTAACATTTTCTTAAAATGAAATGAGAAAAAAGAAGAAACTTGTATTATGTGCCTGGTTGAATCTTTCAGGGTAAAACAGACACGAGACATTTTGGGGCAGATTGCAGATGCTGCCACCACAAATGTGTGCAGAAATACACACATGGACACACGCTCATCTTCACTCACACACATACTGTATGCACATAAATTCTCTCTTCAGATTCTCACTAAGTGCTTTTTTTCAGCAGCACTGGCTACCTTGTAACCTCTGCTCTGGACACAGCTGCCACAGCAAGCAGAATTTCATCCCCACGTCAAAAAAAACAAAATAAAACTAAACTAAAACTAAACCAAAGGAAAAGGGAGCCTGAGTCAGGCTTAAAAAGTAATGACAGATTGTATCTCTCCAAACAGTGGCCTCCAAAACACACTGAACTTTAATTTATCCTCAGCCAGAGAACTGTGGCCTCTGATGAAAGCATTAGACAGCCCCGGGAGCAGACGGCTAGGGAAAAAAAAAAAAAAAGAGTTCCCAATTGCTCCTCACAATAATCAAGCACAAAAAAAGATAATAAATAAACTTCAACAAAATAAAATAAACCGATGGAAAAAAGAGATGTATAAAACAAAATGGTCCAAACAGTGTCTCTCAGACTCACACAGGCCAACACAGGGCTGTCTGCCGTACGGTTCATTTGCAGAGAGATCTCCGTTAGCTACAGGTCAATTTCTTGACTTTAACTTGACATTTGGGTTTAGGTGAAGGGCGGTTTGCTTCCAGCAGTTCTTCTGCTGGCTGCAGTTTTCTTGTGGAAGCTTTTCCTCAAAATATGGAACATGATCAAGAAACCATGTAAAGTTCCAAAAAGGATTTTGTTGTTGGCATTAGTTACAGTGGTTGTCTTCACATGGTTTCTTCTTTTTTTTTCTAATCTCCTGCGGGGTAACAGCCTTTTCCACTGGAGATGCTTGTTGAACGAATATCAGCAAATAAAAGAATCTTTGTCTTGCCCTCTGATCAGGGAGCTATAGATGTCCTCTGTTGGCAGAAAGGCGAAGATGATTTGCACTTCCACCCCTGGGGAAGATAAAGAGAGAAGAAGAGTGCATTCTCTACAGTGTTAAAAATACAGCATTCATTAATATAATCTAAACAAAGCAAATGAACTAATTCACTGATAGAGATGCACATCAAAGAATATAGGGCAGAAAAAGAGAAATCCAATCAGTGACTTTTCTATCTTCAGAAAAATTCTTGAAGGACTGTGTAACAGGTTTAGTATGAAACTAGACTCCAGGCATTTGAGTCTTGTTGCTTCAGCAGCTTTGAAGCCTTAAATGTGCGATTAGCTGAGGATAGCCACAAGATGCTAACTTCATCTACTTTCAGTGGAGCGTGGATCCAAGCGTGCTCAATGTTCTTACTGTAACCTAGAGCCAGCTGGCCTGGTGATGTGTGAATCTTACCTCTGGAGGAAGCAGCTGCTATACAGCTGTGCACACTGTGCTGACTGTGAACTCTGTCTCATTGGCCATGATGTCAGTGGGTTGGATGTTGCGGTCATACATAGGGTTCTCGAATGTGGCTCGTCCATTAGTGTTCTCATGGCCCACATAACCATTGAAGGGGACTTTGGGTCTTCTTCTGAAATGCAATCAATAAATATAATAAACAATGAGTTGTGTTCACATTAGGGCTGGGCAGTACTGTTTGTACTGTTACATACTCTGCTTTGGAAAAGTCACTAGCTGACTGACTGACTCAGTCATTATTACTAATTTATCTGTGTTCATGCTTATGGGTACAAAGTAGCTAGCTGCCTCATTTACCTTTATTGAATCTGTAGTTCTGGGGATATGTTCTGTTGAATATGCTCTGTTTGGACAGTTGTTTTTGATATATCTACCATTTATTCCTCAGTTTTTAAAGAAATACCACAGAGCTCTGGGAAGCCAGAGACCAAAAGGATACATTTTTCCTCTTTAAATTTTTTTTATGTAGTGTAGTGGGGTAGTAAATATCCTTCTGCTTTTGATTTCAATGGAATCAAAATGATTGTGATTTGGTCTCACTTGGCTGTCGCTGCACTGTCAGAGGATATTTGCATCAAGTTGAGTGTTTCTCAGCTTCTGTTTGCTGTGTGGCTGGGAGCTTTTCAAATCTCTTTGTATGGGGCACAAGGCTGTAAAGTCAGATCTCATTCACAGTGAACAGCAGCTGTCCCTGGCCAGGCTTTTTGACTCTATATGTTTGAACAAAGCACAACTCATAAACCTACTATTTTTATATGCGGGGAGTGTAGGTTTCACTCTGTACTACAGATGAAGTGATATTATTGTCAACAATATTCCTTTGTAGATTGAAAAAAACCCCAAAATATTTAAAGTTAATATAAAGTCAATTTTTTGCTTAAAGGAAATAAAGCATAGATTAGATTCTTATCTGAAAACAGCTGACTTTGCAAAGGTGGACTGACCTTAGACTAAAAATGTTTCCAATTTAGGAATGATTTCATTGCAAACAGTAATATTATCAGTGCCAATGTAATGCCATAATGTTGCTAGTAGTGTAAAATATTTTCATGATGTGAGCCTTACCTGTGTTTATAGAGGTACAGAGCAAAGCCTGCAATGATCATGGCTATAAAAGGCACTAGGATGGCTGCTGCCACTGAACTGCTGTTGGAGGCGAAGTTGTAGCCTGGGTTCTCTCTGCTGGGATCTAAACTCTCTGGAGGAGAAAAAAAAAGAAAAAGATGAAACATCAAGCCTTTAATGAAACATTACTTCAATACTAAATGATTCCAGCAGCAGAGATTATAATCAACCCCTATAAATAACACAGCTAAGACAGACAAAAGTGAAACTATCCTCTCAAAGTCCTGCCAAGAACTGAGAAATAACAGTAACTGTAATGGCTAAAAAGGACTACCAGAAACACTGCATTTGCAGACAAGTGACTTTTTTATTTTACATTTATTTCTATGCTTTATTTTTATTTTCCCTCTCGGGAACGTCAAACTCCATTATCCTAAAAATGACTCTTAATTACTGACATCAAAGGCCAGCAGCTATTAACTCATTTCAGATTTATTCTCTAATTTATGAAGATGTGTGTCTGCAGCAGCAACAGCGGAGGAGTGACGGCCCACCTGTTTGCCACAGAATGCCAAAAAAGCTCCAATAAAGAACGAGTGACAAACAAGAATGAATTCAATTAGTGTGTTCTGTGGTGTTTGCCAATCAACCTCCTGCAGGATGAGTGTGAGCGCAGAAACAGATGCACAAACACACCAGCAAACTGCACTTGCAGTTACGCCACCACTGAGTTAAAACTAAACAACATGAAAACGTTGACAAATTGAGCAGGATTATTTCTAAGACATCCAACCCACCAGACTGACATCTGTTTTTCTCACAAACACTTAAACACACATACACATGAATACCCTGGCACCAGTCGCAGTCTTTTGGATTAATAAGGAGCTGTTTGCTCAATCAGTGTGTTGTGGCAGGGCGGCGGCGGCGGTGGTGGAGGAGGAGGAACTGCACCTGCTGTTCAAGCACCTTTCTCATTACAGGAGGTTTCCACATCCACCCTGACTTTGTTCACACAAATTTTAATATGAATACACACTCTTAATCTATGTTAACGCCACATGCCTTCATCCTCAATTCCAAAATCCTGCTCATGGCCGACTGCTGATTTACCTTTACTGCTGAGTTTCAGTCTGTCTTTCAGCCAGTATGGAAGCCAACCCAATCTGGGCTATGTGTTTTAAAAGCTGTTAAATTCCTGTGAAATCTGTTGCTGTCTCTGGCATCAGCAAAAAGACAACGGCAAGAGCACTAGCAATATCAATCAACCACTTATGTGGATTAGATAATATATAAGATCAATGTCACACATGAGGGAATGAAAAATTTGCATTTTAAACATTTCCTCAGTCACAGGTCACACAAACACATGCTTTCACATTTTTCAAGGCATAGCATCTTTGTTTGAACACGGTGAGCCACAGGGATTAGTGAGCAGTTCAGACTTCATGAGAAATGATAATTTAATAAACAACCACTGTTTTATTTATTGGGGATCAGATGATGCTACAATGTGTCCACTCAGAAGTGAGCTTAAGTCCAATTTATGAGGTTTTCTAAAAACCTGAAATAAAGATGGCAGAATAATGACATTTATCCATTCATCCATCCATAATGTACTGCGTATTCTGGCACATCCAGGGTCACAGCAGGACTGGAGTCAATCCCAGCTGACATTGAGTGAGAGGTGGGATACACCCTGTACAGATCACCAGTCTATCACAGAACTGACACATAGAAAAACACTCACACTCACATTCACACCTACGGACAATTCGGAGTCACAATGTAACCTAACCCCAAACCTCATGTCTTTGGACTGTGGGAGGAAACCCCCTGCCGGAACGGGGAGAACATGCAGACTCTACACAGAAAAGGCCTCAGGTTCGACTGGGATTTGGAACCTTCCTGCTGAGAGGAGACATTGCGAACTATTGCAATGCCTAACTCTCCTGTAATATTTAATGTTACAAAAATGTTCTGTATCTTTTAGTACATCATTGAAATTTTTGCTCATTTGCAATTACTATTTCACATCATTTTTTAAAATTGTTTCCTCTGTTTAGACATATAGTATCATACTGTAGTGTAACAGTCGGTACATGTAGCAGGAGTACTGTGAAATGGCAACACTCAAAAAGGAAAAGAAAGTCTCCAGCTTTTAAATACTTAAATTTCCAAATTTCTAGCATTTTGCTCCCTTGCACCAACTAAAATCCACGTCAACATGCTACGAGTGAACTTTACAAATCGGATTTCCCTTATTAAACTCAGACAAGAGAATGCATACAGGTGAACAGAATCATGAGGAAAATGGGGCACACACACACACACACACACACATACACGCAACATATATATAAATGCATCACTGCTATACAAGTCATATCCTTGGAGTTGGCATATATGTGGGTAAATTTTTAGGTCACATACTAGAAGCAAGACATATAAATTGCTGCAACCTCTTGGAAAAAAAAAAAAAACTCTACACTGTGACAGCATAGCTGAAGCCACTGAAGGCAGCAAAAAATGACACTCAGCAACTAATGGATTTTATTTACTGTATCAAAACTTCAAGATGTGGATTTGCTTGATATGGCAAAGACTCCACATGCGTCAACACACAACCTCCCGCAGGAAAGACTTTACAGTGAAATGACTGTGTAGCTGTGTCGTGTATGATTGTAGTGTGTGCGTATGGATGTCACTTCTGAATATTAATCATGCTTGTGAACTGTGTTCTGCTTCAGTTGGGGTTTCAGCCACATTCTCCAGATGTGTTTTTACATTTGTAAATGGAAATGAATGAAAAATGCAACAAAACAAATTACATGCTGTGAAGCACTTGCAACTCTACTTGAGGCCATGTTTTAAGTGTTAGAAATCCAGACAGAAAAACAAACAAAAAAAAAAAAAAAACAGAAAACACAAACATAGTCTTACTATTTGGGCACTGTGGTTTATATAACCAAGTGGACAGCTCACTCACCCAGTCTCTGGAGACCAAATTGGCCAAAGCCTTTTCCTCTGACAAATCCCTGGTACACAAAAGAGTTGGATGAAGAGATGTAGGACACCTAGGGAGAGAGTGGAATTGAAGACAGACACTTTATGTGTCACATATAGGCTTTACAAAGGAGCGTATCATCAAAGTGTCAGTAGCTGGTGAACGCAGAAAATGAAATATTGTGTCAAAGGAAATGTGAGGCGCTCTTATAGCTGATATTTAATATGATGCTTGGCTGCTCAAGAGCACAAACACAAATACTCACACGCAAGTATGTTACACAAGCGGAATAATGCACTTTGCACAAGACAGGTTTCTGTGCAAGCATAAGCATCTTGTAAAACGTGCACATAAAAAACACACACACATATATACCGTGACCTGCTTTTTTAATTATATCTGGAGTGTGTGTGTGTGCATTAGAGGTGCCTGAGGTTGGGGGATAATCTGTGAGAGAGGCATGGAGGGGGTCTGTCGAGTCCTGATTACCAGGCAATGATTTAACTGACATTTTAATTAAAGAGAAAACTCTCAGTGGGCCCTCCATCTCCCCATAGTGACAAGGTTAGTGTGTATGTGTGCTTGTGCATATTTCACAGTATAGGGTTGTGTATGTGCGTTCCTCTGTGTGAGTGCGATGTAACATCTTTGCAGTTACAAAGAAAGGTGTTGTATTGAACCTGACCCTGGACTTGCACTTACATGTCCGTCTAGGGCCCAGTTGTCTATTTTGAACTTGTTGACAAAGATCTCCACAGGGCCTCTGATCTGGTGGACCTGTAGCAGCAGCTGAGCTTCCTCCCTCTTGTATGTGCCTACAAGAAAACAGGGTTTACAGTTACTTTGGCGCAACAGCCACACTGAAGCCACACAATAGGATAAAGTGATATAGAAGTGCAGCACAGCTACAATAGGAGTTCAAAGGCTAAATCTGATTCATTCTCTGATCAAGTTGTGTTGACTCTTTCTGTTAGAACTGAGTAAAGTTTAAATACAACTATAACCTCTGTAGTAATATAAGCATAAACATATCAGCACACATGGGGAATGTATAGATCGTGCTCATTTATTAGTTTAGTCATACATAATTCTGTGACTATGACAGTCAGACTATCACAGGAGATGAAAAAGACTTTGATCTGCAACATGGCTTTCAGTCAGCCACTGCTGTCTCTTTCATTTGTCCTTTGTGAGTCCATATTGTCTAATAAATATAACTGTCTAATAAATGCACCTCATTTAACTTGTCAATGTTTAACTGTTGGCATTGGTTAATGCCAAAGGAATGGAGTGAACACATAGAGAATATGGCTGGAAACGTACAACATTTTTGTTATTTGTTACTTGTTTTTGACACCAAAACCAGTAATGTGTTAGTTTTGTCTCTCAAAACATTCTGAAACATGAAACTTTCTAAATAAGTTACATATATACATTTCCATTTGTTTAAACTCAAACAGGTATTAATAGCACAGCTGTTGGGAACTTTTTATTTGTTAGACACAATAATGACACCAAAACATAATGTTAGTGAGGTCTGAGCTGGTTTGTGAATCTAAGACCAATGTTATATTTATAAAAGTTCTGTTGAAATATGGTTTGAATATTTAGGATTTACAGCATTACAATAAACCAACCTAATTTATTACGCAAACATAGCAACAATGTATGTATCAACAATATTAGTTTCAGACTCTCTGCACACAGGTACAGAGAAGTGAAATGTCAAAGCCATTACTGATGTAAATATGTGTCTTAATGATCACAGTCGCACGGTGATTATGCCACAGGGGAAAAAAATGTCTGCTGTTCCGAAATAGCAGAAATGATCTTCTCCATGCAGAGACAACACTGATTTTTCACTCCCTCTTTTTTGCTCATTTGAGTTTATATGACCATTGAATAGGACCAAGTACATGCATCCTCTGAAACAAAAACCAAATCAAAATTTAAAAGGGTAATACAGCGTGTGTGCATGTGAGAGACTTTGTTCTCTGTTTTTGGGAAACCAACCTGCCAGTTTGAGTTCTACTCCACTGTGGTCTATGAGTGTCCCATTGACCCGATTGCTAAAGGGTTCAAAGGCAGTGATGCTGAGCATAGCTGGCTGCTTCTTCCCCAGGTACTCATAGGATCCCCTCCAGAGAGAGTTCTTAGCAAATACACCACCAGGGACTGAAAGAAGAAAAAGGGACACGGCAAGAGAAACCATTATTTTTTTCTCTTATGCAGAAGTGTTGCACTTTGACTGAACATGTCTACTAATATAGTCAGAAACACAAGAAGGAACTGTCATACCTGGCAACTTGGAGGGTGGCTCCTGCACTGTACCCACTGGACTCTTACCACTTGGACGATTATCAGCTGGAGTGCATAAAAACATGACATTAACTAAAGAAAATACTTAAATTTTTCCAGTGTATGTCCTAGAGAGTAAAAAAAAAAAAAAAAAGATCAGGTTTTCACTGTAAACTCTGAGGTATGTGCAGTAGAAGGATGTCACTATCAGCACTTCCTGTCTGCCTCCACATGTAATAACTGCTCTGGTGTCCAGAGTCAAGGCTGTCCCAGACAGCCTTGACTCATGCATTGAAAAGCAGCCCTGCTGTCCCTGTGGGGTGACTGCTAAGTCAGAGAGACACTTTTGCAGCTTCAAGGGAAGGACTTTAATAATGTCTTACTGCTCACACGGGGCCGCAGGGCTACACCACCATAGTAAACATACACCCACACACACAGACAGAGTGAAGAGGGCTTTACACACAACTACAAACAAAGACAGGTATACTGATGGTAGTTTATGAGCATAAACATTATCTTAGATAAATGTATACAGACACAAGCAGACACGCATGTACACATGCACACTCCCCCAGTCTGCTACTTTATTAGCTGCCAGTCTTTTGAGCTGCCCTTCCATCACTGTGCCCACAGGCGCTGTTAATATCCTGTATGTGCTAAGGCTAGTTCTCTTTCTTGCCTTCGCTCTTAATGGCACGGCCTTAAAAATACCCATCACCCTCTATATTTCAGCAACAGCTTGGCATGGAATCTATCACAGGATATGGCCCTCTAGTACATCTTTCTCTTTAAGCCATTAGCATTCGTCTACCAGGGATAATTGTGTGTCGATGACTCTATTATTTTCCTATATGTATTTAGGCCAATGCTTCAGGGTGTCTTAATGGCAGTCTATTTGTCTGGTAGACCTTGTTAACGCTGCCTCACCATTTACAAGAGGTACTCCCGCTAACCTAATCAATGGGATGCATTGGCCTAATCAGGTTTTGTACCCTAGTTAATGTTTCAAAGTGTGTGCGTGTGTGTTTGAGCCTGTGTCTGTGTGTGTAATTCCATGCAGTGTAATTGTGTGATAGATGGCCCATCCCACCCTGGCATGTGTCTGAGAATAAGCAAGTGTTAACAGTGCTATTCATCAACATTAGCTGAATCCCCACTTTCCCAACCTGAATCACCAGTGAATCCTATGCCTGTACAGACCCCAGTGGTTTTAATAAACACAGCTAATGGAGACAATGTATTATAACTATGAAGTGTTTTAGGTGTTTAATACATCTCTGTGCCCCCCTGGGGAAATGCATGGCCATGCGCACACTTCTGTAGTCTTATGACTTGGTTAATGAATATATATTTATGCTTTTTTTTGTGCGCACCAGGGCAGATGGTCACATACATGTTGCAGTCACTCTAGTCACAAGTAATACTTCACAAATATGTCATCTGCCAAAGCAAAAATGGTGCATGTATACGTGTCTTTTCACATTTAATGTCAGGTATTTCTTCAGGTTCCCTTATAGATGTGATATAACCATGTTTATACCTGCACAGAGAGGTGGTTTCCCTGTCCAGCTCCCATCGGATCTACAGGTCCTGTGCTCTGATCCCCCAGCCAAGTAGAAGCCAGGCTGACATGTATAGATCAGCGTGTAGCCAAGGGATGGCAGTTCAATGGCTCTCACATCAGACTGGGCTGGCAGCTCAGGCTGGCTGCAGTGATGGGCTGTAGAGGAAAGAGAGAGAGAGAGAAAGAGAGAGAGTAAGATTAAAGAGACCAAAGAGAGCAAGAGCAAGGTTTGAGAGAAATGGGTTAAAGTTGGGATCAGGAGATGAGCAGGGAGAGGGATCAGAAGGAGCAACAGACAAAAATGAAAATATGGTGGAGGGAAAAAAAGTGAAAAAGACAGAAAAGGTGGTGTTGTGAGTTGAGAGAAAAATATATGGAATATGTATGTATACAGTTTTGAGTAACGCAAACATTTGCACAAGGTTATATTCCCACTTAACTATGCATATGTTTTTGCACTATGAACAAACGGTGTGCTTACCAATGCACTCAGGTTGAAAACCACTCCAAGTGAGGTTGGGCAGACAAGTGCGGGAAATGGAGCCCTGCAGTAAGTAGCCCTTTCTACAGCTGAAGAACACAGTGCTGCTTATCTGAAACAGGAAACACAGGTATGTGTGAATATGTAGGCTGGATAGAGAACATGAAAACATAACATCAAGCTGATTATGCACAGACAGTCATTTTCAGAAACATTTTAATGAAGTATTTGATACCTATTTCAAAACATCCTATATCACTTGACCTGTTTACGTTCTAGGAGCTCTTAGTCAACTATTATATTATCATGAGTTTGTAGAGCAAATGGTTAGTGGAAAAGTGATTTGTAGCTACTCGTAACTATGGCTGAGATAGGCCATACTGTTACTAATATGACTGTAATGATTATTGGGATAAAGAATGGTCATCATGTAGGGGACAGGTCCATCAGTATCTTGGTCATCTTAAGATCACAGATACTTTAAGAGGGGTCATTCAACATTTGTTAGAGTGTCATTGAAACTGTAAATAGTTTCATTGAAACTGCAGTTTTTCTTAAATAAACACTTTCAAGCTTTGATTGGGTTTTTCTTCAACATATGAATTTAATTTTCTGTATGACCACATATTCATACCTGGTAGCCTTGGCTGTTGTTTTGGTTTCCAAAGAGAGGTGTGCCAGGGTCTCCACAGGTAGTGTGAGTGGGATCTGAAACATACACACAACCATGCAATTCTGTGTTAACTACACTCGTGTTAAAGCTGAACTAAACTAAAGATTTCAATCTGTACAGTCATCATCAAATCTAGAAACTGAACAAAAAACTAAAGGAGGGCAGTCTATTATGGAAAGCTATAGGTGTTGCAAAAGATTCTATGAAGCAGTCGCAATAGTCGCTACATAATCTGAATGAGTTTGTACAGCTTTTGAACAATTGCTAAACAGGTTGATTGATAAATGATGCATAGACAGTGGAATTATTGATGACTGGCCAAAAAGAATTTTTATTTATCAGGTTTGCATGGGTGGATATTGGACAGATTTAAACCCCAGCTTTAAATACCATGATGGACCTAAGGTTAGAACAGTGCATTTGATTTTATCCACAGTTTCTATTTCTGACCTTACACTGTGATTTCCTCAAGTGCTGCAGTATCCACATTTATATTGCGTATCTCAGATGCTATTCAATGCTTATTCACGGGTGTTCACTCTTCAGTGCTTACAGTTTGTTTATTGCAGGAAAGAACATTATTTATGACAGCAGAGGGCCAAGACAAAAGTATGCAGTTTGATACTGGGGCCAGTTTCATAAAGCGGCTCATTTCACAGTCTAATGTTGCCAGACCTGCACTTTTCCACACTGTCATAAAAAAACAAAAATCTAGCAGGTCACCTATGCAAGAGGGTTGCGTGCCACTCCAAGTGCCATCATACTGACAGTATCTCCTGGCAGAGCCCACCAGGACAAGGGGAGGGTAGCAGGAGAAGGAGACAGAGGAGAGATAGGTGAATCCATTGTCTTCCCTTCTCCCCTGGGCTGGCATCCCTGGGTCTCCACAGAACACAGCTGCAAAGACAAAGAAGAGGAAGAAATCAGTGAAACTGGAGTATGGGGGGATTCACAAACTATGCTGTGTTTTAATTAAATATTTTCCAAGTACGTATGTAACAAGAGCTACATTGGGTAGCAGTAAATCAGAATCAGAGAACAATCCATCACATTTAATGTACAAAGGAATTACAGCCATGGTGCCACTTACGGAAGCACTGTGGTTTCTCTCCACTCCAGCTGCCGTTGCCCTGGCATGTTAACACAGTGGGCAGGGACAGCTGGTAGCCTTGGTTGCAGGAGTAGCTGATGCTAGAACCCCAGGTGAAATCTGTACCAACAACCTGACCATTAGGAATGGCTGGTGGTGGACCACATACGATCGCTACACAGAAACAAAGAAGCATTGAATTTTACATATTGGTTTCACAATGATGTTTTTCAGATCAAGAAACCAGCAGTAAAAATGCTGAAGCAAACATAGTTCAGAAACAGTTTTAGAGGCCAGTGGGGAGTTATTCTGTAATCCAAACACAACTCCCATCTGTTATAATCAGCATTCATCCTATAGGACTGTACCTTTACAGAGTGGTTTGGTGCCGTTCCAGGTGCGGTCTTTGGTGCAAATGAGAGTGGAGGCCCGGTCAGCATCCATGGTGAAACCAGGGGAACACTGGAAACTGACTGTGTGGTTGTAGGTGAAATCATCTCCTAATCTCACCCCATTGGCTGGAACTCCAGGATCACCGCAGTTGATTACTGATTTTAAGAAAAGTAAGAACAAGTAACACTGGGTGAAAGGGCGCAACAATGACAAGAGATGAGAGTTGAACACAAGGACAGTGGTAGAAAAGAAGTTTGCCTGGGTTAAGAAGACACGCACATAATGAAAAAAAAGACTGATACTATTTGCTCATTATGTCTGAGTCTTGATTTGATTTGATTTACTTTACAAATCAATATCAGACACTTAGTATGAAATACAAGCAAGTAAACAAACTATTTAGAATGGCACACTGAATGGAGCCTAGGAGTTAATGAACTGTTATATGTACTTGACCCGAGCAGTTCACCTCACAGACAAAAAGCAATGTAGTTGACGTCTTCACAGCCAATTAGCCCTTCATTCATTTACAGACAACCATGTTTAAATGATGTATTTTTGCTGTATACATAAATATTAATTAGCATGCAACTGATGGACTGTATAACCACAATCATACATAATGTGTCCTAAGGATTTTTATGTGAACGTGTCCTTGTAAGTTGGTTGTCTCCAGTTTAGAGGTTTTAGGATAAGGAGAGACTAAATCCTATGATGGGTATTCCTCTACAGCACCTCCCTCAAGTGCCAAAATGAACCACATTTTCTCCTTGATTATGCTTTTACATCCCGCAGGGAAAACTGAGTGATCGAGTAACAACAGTGAGAATTCCACTGTGTGACTCAGAAACTCTGCCCGAAATTAGTAAAAAGGAAAATTCAGGGTACCGAGCAGCAACTTAGGCTAAGTTGCCTTGGAACAAAAGGTATAAATACATAGGATAAACATTCCAGCAAAATTTCACAGTGGGGCAATGAAACTCAGCCTCTTGGAAATATAGTATCACTTACATTTCCCACTGGGCTGGGAAGAACAGTCCACTGCTTTGTTATATGATACTGTGCTAAATAAAATTAAATCACAGTAAGTAAAAGTATGTTATATCTAGGATACCAGTTTCTTTCTTTAAGGACAATTGAAATTATTAAGCTATAAATACTCCTATTCATATCTCTCTTTCTCTAAAGTGCACCAACATACACCCCTTCACACCTTTGAGTTTCTGAGTTCTGAAATCCATAATGATTCTGCTTAGGTTTTCCATTCAGAAGAAACTGGCTTTTTTAGTGACCTCTATTTGCTAGGGTCTCTTGCATTTGTACAGCAGCTGTGTGTCTGTAGTAAGACATGATTATAAATGGCTGTCAGTCAGGTCTTTGCCGTGTGAGTGGAACATGCCACAAACTAATTTCCTCCTAGCTTCCTGAGCCAGGGCAATGCTAAACACATCTGCCATTACAAGCGATTTATGTGTCTTCCATGCTCTCCTGCATTTTACTGCATGGCATTAAGTGTCATGTATAATATTACCATTTTAAGCTGTATTCCCTTCTCTACAAGGCTTAGATATGTATTCTGCTGGTGTCAGAACTATTCACCAGCTTGCAATTGGTAAACCATTGTAGCAAGACACAAAAAGATGAGGCCAATAGGTAGAAATATGCAGAGAAAACAGAAACACATTCGTAGATGGAGTATACATTTCCATTTAAATCCGGACAAGGTAACAACTACATATAGATACACTTTGGCTCTATTGTCTGTCAGAGCTGTTAATTACCTGAGCACTCGGGCATGTTGCCAGTCCAGGTCCCGTTCACAGTGCAGTGTCGAGTGAGGAGGCCAGTAGAATAATACCCCTCCCTGCAAGCATAAGTGATGGATCTGGAAAATGTTAGGCCATCATGAATCAGGATCTGGGCATTCCGTGGAGTTCCCGGGTTTCCGCAGGAAATCACTGAAAGAGAGAAAAAGGATAGCAGCAAAAAAAAAAAAAAAAAAAAAAAAAAAAGTTTAGGTAATTTTCATTTAGAGTCCTAAGTGACCCTGAGGTGAAAATGTATGTGTGTGGCATGGAGTGGTGTGGGGATTGATGAGAGTTTGCAGAATATCACTGCAGACGTCTTCATCTTGGCATTTTTGAAAAGATCAGAGACCGAAGTCTGAATTATAGATGAAAATCTCTCCTTACCCCATGCTTTGGTTATTTTATTCCTTATTTCCATCTATTTCTCTATTTAACATTTCCACCTATCAGTCTTCATGCTTAAAACATCCATTTATATGTTTTTACTTAGTAATGTTAAAACAGTTAAACTTGCATATAACATCTAGCCAGTGATAACTAGAAGGCGATTAATTGCAAACAAAGGTCTTGAATGTCTTTTGAGTATTATCAGGCAATGAAGAAGGTGTTAATATATTCTGCAAATGAAACCCAGTGTAGGCTGGTTTTCTACTACATTTCTTTATACTCCCACACATCTGCATCCTCACTTTGTTTTCAGTTTGTTTTCCCTTTCCCTCTGGTTTTCATCTGTCCACCCTACCACCAACCTTCTCATCTTCCCCTGTGTCCTACTTCATAAGTAACTTTGCTTTGACGTACATATCCTTTGCTCAGAAAATCCCTTGGTGTCTGTCCGGCCGCCAGCAATGGTTCAGTTCATTATAGTCTCCAGCTTGCCCCAGGCCCTCAGAGCCCTGTGGGCATCGCCCTCCCGTAATGACCAGATGTGGCCTGGCCCTTGAAGTCTGTGCCAACCGGGAACAGGTGGGGAACCTCGGCTAGTGGGCATACCACACACCAGAGAGGGAATGACACAAAGTGAGGAGAGAAATTGTGGTGGTGATGTGGGAAGAGAGGTTTGTGTGTGTCCGTGTGTGTGAGGAGGGGGTTTTAAGAGCGCAAGTGAAAACAGCCTGGGAGACAGGATGAAGCTTCTGGAAATAACATACTAAATACAAGGATGAAGAAAGAAAAGGGCCTCGTGAAGAGGATGAGAAGGAAAAAGGCAGGGAGCAACAAATCTCCTACTTGAAGGTGTATAAAACCTGTATGTGTGGTTTTATCATTTTATTGTCGCTAGATGAATGAGAAACTACCCAGCCATCTTCTCATGTAGTATCATTGAGACTACTAATACTAATATTATAATTAAAAAACTGATATGAAGCCTGATATGTAACGAAAATAGTAGTGTGCCATGAATAGCTTCAATGATATTGTTCAGCACAAATAAACCATTCAAAAAACAGCTATTAATCCAAATTAAGTTAATCTCAAACACTTCATGCTAAAATGTTTCTAAATGCTTTTTCTGCTGCATGCAAGTTGTTTGAGCGTAGCAGAAGAAGAGTTGGATTCTGTTGCAGCGTTAATGACCAATAGACCTACATTGGTTGCACAAGCAGAGCACATAACTAACTTAAAAAGAATAACTTTTTAAGTGTCTGAGGGAAAATGGATGCAATGTTGCACAAGGACAAAATTACACACTTTATTCTGTTGAATCAGTAAAGTAAAGATTCTCTGTTATGTCCATAATTCTCTCTTGTTAAATCACTTTTACATTCTTGTAAACAAGACATGTAAATTTGCAATGTGTCTTTCAGTTAATTTGAAAAGGCAACATCTAATTACACAACCAGTGACTGTTATTAGAGTATTAACCAAAATCTGAGTGAAGAACCGCTTAAAATGTTCATATTCTACAATTACTAATAATTAGGTAACTAATCTAGAAAATTATTTGGGTGTCTAATCCTCTTCAAATAAAAATATGTGTACGCCGGTTTGTAAAACTAACGCTGTGATGCTAATTGCACAAACTTTTCAGTAAAGAAAGCAAAAAGGGAACAAAATTATCCAAAATTTTAAAGGGTGTCCTTGTATCCTCAATATTTACACAACCCTGTATTGAAAAACAGATGGATAACTGCTTATGAGTTGGAACGAGGATTATCTGTGGATCAGACGGTGTAAAGGACGCTGCATGCAGTCAGACTCCAAGCATCCAAGAAAAGCAATACTCACAAAATGGCACATAACTGCACAATTAAACTTTGCCAAAGAACATGAAAAGAAGTCCGATGAATATTGGCAGCACGTTCTTTGGTCAGATTAAAGCAAAATAAATGAGTTTGGATCAGATG
This sequence comes from Mastacembelus armatus, assembly GCF_900324485.2. Classification (NCBI taxonomy): domain Eukaryota; kingdom Metazoa; phylum Chordata; class Actinopteri; order Synbranchiformes; family Mastacembelidae; genus Mastacembelus; species Mastacembelus armatus. The sequence goes on along the minus strand of NC_046643.1, from coordinate 8,014,612 downwards.
GAGTCCACTATGTTTGATGTGGACCTGACCAGGACTACAGTGCTGACTGTGTAGTACTGACTGTGAAAGACATGACACTGGGAGTGTGTTGACATGGGGCTGCATGATTGCAATGTGTATAATCAAATACTGACTGAAAAGATGAACGTTCCCAACATGGCAATAATACCTAAAACCCTAAAATCTTTTTTAAAGAAGAAAAAAGTATCAACTATCAGCAGGCCAAGTACGCCTCCTGACTTGAATCCAATAGAGCACCTCTTGAATAAAGTGGAAGGCAGAGCGGCAAAATCCCTCCAGCAAAGAGCAGTTGAACAGAATCTGAGAAGATGGACCGAAAATCTGATTCGTACAAGACTGATATCATCTATGCCCAGAAGGAACAAGTATGTCATCGAAAGTAAAGCCAGAAACACAAAATACTAAAAAAATAAGTGGCTAAAGGGTTTTACCACCCTAAAGCTCATAGCCACAGGTGAGAGTTGGAACCTAAACTGCCTTCTATATTTAGAGCTTCAGCACCCTCTGCACAAACTGTAGGATGGATATCATACCAGTCTGCCTACCTTACTTTACAATCATGTTGTAAGACTCAAACATTTATATAGTTCTTGACTCAGGGGGGGTCAACCTTGAGATTTTGTCTGGAAAAATCACAAATAAAATTGCTGATAATGCACTGACCTTGTGGAGTACAGCACACACTGCAGAGTCAGGTATGTTTCACTAAGTATGCATACACAGCACCTGTGTCTGTTATGTAAGGATCAGATAGCTGTCAGCAACAATCCCACTACCCCACCCTACCACAGGACATGACAGCTTTGTCCAAGTTCATGAAATGCATGCATTTTATGAGGATGAAGATATGAGGAGACCATGATGAAATCCACGTGTCCCATTGAAAGCAAAGTCTCCAAGCACATTTAAAAAAACGTCCCATGTAAATGCTGAGCATTGTGTCGCTGCTTTGCAAACAGCGCAAATGTGTCCTGCATCCCCGGCTATCAAACTGAAAAAACACACAGTTTAGGAATTCCTTACCATGACACTCAGGCTGGGTGCCCAGCCAGGTCCCATTGGCCAGGCAAGTTCTCTCTGGTGACCCTTTCAGCATGTAGCCAGGCTCACAGCTAAAGCGCACAACACTGCCCACAGTAAACTCTTCACCCAGGCGGATACCGTGCACAGGAACACCTGGATCTCCACAGAGCCCAGCAGCATCCCCTGAAAAGATTAAAAAAGATAAATGTGACAAATGAGCAGGAGGATGGTGTATATTTTTTACGAGTTTATTGCTCATGTGGAGAACACACACTTTCCACATGAGTGGTGTTGTCATATTAAAACATAATAGCAATGTGTTTAGAACAGGAGCACAGATCCCCTTCTGAGCCTAACCAAAAACAAAATAATATTTCCCTGCCAGGCATGACTGGCTTCCCACATACTTTGAGGTTCATTATATCTTTTTGTTCCACATGCAGAAAATGTACCAAGTGAGATGAGTTTTCATTTTATTGGCTTGACATATATTTTGCAGACTCCTATGCCCTCCATTTAAAAGAATCTCAACCTGTTTATGGCTCTCGCTCCTCATTTTACAAGGTGCCGGTCAACATAACTTTAATAGTGCGTAAGTAAAGTCATGCAAATCTTTAAAATCTTTCAAAAAAAAAAATTTTTGTGTTTATTGCCTGTTGAAAGAACACTAGCAATCCTGATGTATGACTTGCGACAGTAAACTGTAAGCCAGCTATTTTATTGTCACACGTTCTGCAGGTCTGTGTGTGTCCCTCTGTCATTGCATGTTTGTGCATGTGGATATGCATTTGCATCTATGGACACCCCCCACAGCCTTGAGTGATTATAGTTTTAGCCCTGAAATGAGTCACTGAAGAGGGAGTATGGAGGCTGACGTCTTTATGGCACTTTATAACCCAGCTGAGGTGTGGGTGTCCCTGTCCCTCAGACTAATATGAGCAGATTAAAGCCGTTTTATGGGGGACACTCTCTGTGCCCTTGAGGCCTCAGGAGCAGACAGGCAACTCCATCTTTGGTCCACCTACTTCGCTCATTACCTGCTAACAGCTGCCACCCAAAGTCTTTATTAGTTGGCCTGGTGTACTGAGGGCATCAGTGTGACTGAGTGGTGAAAGTATGTCTGAGTTCATCAGTTAGTATCAGCCAAAAGGACAGAAAAAAGGTGAAAAGACATGACATACAGCACCAAAAATCAACAATTTCATGTTTTTTGTTCAATTTTTTTAAGCATCAAGTTTCAGCTCAGTTTCACAAAAGAGGGTTATTTTTAGGCAGCAAGACCGTCAACCAGTTAGTGTTGGTGTAGCTTTTCATACCAGAGCAGTGTGGTGGTGACCCGCTCCACTGCCCGTCCAGCTGGCACATTCGTGTCGTGTTGCCGATGATGGTACGTTGGCCGATGCAGCTGTAGCGGATGACTGAGCCGACCGTCCGGCGGTCACCTGAAATCTGGGTGTAGGGTGGCATGCTGGGGCGGTCACACAGCACCACTGTCCAATCACAGAAGAGTGATGAGAGAAAGAACCACAAAAAAGTGGAATTAATCACTCATTTATTTGATTAAGGAAAATGTTGGTTTAATGCTCCTAAAAAGTGGCAATAAAGGTCTGGCAAAATGTGGCGATACTAACCATTTTGACATTTTAGAAAGTAAAGTATTTTCAATACACCTTTCAGCTAACCCCTGAGTTACTCACACAGACACTTGGGCAGGGAGCGGTCCCAGGTGCCATCCCCTTGACAAGAGATGGAGCTCGTGCCCAGCAGGTAGTAACCTGGGTTACAGCGGTACGACACTGTCGTCTGAAAGCTGTAGCGATGTGGCCCACTCGACAGTACCTGCCTAATGCTGTTCTCTACATGACCTGGTTCTGTGCAGTTGACAACTGGAGAAAGGGATGCAGGGAGGGGGGGATGGAAGGAAACAGAGAGAAGAGAGGACATCTTGTGTCAGCATTTAAGGTTCAATCCAACTAATTATTTAACCTGGAGATTATGGGAGGGCCTTTTTGGATATAGACATACGGCTTTCTAATACAGGGAACCATTTTTCAACCATTTTTTCTTACACTTGGTCTGTCTGTCCATTACTTTCCTCATCTACCGCTTCCACTGATCTAGCATCCATTCATTCACCCGACTCTAAATGAAGTGGGAGGCACACTCCGGAAATAAACATTTGCTTCATTAGGGCCAGTCTCCTGCTGGCCGCAGTGGTGCAGAGATGGTGATGGATGGAGAGCTCACAGGAGAAGAGGCACCATGTCAGTTTAGCACCAGATGGAGAGAGTTAGGGAAGAGGATATTGAGGGATGAGTGAAGAACGAAGGAGAGCGAGGGGAAAGGCGGTACAGAGTAAGACAGGAAGACGCCCTGTTGGTGCAGAATATATTAAAATTCATGACAGAATGTCAGCACTACGACTGCCACAAACACCAATCTCTTTGACTTCAGATCCTCAGATCCAAGGCACAAATCAAAATCTTACATTGTCTCAACAAAGTCAGAGCACAGGGAGTAACAGTACGTGGCTGTTACTCTCTTTCATCATGAACCACGGTGTTTAGTATGACACAAGAACTCGACTGGGAGTGTCCACACAGCCATTATGTCCCAGTATAGTTTGCCAGTCTCACCCATGTGTCTTTGCCACATCCAAAATGAACCCATTGTATGCTAATGCTCCTAAAAGCTCACTCATTTCCATGCTCTCAAGCAGGCCAGCAGAGCTAAATCACCCCCCAAATGCTTATTATAATGTATTCATTACAGTAGAGTGCTGACCCATGGTGTCATCATTTACAACTTACCGCATAATAACCCCACAAAGCAATTTTGAAGCAGTGGAGCTGCTTCAGCATGAGACTTTCCAAGCTTGGAATTCAGCTTGGAAGACATGTTCAGGCAACACTGCCTCAAAAGCGATCCAACAGTCACCGTAAATGGCTGACCTCTTGGTAAATTTTTGTATGTAGCCCAGTGGGCACAGACAGAGGCATTGAAACGATGAAAGGAAAAGAATAAAAGTGTGAGGGGAAAAGGGCTTAGGTAATTCATCTTTGCTCCACTCAAAGTTGGGACCCCATTCACCCTCTCCTCCTCTTGGCCTCCTGCCAAATGACGGCCCTGTAAGCGATGTGTCAGAGGGTGCTTTTTCTGTCCTGTGTCTTTTGCCTTTTATCACTGAAAGACAAATAAACACATACGAGTCATCCTCAGAAGGTGGTGGTGTAGCTCCGTTGCTGTGACTCAAATTGGTTTTGATTAGAGAGGGATGGGAGACTGGCTGGGCTGGCAGTGCCCCCCTCCCTGCATTATTGATGGAGACTCTTGTAGTTAAAATCTGGACTTTGGAAATAATTACCTTTGTCTGACTGACTCCTGGCCCACCATCACCTCTTCTCTATCTATCCACTTTTCTCTCTTTCTCCAAAAGAAAAGGTGATGGTTAGACATAGCTGAAGCTAAGGTTAAATGGATGAAGCGGATGTCATTACAGCATGTCAATGTTTTCCACTAAGGGGAGAAGTACATGGCAGACAGGAGTGCATGTATTACCAAATATCTCTCTCGAATGCTGCAATTAAGGTGATAAACCGGATTGATAAAAAGACCCCTAAGCTACTTATGTCCTCACATCAACATGGAGAATAATGTGCCATCAAATGAGACACCCTCACCAAACCACACACATGCAAAAAGGCACACACAGTTACAGAAAATGCATCTCAGCGTCAGCATCTGCATGGAAACAAGGTCAATGCTAATATGATGTCACTACCAGAGCAGAGAGATTTAAGGCGTATGTCTGGGAGAAAATCTTGGCTGTTTATGCATGCAGCAGCTAAATGTACTTCTTTTTTTTAACAACCGGCGAAGGATGCCTGCGAGACTTGAAATCGCGTCATCCCTTTATAAATGTCTAAAGAAAAGGTCAAATCCTTTCTCTGCTCATTTTAAAACAAACTCATACGTCAGTCCGTCAATGGTTCTGTCATTGGCTTGTCATATTTAGGGCTCGACCTTGCGATCAGCCCCTTTCTGTTCCTGTCACAAAGCACCCCTGTTAGCAGGGAGTTACAGACAGATGTGGGTGGCATTGCTGTTGCACTTGTCGCAAAAACACTGTTAAATTAAAACTCTTTGCCTCACTCATTCAAAGAAGGACATGGTACTTTTTATTCTGCACAAAAGCCATGAAACAGGTCTCCAAAGGCTGCAGTCATGCACAAACGCTCAAGGATCCTGTGATTGTTTCTGATTGTCTCAGCTTAGTTATTAACCAAGTTTGTTTCCCGGACAGAGAGGTGAGCCTTCGGGTGGAATAGAGGAAGCTGGTCTGGGAGGAAATAACATCACATGTAAATATTATCTGGAACCTCCATGAACCATGTGGTTGAGACCGTGGTAATTAAATAATCCAGGCTTCTCTTTGGTTTTTCATTTCAATTTCCCCTAATATGTGTCGTTTAAACTCTTTCTCCCTCCGGGTGTCCATGCGCTTCAGCTCCGCTCTTGCTTTGATTGGGGTCGTCTGTGGTCACAGAAGATATGACCTTGCACAATACAATAGGTAATTTAATACCTACCCACCCAAATGAAAAGAAAGAGAACCACATCCCTGCAGGCAAGTACGTGGAAACGAGTACACTTATTGAAAATGTCCTCACTCTGTGCATTAGATATGCACAGAGTGGGTGCCACTTGGCTTTTGAATGATTTACACATTATGATACATAAAAATACCAACATGAGAATTGGTATCCTCAGTCTTTACTTTGCATATGTAGCTGTGTTGTCATCATATATAGATTCATACATTTTGCTTGTATTTGTATGTAAAAACACACTGTTTAAAATGATGGCGATGCCAATAGAAAAGGTTTTGATACACTGTTGCATTGACTGGCTCAGACAGAGTATTTTACATATTGTAAATGTCAGGTTTTCGTTCCATTCATCTGTGGGCATGAAGTTCTGCATTGACTGTTGCATTGAAGCTTTGGCATCTACTTGACACTTACTTTTACACCTGGGGAGGGCGTTGCTCCACTGTCCATTGGTTTGGCAGGTAGATTTTACAGCCCCCTGCAGAACATATCCAGTATTGCAGACAAACCGCACAACATCGTTTAAGTTGAAATGGTTTCCTTGGGTCACACCAAAGGTCGGGTTGCCAGGGTGACCACATGTGATGGCTGGAAAAACCAAAGGATGAGAAAAATCATGGATATACATGTGCAGAGCAGTTTAATTAATTCTAAAGGTTTAATCTCAAACACCTGAATAAACATGGTCTCGATTACAAAAAGTAAGGTCAAACCAAGATGAATAAACAGCACAGACACAAAACTCAATATAGATGTTAAGTGATGACCCAAATTTTAAAGCAACAGGTCTCACTAAAATGCCAATGGCTCAGAATCTTTATTAATACCACTCTTCTCGAGTACCATAATCTTCTAGTGAAATGAGTAACATTAAGAGGATGTACTGCTTTGCATTATTTTGCAATATTCACTATGGCATGGTAAAACTTACACGTTAGGCATAGGTGGCTTTTACAGTGTTTTTTATGCTGGAGCTTGTGCAGGAACTTTCTGTAAAACTGTTCAATGCATTAATTGGTGATCAGTACCAGATGGCTCAAGTCTAATTACACTAAATTGGTGGTTGGTATCAGCCTTAAAATAGCCTAATTAAAGTGTCCCAAGGTAATATGTGTCTGGACTTATTACAAATCACTGAGCAGCAACACTATTAAATTAAAAAAGGGTTTTTTTTCTCTTTGTTTTCAGATTTTATTTATTTTTAATGAGCTAGGTAGTTCCCAAGTGCTCAGAGCAGAAAAGATTTTGACGGAAGCCCTACTCCATACATGCAAGCAGTTTAGAATAATTTAAGTATAAACGAAACAACTCGCAGCTTTACAAATGACGGTATGTTCTCTCTGGGCACTTACGGACACAGACAGGAGTGCGTCCAGACCAGCGGTGATCCTGTTCACAGATTCGCACTGACGCCCCAATGAGACGGAATCCAGGGTTACACTGGTACACGACACTGCCTCGATAGTTGTAGTTCTCCCCACTAATCTGCCCATTCACTATGGGCTCAGGTGTGCCACAATGGCCAGCTAAGGATGAATGAAGTTCAGACATAGGTGTTGAAACAAACTGCAGACCTTCATGAAGTCACAGTTAGTTTTGGGTGCTGAAGATCTTACCTAGACACTGGACCTGCGTTCCACTCCAAAGCCCATTGGACATACACTCTCGTACCCGAGAGCCCACCAGTGTGTATCCTGTGTTGCAGGAAAAAATGGCTGTGGCTCCATACACAGTCAGTGTTCCAATCTTGTTGCCATTTGGTGGGATCCCAAGGTCCCCACAGGAGATAACTGAAATTAGAAAACAATATTATATATCACAATCCCATATGGTCACAATACAATAAACAACACTAATTTATTTTCTTTGGGAATTGGTTTTGTTTGGCTTCGATTCATATTTTTTTTGGTGAGAAGATGTCTCTGTTTAGTTATGTTATTTTCTTAATATCACAGTGGAAATAGGGTACATTTGGATGCAATTATTTTTTAAGTCTGGCAAATTACTTTTTTCTGGCAGTTATTTTTTTATTTTTTTAGTGCAAATGAGGCAGTTAAGAAACTCTAGAAAACTAGGCTACAGGATGTGCAGTTTTCACTTACTCTCACAGACTGGGGGTGGATCTGGATAGTTCCACCTGCTGTTTGCCTGACAGCGAATTACCCTTTGACCCCTGTAGTAATATCCTGGATCACATATAAGCATCATAATGGCATCATATTGGTTTTGAGTTCCATAAATTAGTCTCCATCTCCCATGCTCCACAGATGAGTGACCAATGTCGGGACAGGTCACGGCTGGAAGACCAAATGTCAATCAGAATTATTAGTTCAAGTATCTACAAGTTATTTATCGAAGCAGAAGGTATAGAGTTATAGCAATAATAAAAATAATGCTGCAACAAAACAAATCACCAGGAAGGAAAGAAATACTCACGAATACATCGTGGTGGTGCCTCAATTGGGCTCCACCTCCCAGACTCCTGACAGATCACTGAGATGGTGACTGGCCCAGCAAGCCGAAATCCAGGATTACACTGGTAGGTGGCCCTGGCTCCTAGAGAGAAGTCCTGGCCAACAATGCTGCCATTGACTGGAGGCACTGGCATACCACAGGACATGACTATAAAGGGAAAAGATGCATCACTAAGGTAAAGGCAAAACAAAGCAGATTGAATGCACAGGTAGCTACATATATTTCAACAACCATCTCTGTATGCAGAGTGCCTAGCTCACAATGTGCTTCCTGTACAAACACACTCCCAGAGCCAGCCTTGATGTGGAGTAAACATTAGCTTAGGCAGCCATCTGCACGACAGTAAACAATCATGTCTAGAGAGAGCACATGCAATTGATGTGGAGATTACACCTGATGCAAACTTGACCAGACAATGAATGGCTGCCCTGCTGCTGCTTACGCTTTAGGTGATACTGTCAATAAGTCTGGAAGTAGAGATTTTAAATTTTATGCAACTGTGATGGACTATTGAAGAATATTAAAACTAAATCGAAACAGACAAAAGAAGATTCCACTGAAATTGTGAATCAGTGAAGATGGCACACACCACAGTCTCACACCCTTGTAAAGCCCAAAATAACAGTTAAAAAAGCATGTTTACATTGAGACACACACATCTGCACACTATATACATCTACACACACTAGTACTTCAAATAACAGTACTTTAAAACTTCGACAATTTGTCTGTCTCTCAGTTGCTTATGTTGTTTTGTTCCATCACTGATTAGTTCCAAAAAATTAGCACAGTGGCAAGCTGTGACAGCTGCGACAGTAACCCATGAGACTGATATATCAAACAATGTAGCTCAGGTAAACCAAATATCATTAATCTGATGCAGTGTTATCTCTAAAGCATCTTGGTGCAGTGAAGAAGTGAGCTTCCTTAAAGCACGCCTTAGGTTGAGGTGCTGTTGGTGATGGCTTACTGTCACCTGAACCAAAGCAAATGGATTCAGTAATACTTTCTTCAATCAACTTAAATATGATGGCTGATCTTACAAACTACATTTGTTACATAAATGTCTTCTTCAGCTGAACCAGTTCTTTTCTTTGCACAGTTTTGAGGGCAATTACATCCCTTTTTTAGAAGTGGGACTAAATGCTGGATGAGTGTACTTAAAACGACAGTGTTGACAAAATTTTACCTAATTAAAGAAAACTCTTGCACAAGTTGATTTGCATTTGCAATGTGAAATTATCCTTCCCAGCTAATCTCACCAAGCAGCTTTGGCCCACTTGAATGAAGAAAAATAAGACAATAAGACAACAACTATTAGATTTTTGTATCCATGGGTTTCTCAACACCTTCCGCCTTCTTATCCTTCTTCTTTCCTGCTCCTACAAACAAGCCCTCACCTTGGCAAAGTGGCACTGGTGCATTCCACTGGTAGATCCCCTGTGCAGTTCGGGCACACGTGGCGCTACTCTGGCCAATAAGCCGAAAGCCCTGGTCACAGCTGAAACGCAGGGTGCTGCCCAGCTTAGTGCCTGTCAGACTGTGCACTGTGCCATTCACAGGGTTGTCTGGAGGGCTGCAGTAGGCAGCTGTGAAAAAACAAGAGAAGAAGTAGGTAAAGATATAAATATGCTTACCAATAAAATTGAGTGCAACAAGCATAAAAACCTAATAATGAAGCAAGATGATGTAAGCTATTGTTGAGGAGGTGAAGGATTAATGTGCTTTCAAGAGCCCCTTATCTCTTTTGCATCTGTCTTCCACGCTTGGCCTGGTAAAGGAGGATATGTATTAATACAAACGGCACAGTGCAATCTCTTTAAGACAAAAACTGCAGACTAAAGATGAGCGAAATTGATTAAAGGAAACAAATGTTCTGTGAAGTGAAAGTTTGTCAGCCGCAGGAGAGGAGGATCATAAAAGTGATAGATACATAATAACAGGAACAGAGTATCTGCTTTTGTTTGTTGGCTACATTGGCAGCAGCAATAATTATTTATCATTCCAAACGGTGCCAGCAACAGGTCTATGGTTTCCAAACACTCTCAGGCCTAAATTGCATTTGAGATATCTCATAAACACATGGCATCACTTGCTGGAGAATAAGAGAGAAGTAACAAAACACAGATTTTGAAAACACTTTAAAAAAATGATGTGATGTAAATTATGTGACACATAATAGTGGTCATTGTGGGGAGAGATTAGGGTGGAAGTGGACCATGGACACAAAAACCGTATCATTCATTACACTTAATCATTATGGCCACATTACATTTCTATAAAAATGCAAATTCCGACTCAAACCGCTCATATGTGACAATGAAAATGCCCTCTCTTTCAAAGTTAGTGAGAATTTTTAGCACTATGCAGGCAATCAAACAAAAAATCCCTCACAATATAAAAACTTAAAGCTATGTCAGCGGTGTAATATGTATTTAGCATTTATGAGACGTTCACATACAAATTGTTCCAGTGAGGCAGAGAATGTGAGACTTTTCATGAGAGCTGACAGACCATTTTGGCACACCGAAGAGATATTAGATAAAACGGGCTTTATGTGGAATTTGACCCTGAGGTTCAGTAAGAATGATGTTAGATTTCTTAGAAGAGGAAACAGTAGATGCACTTCAGGCTTTGATACTTGTGGAGTGCAGCATTCACGTTGGAAATGTTTATTTCAACAATCGTCAGTGAATGAATAAATGTCCTCCTCCATGGCTACATAGGAAAAGGAACACAGCACTGTTAAGCTAATAGAACTATGGTGTACTCTAGGTTCCTCTGCAAGGTCTACTTCCTTCAGTTCATTTCTTCACTTCTGCAGTACCTGCGTCAAACTCATTAGCCTCTTTTTTCTGTGTTCCTTTCTCGCTCTGTCGCTACAGTATGCAGCTTATCTCACTGCAATCAGCCCTTCAGCTCAGATGAATCATCTCTACACGGGCAGGTGACTGGATTTGAATAGTATATAGAGAGGGGAAGAAAGGAGGCAGAGGACAGTGTTTGATATTTACAAACGATGAAGCATATATAAGTGTAAAGAGATAGTGAGAAAGACAGTGACAGAGTCAGGCAGAGGGTAAGTTGATTGAATGGACAGAAAAGATGAACTGAAAGAAAAACAGTGAGAGCAGCAGGGATGGAGAAAAAGACTTGAAAACTGAGATTGGAGTTACTAGAGATGTCTGCAGGTTGGTGATGGAAGATCAGTCCATGGAGATAAAAGATGGATTGATGAAGAGCACAGTTGGATACACTGAAACTGCCTATGCCATCTGTTTCTTCCTCCTACCAAGGTACTACAGGAGGCCAACTCCATATTGGCCATGGCAACTTGTGGGTTCTCAGCCATCACTTTGTCCGTCTGTCACTTAGCCTGCTATGGAAAAATCCATCACAGCTAAGAAAAAAAATAAAGTAAAAGAGGCTAGAAGAAAAAAAAAAAAGGGTAGAGAAATGACTGAACATCCGGTTGGGGAGACAGAGCGCTCCACTGAGAGGAGGAGAGGGACGATTAGTCAGTCTGGCTGAGTGGTGTTGATACAGAACGGAGGGAGACTTTTAAATATTTACACAGTCATAATTCACAGCGAGTTATGCAGGTGTCGTATACCAACAGATCCTTCATGGGAGCAGGACAAAACAGAAGAATAATAAGCAATACACGAAACAGCGCTTCCTAATTCCCATGCCTGTGCTGCACAGCAAGGAGTGCTGCAGATGCCCGCCGCCCCCGTTAGGTTGTCATGGAGATGGGTCATATTTCTAGCTGTTTCAGCTGCAGTTGGCAGTCAATGTGTTGTTCTTGTTGACACAGTACACTAAAGACACCTCTGATGAGATCGAACGTACAACTAGTTCAGCGATAACAAAGGTAAATATCAGCTCTCTGCAGTAAATCAATGTTAAATGGAGCGCTGCAATGAAATCAGATTTATAAAGAAGCCTGTTGCTTCGCGCTAGAATGTCACTGGTCTGTACTCACCTGAGTAGCGTATTCGGAAGCCTTTGTGGCTGGTAGTGTGATCGAAGGACCAGTGTAGGTAGGCCCTGTTGCTGGAGCTGGTGATACTCAGTGGACTGGAATAGTTACCGCTGAGAGTGATGAGCAGGGGGCTCTGTCTGGATGGGCCTGGATAAAAATGTTGATAGAATTCAAAATTATTAGCCAGAAATCAGCTATTGAAGTCCCATGTGCCTGTGTAAAAGAAAAAAACTATTATTTTATAAACCACAACAAACACGTGCTTGTTAACATAGTGTCTTTTGCTCAATCCTTGTATATTCCAGCAAAATAATGTGTGATATAACAGTTGATAATGATAATTTAGAAAATCTGTACTCAATTTGCAAAAAGATTGAATTTTAACTTAGAAATGATTAGAAATCATTCAGATTATGTCCAGTTATGGCATTTAATAGATTTAGCATTTGGCTACACTTATGGTAAAATCTAAATTTGCTTAGCTCCTAACTGGAGAAAAAACATTTCATTCCATAATTGGCTTGGCAGCCCCAAGGTTAGCAAATATCTGTTCCCCTCCACTCGGCAGAAGATAAAAAGCACTAATCAGCAACACTAGTGTATACAGTCACCATTTTCTCAGAGCAGCCTGGCACAGTGGCTGACTGTGCCTCTAATCACATGCAAATGCACAGGGGAGATCTAGATGGTCTTTCACCATGAAAGGGAGCTTGTGTGTGATTTTTCTGTTAGCAAAGTTCTCTTAGGGATGTTAAATTCAGCTATCTGGCTCATTTTGGCGTTTGATTCTGAATATTTGTAAAAATGCGTCTTTTGGCACGGGAAGTGTGTGGGGAAGTGTCAGAGAAAGGCAGGGCGAGTAGACTTGTGAATAGTAGATGTTCACCACGAAGACCAGCAATGTGTTGTTTAAATGACATCATACTGTATGTAACCACTGCTGTGTATACACATGCTCACTTTAGAAGTAGATAGAGCAGCTTACCATCAAAGATCTCAAGCTCATCAAACTGACGGCTGGTTTGGAAGTGTTCTATAGTGAAGGTGATGTTGTAGCCTGGCTCAACTTTGAGCACCCAAGAACAAGACTCAAAATGAGGGAACCCATTTCCTGGTGACTGGCTCATGATGACCCCCGTGGATGCTGTCAGGACCTCATTCATCGGACAAGTCACTGTTGAGACAGATAAAAGGCAGATAAATAAAAAAAACAAAGAAATTAATCTGAGTTGAATGAATAATGGTTTATGTACTGCTGTTTTATAACGTTCCATCACTGACAAGAAAACTTCTAAAGACTGTTAACTCTTTTCAGTGAATTTAATTTACCTTGAAGCAAAAGTTGTATTGATTAAATTCATATTGTTGCTAGGAGGCCAAGTCAGTGAGAGTAAAAGCGCAGCTAAGCTAATCGTTATTCTGGTCCTGATGCTGTCACAGGAAACAAAGCAGCCTATGCTATAGTAAGTCAGTCCAGGAAATGGCTTCTATATTAGATCCTATCACTGGTTTGCCATGAGCATTGTATCACCTATTTGCCCATTGTCACTACGTGGCAGATGTGATACTAAAGGCTCACATCTGCCTGGAAGCAAATGGCTGTCTGGGTGCACCACATTAAACCTTTCATCTCACCCCCACCCCCCACCCCCCACAACTGTCACTGGTATTCTTTTAGGACATCTTTATAAAATCCTGTGGCATTTCCTACTGGTTTCAGTCTGTATTATCAGACATTACATAGCATTCCCGCCTGTTGTGTTTTTGCTGCAATGTTGTGAAGCCAACTGCTTAATCTGCCAGAGCTGTCTGCATACACAGTGGGGAAAAAGGGAAAAAAAAAAACCTACAACATAAAGTCAATGCTGCAACAACAACACAATGCAAATGCTATATAGTTTTTGAAAAAAGTTCCCACTGTTTTTGTTTCTTGCCTAATGGGACAGACTGCTGACTGCACAGACTGGGAAATAACTCCTTCCACAGCAGAGAAAGGTATACCTTTGTTTTTGTTTTGTGCAATTGCTTTTGTGACTAAATAAAATAGCATAAATCTGCCTGTGTTCAAACTCAACCCAACAGCTTGTTAGGAGCTTTACAATTAACAAGACAGTTTCAAACTCACAGCAAAAAGAAGAAGAAAAAAAAACAAAACAAAAAAACAAAACACATTCACCTTGTTAAACATGCCGGAGGCTTTACTTACAATCATAGCAGAAATCAAGAAAGAACATCACAATATGCTGTAAATGTGAATGGAAAAAAAAAAATGAAAAAAAAATCTAAAGTGTATCTGACCGCATGCAGTTTTTACTGTGTGTGTATTTGTCACCCAAGCGTGGCAGAAAATTTTGCTGGCTGTGTAAATGTCCGTGGTGTGTACTGCAATTTGAATACCTGAGCTGGTTCTGCCTCAGGGTACGGTAATACTTGGCACTTACAGGTCATTCATTACAGTGGTGAAATATTGAATGCTCTGAACCCCATTTAGCAGCGCCTTCTTTGTGGAACAATATGTGTGGTTATAAACTTGTTTTTGTGCATGTGGATGAGTTTCTGTCTGTGTCAAGGAACTGTTGTGTGTCGTGACTTGTTCAGCCTCCTTTTTGTGTGTTCACAGGCAAAGACATTATTAAAGCCATGAGGAAAAAAAAACAAAAAACAAAACGTTAGACAGCCTGGGTTAAACAGCATCTGCAAATAATTCTTAACATTTGTTTTAGTGTGTCAACTAACTGAGATTTATGGCCTCAGGAAATCTCAGATAATGTCACGGAAGCTGTCACTCACAGAAAGGCACGTTAAAATTACTGTGTTGCTGTTCAATAGTTTTTCCACAACTGTTTGCTATTTGTTGTATAGGCATTACCTGCAAATCCTACCGAAATGTTACCACCAGAAATACAAGATTAATCTGCAGATGTGCTTTAACGGGCCAAGAAACAGTAGTTTTGTCCCAGTTTCACATTATATTTGTATATAAGCAAAACTATTGGGATCTAACTCAAAAAATACATGTTGTAAATAGTAATAGAAATATTATTTAGGCGTCATCTCAGAAATATAGTTTCAGCATATATAATATATACTAGAGTAGCATCACCATGTTGCATATGATGTGAAGTATTTAAGCATTTCTGTCATGTAATTTGGGAAGTAAAGTGATAGTGATTTACTCAGATACTAAACTGCACAAAAACATCCCTCACGTTGCTGAAACCATTTACAACCTCAAGCACCTCAGCAGATGTGAGTCAAGAGGTTTGAATCGATCATTAACAGTGAAGCTGATCGTGAATGGAAGAAGGATATAAAATCTAAGAGTGTAGTTCATTAAACGATCAATTCTCTGAGGATCAGATGTGTGTTGTCAGTGACCTTTCAGAAAGCTCCAACGTGTCTTCAAAACTGCCTTCAGCTTGTCTTGGAGATGATGGAAAGCGACAGGCAGGGGCTCTTATCTATAGAGTCTGCTACTTATTAAACTAATCCACTTTGAAATGAAGCATCACTCTGTTTGGCTGTAAACAAAAGGGGACAAATCTGACAGCTGGAAAAAGGCAGCCTCAACACACAAGGTGAAATCAACACTGATAGGACTCAAAATGAGATTTCATTTTAATGAGACAAGGAACTGAATAAACGAGTACGAGGAACCAGCAATCTGTGAGACATTGCTCAGGTTTGTGTATAAATTGTTCATGGTATGCAACCCCCCCCCCCCCAAAAAAAAAAAAAAAAAAAAAACCCCAAAAAACAACCCCCCCCCCAAAAAAAAAACGAGGTGGAAGGCTTTCATGCAGAAAAGTACAGCTGCATGCACATCTGCTACCACACACACATAGTCTATTTGTACACTCTAGTATGCAAGTATGGGCCCAGACATGCATAAATCCACAATATATCAAGACTGTAGTGCTGCTGCCTTTACTCATGTTGGTATTTAATTAGCATAAGCTGAGGAGCTATAATGAGCTGATTGCAGGGAATGGGCCACAACATAAGCATTAGTGTGGATCAGGACCTAACAGCTCAGAGATGTCAGGGATGCCAAAATAAGAGGCAGCTGTAATTCATTCTGCAAAACTGGAAGAAGGTGATTAGAGCAAAAAAAAAAAAAAAAAAAGATCTAGTGAACAAAAAGAAGATAAAGGAAGAGGTGAGAAAGCAGAAAGGACAATGTGGGATGAAGAAAGCTGGCAATCTTTCTGAGAAACTAATGTGATGGGTGATTATGCACGTTTCACCCAGAAAGCTGTCTTGGGGATAAATACAAGGATTTTGTATCATCACAACTCATTGTGTTTCATTAATGAATTCAAGCAACACTTTGTTCTGATGTTGCTGCTTTGTGTGGTGCTGGAACTCCCTGCAGTCTCAGCAGACAGCAGATTTAGTTAAGGGAGCTCCGTCCAACACAACCGCTTAATCAAATAGCAGGCAAATCAGATATTGTACAAACTTAGCTAGTTGCTCCAGTGGCAGGAAATACAAGAGGGGCTAAACCCAATCTGCCATCATGACTGGCATCAGGTCTCTGAATTAAATAAAGGAAAACAAGAGAAAGTGTCTGGGTCTCTATAGTGGTAGTTTTTCCTCTCAATGATCTGGGAGAAAGTCAAAGACAGACAGAGGAAATACAGATGTGGGTACTGATAGACACCTGCTTGCTGAAGTTTGTGAGGTTACACTGCACTGTGGTTTTACAGCAAAGAAGAAAGAGAAGAGAAGGACAAACAGAAAAAATGGGGAATAAAGACTGCCGGTATTTGTGTTATGTAAGAACAGAACTCTGATGCTGGTGAGTCAGTGGAGGAAAGAGTGAGGGAGGAGGGAACGCAGACAGAGGGAATGCAGAGGATGAGAGAGGATACTGGCGCCGAGGGGCAAGCAACACTGCAGAACCGGCTGTAGGCTCCGGTGCTGCTTTCTGGAAGGCTATCACTATACCTGCTGCAGTCCAACCCAGACACATACTCAACCGATGTGAGTGTGTATACAGTACTGTTCATGTATGGATTTGTGTTTGTGTGTCAGGCGTGGATGCAGCTAGATGTGCAGGGAGGTTGCGCTTGTCAGAGCTAGAAGTGGTGATTTGATAGGTGCAGCTGCAGCCAGCATGTCCCTTGCATTTCAATGAGCTGTGCACTTTGTCCCTTCACTCTGTCTCCACTTCATCCATCGTTTTTCAACTCCTGCTCTACTTTCTCTACCTTCTGCTCATTTAGCAGCCTTTCCTCCATCTTTTCCAACCAGATTTAGTCTTTTTCCTCAACAATCCAGCTAATTGACAGCAATCCCAATCTACTCTGTGTCTATCTGTTCTTTGACCCTCTCTTCTTCCCACCCAATCTTCTTCCTCTTACTTCACACTAGTATCAGTTAGTTTTTATTTCCCACTCTACTCTCAACTACTTCCCACACTTCAGCTTTTGTTATCTGTGTCTCTCCTTTCCATCACTCTGGTCTGCGTCTATGCAGGCAGGTTGCAGGTAAAAGGAATTCGGTGGAACTGTTTGTCCCCAGTATAATGTGTTTCTCAGCATAAGGAGGACAAGTAAGGGAGCACACAAGTCATTAGCATAAATGCAGGAAAAGAAATGTAACTGTCACTGACTTTCACTTCAATTTTAAAAATAGCACACAGATTTGTTTCGAGTGGAACAGCAAAGCTGTGCACAAAAAAGCATGAGATTTTTAAATAACATATATGTTGGTGGATGCTTTCAATTGCACATGTGCAGGTCCTTAGGTACAGTGAAGGGTGAGCAAGGAGACTGATAAATATTACACTTATATTTACGGTAATCTTATACCACAACCATACCATAATTTCCCTTTTTCAGTGCTTCTGTCTGACTTGAATCTTATCCTCCTTGGTTCTGACTCTTATTTTATCATTATAGCTCCTGACTCCCTTTCATTGCCTCTTTCTTTCACACAACTTTTTCTTACCTTCCTCCTTTTTCCACCTCACGCTGAGAACGTCTGTGTATTTTTCCTACTTAGCACTCAAAATTAGTTTATCAAAGTTTGCCTACAGTTTCTCGGCCATCACATAACCCACAGAGTGACAAGCACAAAACGGTAACAAAAAAGCATAAAGAATAAAAAAGTAGTACAGCATTAAAAAAAAGAAGAATGAGAGATACTTCCTTTTTGTAATTTTTAACCAGACAGAAACAAAAAGTTCCCCTTAGGCACCCGGTTTCTTGCCCAGCAGAGAAGTATTGCTCACAACATAAAGTATTATGATGATGTGGTGTTTTGGGAACACTGCATTCACTGGGTCCTCTGGGAGGACGATATCTTTGCATGTAGCAAGCACCACATCAGCTACCCTCAGCCTCATGGGAGCCGAGTATCATCCATAGAGATAGAAAGTGCTACCAAAGTGATATGTGGCTGCTGCTTCATGACTATGGGGAGAAAGAGTACTCGTGGGAACCAGAAATAAGGCAAAACTGCAACTGGTGCATGAGTCTGTGGTTAAAGCAAAATAATACAGGCCACCTATAATCCTGGTGAAACTCAACATATGAAAGCAGCATTTCACCTATTTGTTGATATATGTGATTAACCCATTAAGCCCTAAATTTCAATGCAATGTGCAATGTGCACATTAGTAAAGTTACTATTTTTACAAACCTGACTGTGCACGTACAGAGAGGAGCATGCATTTTCATCATTTACTACCTACTGTCTATTGAATTTTAGGGTGAAAATAAACATAAAGCAGCCTGGGACAAATATACACAATGTATGTGGTATTAAAATGTGAAAAGGGAGAGTTTAATGTCATAGTTTCAGTCTCTGGACAACACAATAAACATGGAAGAGTAATACCTGCCCTCTTCCCCATTACCATTACTGATGTGATCTTGAGCAAGGCCCTCAACTGCTTAAAATAAAACAACAACAAGCATACTTTTCCCTAAATAGGTTTTCAAGCTCTCAATCTCACCATCACATGAGGGAGGTGGCCCCTCAAACTCCAAGTGTGTCCCCAACCGGCAGGTCAAGATGCTGTTTCCACTTAACTGGTAGCCTGGAAGACACCGGTAGCGCACTATATCACCTGAAGAGAGAAATGGAAGAGGAAGAGGTGTAGTTTACACCGGATCAGAGATGATAGGAGTCAAAGTTAAAGTATTTTTACAAATCAGCCAGTGCTCCTTAACCAGAATGCTAATATGACAGAGAACTAATCCTGATGCACTGTCTTCAAAAGAGAAAGTTTACAAAGGAAAAAGTAAAATAATAAATCTACACGAGGGACCCCATAGATGAAACACAATGTACGTGCTGCTGCTTTTGTGTCTCTGACTAATCTCTATTGTCTTCTACAGGGGAGAATGAGAACACCTGCCCTGAATCCCTCTGGTTTTCTAAATATTTGTCATAATCATTCATTTATACAGCTACTCCCTGAGTGAAGTAGTTTTGGGTTGAATGTGTATTCAGTGCCACCGCCCTAGTCAGTAAACCTTGAGCAGCAGTCTGTCCAAGCCAGGAAGTGAACTGACAGTGAGATTAACTCCTAGGAATGCTACAGTTCCACACATCAGGATGTGACCAAAAAAAGTCAGCAGTGCGTAGATAGCAGTGATGGTGGGTCCGTGTGTGTGAATATGGTGCTTTGTGACAGCACTTCCACCTACCAATTTTAAACTCCTTGCTTGCCATCAGGATCTCTGCATTAGGAATGATGGGTGGAGGCAGGCAGTGCTGCAGCCTGTAAGCTACATTGAGAGCATCAGACATGAAAGGAGTCAATCACAGGTTATATGTAAAATAACAGGCTGACATTAGGATCTAGTAAGATAAATCATATACCGTGGTAGCCAATACGGAACAGTCCACCCTTCTCTGTGTTACTACGGAAACGGATCAGGACTTGATTTGATGTGCTACTGGGTGGGTCATTGGGCTCTCCATCAGTGAACACCCCCAGTTTCCTGGCTGTCTCTTGTGGACCATCCCTAAAACAAAAAAAGGTCTCTGGTCAACGATAACTTCAAAACTAACAGCGCACTGGAGATACAGTGGCGATAATTAACCAAGGGTATTTTCTGTCAGCAGCCTCTACTCAAGTGCTCACTTGGTCTCTAAACATAAAGCACCTCGGGCCTCTGTGATGCTTACTTGTGAGAAAACCAAACAAGGCCACATGCCAGGTTACAGTGAAACAGCTTCCAATTGCAGCATATAACCAAGCTGCTCTCAATTCATCATAACCAAAGCAATTACTCTGGGCTGCTCTGGGTGATTATGTTGAAATAAGGTAAAAATTAGAGATAAGCATGGAATGACAGGTCTGGATTGTGCTCTTCCTGCTAACTGCCATCTAATGGGAGTGTCTCTGGAAGTTGTGGCCCAGCCTTGGCTGTCCCCTGGTGTGGGCATGGCCGATTAAGCCAGCTCCCAGATTCCTGCCACAACCATTCAGCTTAAAAACCATCTGTCTTTGGCTGTCAGACTGGGCATGGGAGATTACAAGCAGCTCTGGAAACGGCTGGCTAGGGACTGCTGCCTGACAGCACTCTGGCCAAGCTGCCATTACGAAGCCCATTTCCTTGGCTCAGTAGTTCAGTGGATAGATACACAGCGGTGGTAACTGGAAACTGGGAAACATGATAGTTCCCATCTTGGCTCCGCAGGAGCTTGTTGGGAAAGATCAACACAGTAGGGACTGTTTACAGAAAAGCAACAATAGATAGAAATTGGATATTTTGGCTCTCTTTAGGAATGTTGACTTAGTGTCATAAACTCTCCATTGACAAAAATCTTCAGAATTTCCATAAGCAGCCCATTCTGCAAAACATAGCTGTCACCCCATGACATGTGCACTTTTCATGTGGTCGTCAAGTCGCCAGGTTGGCTGGCAATCAAACCTCCGGTCTCACTGAGAACTGGGACCTTTGGAGCTTGTCTCAGGGAGAAGGGATCAACTGGGACTGGCAACCATCATGCATGGAAAATCCTGTCTTTGGTTGCACATATGGCAGGCCCTTCAGTGCATTACAGGTGATGAAAAGAAGCTTTACCCCCCATATACTCAGTCAGGCAAAAATACATACACCTACCAAATCATTGTCCTGACACATATACTGACACACACACTGAACAAATATTTCTACCATCCAAAACTAATGCCTATAGCCGTCTCTCCTGTCACACACACACACACATACAGTATGTAGAGCGGGGAGGATTTTATATTGACTACTCTGACTGCGGTTGTTCCTGGCTGACTGCATTCATTCAGTGTTAATGTTTGGGTAGTTAGGATGCAAAAATCTTTTCCTTTCACATAAAAAGAAAAACCACCAGAGGTTTTTTCATTGTCAGAGGTTTCTGCTATCACCACCAGGGTTGCCAAACTGAAGTTTTTACCAGATTTTAGCATTTTACCTAAAATCATTTAATGCTTGTTAAGTTGATCTCTGAGTTACCCCCTGCCTTCGTACAATTATCCAGAATAATAAATATACATACAGAAACAAGGAAAATGTGTAAGGCGAGGGTATGCAAAGAGGGAATGGCAAATATGGGAAGAGCAACAATGCCACATAGAAAGACAGGTTAAAGTATCAAAACAAGGCGGAGGTGACCTTGCAGATTGTTTGCCACTGCAATGAATGACAAACATGAGGGAGACTTCGTAGGAGGCTACACTCTAGTTCACTCATAAAGGACAGTGAATGAAAAGGAAGGAGATAAAAGATTAGTTACATGGACCTTGGTGCAGTTGTGTCAAGCACCACACATGCTGCCATGAGAAAAAGGATGAATGAAATTGCAAACAGACAAACAAACAAACATCAAAATGATATGTGAATTACAGAGCTAAAGGCTTTGTTCCAGTACCTAGTGGTTTGGCTGTTAATAAATAAATCATTAAAATAGAATTTCTGTTGACTCACAAGCTAAAATGCAGTGAATTTTTGAGGTCCTAAATGTACACAATATGTACAGTAAAATGAATTTCCATATCTACAACCAAATCATTCCTTACCAGACAGTGATGAAGTTGTGAGGTCCGTGAACCTGAAGCAGTGTGAAGTTAAGTTTGATGCCAAAGCCTGGAGCCACGGTGAGCAACCAGGAGCAGTCAGCTGAGCTAGGGTATTCCCCTGGGTAACCTGGGGAGAAGATGGTCCCGTTGTCTGATGTGATGTTCCCACCACAAGGGGCTGAGAGGGAGAAGGCAGAGACAGAGAGGCATTGTAAATATATCAGTGGGTCAGGAATTGAACAGGACAGATGCATAATTCAGCTGCAATCGGTGGAAAAATGGGATTTTTTTTTTCACCCCACTCTTCTTCTGCTTCCCTTCTCAGTGTCTCTCTCCCCCTCTATTTCACCCTTCGTCTTGTGCCCAGGCGCTTGTCTGAGTTAAAGATTAGCCAGTAAAGCCTGTTAGCAAGTGGGGACTTGGATGGAGTGTTTTGCTAAGATAAGGCCTCAACCCTCTCCCATTGGGGGTGAAGAGAGAGAGTGAGGAAATGAGCCGAGGGTTAGTGTGGACTGGGCTTTTGAGGTGTGTACTGTATATGTACAGTATGTAGATACTGTACAGAGTGGATATGCATGAATATGTTTCCCCTTGTGTATGTGTGTGTGTTTGAGTTAGAAGAAAGGTTACAACAGCATTTCCCCCCACATGCGCAATACTCTGAGTGTCTGAGTCAACCACATGCACACACCCCAGCACCTAGCCTCAAATGTGCAGAAACCATGTTTCAAATGTTCGTCAGGAACTCAGAACGTTCTAACCGACTTAACGATTATGAAGCATAACACTCCCACTGGTGCCCTTAGAGACACCCCATATTCAAAGTGGTGAAGCAGAAAAAAATCAGGAAGGAGTGGTAATCAGAGTAGTGCAGGCATGTCAAGCAACCCAGACAGGGTATTCTGCTTAATGGCACAACCTTGGATACCTAGGGGGTATACAATCCTTTCCAAAGTAGATCTTACATGTTTTATTCCTCTGTTTCTGTCTCAGGTTATGTGTGTATTCGTGTAATACAGCTGTCTGTTTTAGCCCTGTGGTTGCATGGTCCTTCTGCTGCTGCCTCAGCTGTTAAATGAGCTATTGATCAGACCAACTGATTAAATCCTGGACACTTTATGCAGTTTCACCTCTGGCTAAAGTCATTGACTGGATATTTAAGCCTTATGTGTGAAAGGAAAGAAAAGAAAGTTTATCCGGGAACAAGAAGCTTGAAAGTGTTGGAATTGTTTTAACATTCACAACAATTCCTGGAAAATCATGTTCTTTTCACACTTCCCACATATGTTTATTTGTAAAAATATTGCAGGAAGAGAAGGGATGATGAAGGAGATGAGAGAGTAAAGGTTAATTATAGTGAGAAGTGGGAACAAACAAACCATGTGGTGGAATTATAACGCCAAGCAAACAGGTACAGTATCTGGAAGCAAGAAAACAATACTGAGGAAAAAAGGAGGATAAAAAGTTAGCTTGAATTTAATATGGCAAAAAGTTAATCATACATTTGTGTATTTGTGCGTGTGCGTGTGTGTGTGTGTGTGTGTGTGTTTAGATATGTACATCTCCAGTTGCCGCCTCTCCTGCTAAATCACTTCTTCAGTCCAGGATACTGCATGTGCACTCACACATACACAAACATATTTTAGGATGTGTGCATTTTAAATAAAAAGACAACCCATTCATTTACTGTATTTCATTTGCTTACAGACATGCCTCTGTACACACAGAAAAATATGGATATGCATGCAAACACATGAAATCAGACAGAGATATATATTTTTTATAGCAGGTATCTGGAAATAATCTTTCAGTTTTAAATTTGACATGAATATTCACAATTTAGAAATAAAGAGAAATACCTAAGAGAGAATACTATTTCTATCCCCTGTCCCCTCTAGCTTTGCTCTCTGTTGATTCTTCTCTCACACCCATTTATTTCCCTGCTCACCCATTCAAAGTTCCAGTGTCATGGCCATCACCTCTCTCTGTAATTTTTCCTGCCTTATTGAATAATCGACAGCGTGAGCGTGAGAATGTGGGTCAAGGGCGAGGCAAAAAAAAAAAAAAAAAAAAAAAAAAAAAACACCCATTACTTTTCTTTTCAAATTAGCACCTATTTTATTTATCTTTTATTAGTTTCCATTCCTTTTAATCACTGCATTGATTTTCATTGAGGAGTACTTTCCTTCATTAATGGGGGATAATAATTCAACTTAATTGCATTATTTATAGTAGATAATCATTATCTTCATGGCTGCAGTTCACGGTAATGATGTAACAGCTCAATACATTCTCAACAGGAAGTTTAGAAGGATGTTTTTAGTTTCGGCAATTTATTCAACCACTTGTTTGGAATTATTTAGTGGTAGTTTAGTGTAGATTACATGTATATAAATGAGACAAATCTCATATCCCTTACCTTCACAACGTGGGAAAGGGTGATCCCAGTTGCGGGTGGTGCCATGCTCGCAGGTCAGGATGGAGTGTCCCATTAGCTGATAACCAGGCAGACACTCAAAGGAAATAGACTGGCCCACATTGAAGCCAGCTCCCACCACCACTCCGTAATGAAAAGGCTCCGGGTCAGGGCATTCCTGTAGCTCATATGCTGAGGGAGGGAGAGAAGGAATTAGATCAGTTATTTCAAATAAATAATTAATATGCCATTAAAGTAAGACACTTTTATTAAGCCACCTTGTAAGGTAATCATATAATACTTTGGTAGTGAAATATTGAATTAAATATGATACCACCATTTAATATCATAATGACAAAGCATATCAGAGAAATTATTATATCCCATCTCTAAAGTCATCTTCAGAAGGTGAACATTTCATTGTTTCAGATTCTTCAGATTCTAATGGCCAGAAATTAGGAATCTATGAATGCACTGCCTCCAGACACCAGCAGTAAAGGAGCCTCCTCTATTTTTATTTTCCATTTTTAATTCCCCTTCCTCATCTTTCTGTTGTTCCTCCTCCTTGTGCTCAACCTCCCACACACTCTTTGTGCATCCTCCTCCTTTCTACAGGAGTTTTCAGAGAACAAAAAAATGCCAGGGGTGGGTTTGACTTGTGGAGTATGATGCAGTCACCAGAAGTAGTGTGGGTAAATAATTTTTTCTTTTTTCCTCTTGGACACAAAAGCAGGCCAGGCACTGAGCCTTGAAGAGTCAGGATATAAATATGACTAAAGAAATTGATTTCTATGGATCACAGCTTCCTTTTGTAGCAGATAGCACATGCAAACACTGCAAAAGGGGGGCTCTTTGCAAATATAATACTTGATTTATATGGTAATGTATACACAATTATGTAAATGCACAATGCTACCTTTCAATTTGCCGGCTCGTTTGTTGAACCACAAAATGCAAACTTTGTGTGCCTGTTGCATTTGTAGACAAGGGCAATTTATTCCTTGCAGTCATGCAGATATACATTGAAGCCTTTTGTTGGCACATGGTGAGGAAATATTTTAGTGATCAACAGTTTTATATACAGAGATTTATAGATATGGGGAATTTACTGGCTGAGTGGGCTAATTTAGTAATGTTATGGCATAACGCTAAGTCAAGTGACACTGGTAGTACATAAGTAAACGAAAAAAAAAAAGGTGACAGAGATTGTAATTTATCAGTTTGGTTTTACGAGACATAATTTGTGTCTTAAGTCTTCATGCTTACAGTGATTCTGTGATTACATCAACTCACAGAAATAGCTTTAATGATTACTGTTACATTCAGTGGACCGCACATTTCAGTGACAGCACAGGTGGTTTGAATCAGCCAGAATCTCCAGTTGCACTGAAGTAACCACTTGTTGGATCAAGCTTTGCGGATGAAAGTAACTCACAATACTGATACTGATTCACTCTGCAATTTAGTCTGGGTGATTATGCTCATTATTGTAATTATATATTCACCAAGTCTATTTTTGTCAGACACGATCTTTAAGGCTGATCATAATTTCCTGTTCCAATCTTTTACTAGGAATTCTGAGTATACTTTCTTATCATCATCATTATGTTTATATTCTTACCCTGGTACTCAAACCTGAAACCTGGTTTGTTCTGTGAATGGTCACTATGGAAATATACTGTGGTCTCATGAGAGGTGGTGAGAAGGGAGGAGGGAATATCAGGGCCACTGAATCGCCCTATGACGGTGCTTGTATCAAGGGGTCCATTGCGTATCTCTAGGAAATCATGGTTGGCCTCAGTGGAGAAGTTGAGGAACTGAATGTGGGCTCCTGGGAAAAGAAGAAAGGGGAAATCAAACAGAAAAAGAATCAAAATCCTCTTCTTGAAATTTAAAAGGCACCCTTGCACACACTCACTATCAAATTAATTTAACCAAATATTGTCATTCCATAATCTACCCCTACAATTTGTGTAATTAAGGTTCTTGAGTGTGAAATGCCAAAGTATAGCATGCTGTAAGGGCCTCTCATGATGCTCACCGTAACCAACAGGCAGGTAGATTCTCCAGGTGCAGTCACTGTTGCTAGGGTAGTTGCCAGGGAAACCAGGGCTTAGAATCATGCCCTCCATCTCCTCCCGGATTCCTCCACATTGAGCTGGCAAAGGATGGAGAAAGCATTTCATTAGCCTCTGCAAACTGTTGTTCTCCCAAATTAGAAGAATATTACATGTTTGAGTACAGTTCTTTGTTTGGTGGGACTGGCAGTCTTGAACAACTGCAGTGCTAATAGAAAATGCTTAATGATATTAAACTAAATTACTCCAAAGTGCATTAAGCACATCAACCTATGACGTCTCTCCCATCACACCAAATATCTCCTTCTTCAAGCGCATAATTTTTTATTAGCAAAATTAAAATAATGCAAAGATGTTTTAACAGTTGAAAGAGACAGCATCTCATCAGAGCTTTTTATTTCACTATTAAAATAACTTTGGAGCTCTTCTCTTTACTTGAGATATGAAGGCGTCACATACTGTATCTTTTTCTGCTCTTTACCCTTCTCCTTTCATCTTAAACCACAGTCGGACAATTTTTTCCTTGACTAAAATTCAGGACTAAGAATCAAAAGAGCTAGAAAAGAGGTGAAATGGGGGAAAAAGGTATATGAAAGAAGAGATGGGATCAAGGAAGATGAAAAGAGTGAAGGATTCTGACACCGAAATTAAAAAGATTAAAGGATGGTAAAAATAATGGTAAAATAATTAGATGGCTCAAGAAAAAAAAAAGCCATGTGACTGCAATGGAAAAAGCCAAACACAGAGAAGATTAAGAAACAAACAGCATACATAAGTCAGAGAGAGAAACCACACAGAAACCACGCTGTTCAACTGTGTTTCTTTAAGGAATAAGTGAGGGGTTAAATGTTGTCCAGTAGCAGCAGAAAAAGCCTGAAGTAATCAGGAAACTGCTGATGCCTGTGAACACAATGAATCTTCTCTCGACTTCAACCAATCATGGCCTGGGATGGAACTAATTAGGCAATAGCAGCTTGTTCCAATAAGTGGAACCCGTTTGTCAAGGCACTCTAACAGGAAAGGAGGCGCCCAAGGTGCCCAAGGTGCAAAATGAAAAAGAAACACAATGCTGTTTGTGCTTCTTAACCTTTAAGGTAAAAATACCAAATTCATTTCAAAACTAACTAGTAAAATATTATTTCTGCTTTTCTTATTTATACAGAATCTTTTATTTTCTTCTTTTTCTGATGGATTTGAATTGCAAGGTTATCCATGGCTAAATGTATATGAAATGTTTTTGTGTGTTAGCTAACAGTATTGAAAAGGTATAACATAGCTTTGACATCTACATTATGTAGAAACACATAGTATTACGTGTTTGTTTTCACTCAAAGGTTGCTGATGACGAAAACTTCACTACAACACTATGACTGTTTATATTGGGACCTTGGCCTGTTTGGAATAATTAGCTCAATGTGCTCAGAAAAGAAAAGTACAGAAAAAAACAAATCAGGGAGCATAAATAAGGGAAAATAGGAGCAAAAACAGGGGTAAGGAAAGAAAAAAAACCTTTACCTATGCAGAGGGGAGGGGGGTAATTCCATCGTCTAACTGTTCCAGGCATACAGGTGATGTGTGAGTTCCCCTGCAAGGAGCATCCGTGCACCAACATATGCAAACACAGAGATACAAAGACAAAAGTGATACAAAGAACAGGCAATTAATTAATTTGTTCTCCTAACTGTCACTCATCGGTGGTTACAAATATTTGAACCTGCTGCCTGTCTCTGCATCATTTCAGGTGGAAACTCAATGACTAAATCCATCTGAGGTGAAAGAACAACAGCCTGGCATATTATATATTCATCACAGGCATATTAAGATTATCATACAGAGAGAAACAGAGGGAGTGGTTACAGAGACATGAATATTTATTGCTGCTTTACCTAAACAATACATTTATCAACCTGAATTTAGGTCAGATACACCAATTAATAATCATGCAATTTCTAGAAGATAAGTGGAAGAAATAAGGTATTTATGCATACAAGAATATGTAAGAAAGAAACAATGTCTTGAAATCCTTGCAGAGTGTGATGTAAAAAGAGATGGAGAGACTAGATATTGGTGTTATTACAGTATGACTGACATAATTTGTTGTACAACAAAATATGACTCCATGAATAATGTTTCTTAATGTGATTACTTACTTTATTTCTCTGTGCATTTACATAATTCTCCCTGATAAAGCGACTACTCCGTCCAGTGTGAAAAAAGCAATATTCTGGCCATGTAGATGATTGTGAATTAGTGGCATAACCTTATATTTTCTATAATAATAGACAATATTATTTGATTATCCACAGAAAATGGAGTTTTGAATTGCCTTATAGTAAAATGACTGGACAACTTTAATGAAGCTCAGGATAACTGAGATGCATTCTCATAATAACTGCATTTATATACTGTATTAGCTAATGAGTTTGATTACCAGAGTGGGACACAGAATTGTGATTTTTTTTTTTGATTTTCATAGTCATCAAACTAAGGTATATTACAATCAAAGATACTAAACATAACCAATGTGAAAAAAAAGCCAGTGACCTAAACTAAACCTGACATTTCAAGATGAGGACAGGGAGTGAGAACTGGTGGGAACTCACAGTCTTGATACAGTTGCTGTGGGGTAGAAAGCGAACTTTCAAATAGAATTACGTGAACTAGTGCATCCAGTGTGTTTCACAGATGTCACCATCTGTCCCCTGAAGCAGAGATGACTGTGGAAGCACTGGAGGATGTGCAAAAATCTAATCAAACCTGGAGGCTGAGGAGAATTCTGAACGAACCAGCCCCACATCCAATGAATGAAAGCCAGTAAATAGGGGATAACTATCTATAGGCGATACCTCTCCACTGCATTGGATAGGTTATACATCATAAAACTCAGAGGATGAAAGAGATGAATCATAAGAAAAACCATTTGGAAAATTCACCTAAGATATGTATGTTACATAATTAATGTTTAGTAAAGAGTACTCCACAAGATTAAAACTATTTTAGACTTATTTAATCACATTAATGTAATGAAAGCAATAATGTTGAGGTCCAAAAATGAAAAGTGACAAAAGTAAAACTTTAAAATCAGCCTCTGAGATGTCTAGCAACAGGAACCAGTCCATCAAGTCTGTTACGTGTCATCTCTGCTTCAGTAAATGACTGGAGAAAAACAGAATTGACAGGCGTGACAAAAGGTAGAAAAGGACAAGCATCACTCTGGTTTTATTGTAATTTACGACTGAACCATATCAGAGCTGGGAAATGTTACCTGTAGAGTGTATCCAGGTTCACACTGGAAGGACACCACATTATTCATCTGAAAACGTTCCCCAACCTTAATGCCATTCATAGGAACCACGGGCTCTGGACAGTTAGTCAGAGACACCGCTGAAAAGTTCAAGAACAGATGAAATAAATGACAGGGACAGAGAAAAAAGAAAAACATTAAAATATAATTATATAGAAACAAAAAGGCAATGATTAAAATGGCAAATTTCAATGCAGAATATGAATAAAACACTGCAGGACAGGCATCCCACCACAGGGAAAAACACAAGCAAGTCTTCATAAGAAATGTACCCTTATTTGATGTAATACTTCCTCAAGGTATTGGTACCTACTTTGAGTAGTATGAAGTGTTTTTTTTCCCCCCACTTACTTTTGTATTCCAGCCTGAAACCAGCTGCAGACACACTAATATCAGAGAAAAAGTGGAGGTAGAGCTGGTTGGAGGTACTGTTGAGGAGAGCTGGGACCGTGGTGCCTTAGGGAGAAGATTAATAGTGGAGTTAAGTGATGCTATCTTCTGCATAGAGCGACCATAACTAACTGCAGGAACTGGCAAACAGCTGAAAAACTTTAGATTTGCACACTTAAGGGCATATGTGCTTCAATATATGGCATGTGCATGGAGAAAAAAATGTAAGCATGAATGACTGCGTAGAGATGCATGAGGATAAGGATCCATAGCAGCGTGACCTGCTCGCTCCTAACAAGACAAAGAATGGGGCAAACTGTGGGTATGTGGTTTGCTGATAAAACAAAACAAAATATATATATATATATATATATATATATATATATATAGTTAAACCTCTCTCTGTTTTATGTCCAAGGAAATAAACACCGAAAACTCTGAAACACATGTAAGAAAATAAATGCACATGTATAAACGTATAGTATATACCGCAATACCTGAGAAGCTGCCGAGCATGGTGTCAGTATTGTCTCCACCATCAAACACCTCCAGTGAGTCCCAGTTCTGCTCCGTGACAAAGCTGATTACCTGGATCTGAGACAGGAAAGAAATGAACCAAAAAAGGAGGGGCCAGGGGGGTTGGAAAAAGAGAAAAAGAATAAAATTAGTGAAAAGTTAAAGAAAGCAAATCTCAGTACAGAAAGGAGGATGGGATTTTGGGAGCAGAGCAATAGCAGCAGGCTCCTGTATGTGTATGTGCAGGGAAATTAAAAATGAAGTTGAAGGGTTGGAGATTAATGAGTGGAAGAGTAAGAAACAAAAAAAGGCCTATGTGAAAAGGGGCCATAGCGAAAAACTAAAAGCATGGCCATTTGGTGTCTAGGTGCTGACACAACGAACTCCTTGTTAAAATATCACGAAAAACTTCCCCAGCAAGCAGTTTCTCTGTGCAAATCATGACCCCAAAGTCAACAATCTTCACTCCTTTCTTTAGTATTTATTCTGGGTCGTACAGGAACAGTGATAGCTAAGAGTGCACTTTTTTTTTCTTTTTATATAGTTTAAAGTACATAAGGCGTGAACCATAAAATGATCAAAGCCACGAAAGACTTCACAAAGAAGTTGTTAAAAATTCTCTAGAATAACACAGAAGTCATTGGGTAATGTATGTTTGGTTTTTTAAATTTTTTTTATATGTTCTCTTAGAAGGCTCTGTCCAAGTGCTGGGCATTAGATTTGCAATTAAGGAGACAGCTGCAGAAAATGTTGAACATTTTTCAAAGAGAGGCAGACTCAGACCTATTCTAACTACAGCTGCCACTGTTTCCACATACTGTAAGCATTCTGGCATTCTAAAAGCCTGTTGATTTCTGACCAAAACAAGGGGAAAAAATAGTTACTCTTATCCCTCGTATGTAAAACTGCCAGAGCACTTACATGTTAAAATAAATGTGTGCTATTTATTTTAAATTTGTTCTCCATCTTTAGCCAAGATCCATCCATTTCTTCAGCATTCTATCCTTATCCCTCATTCATTTACTTTCTCCAATCCTCCCTTTTTGTTTCACATCTCGGTCTTGGCACCTTCCCTTGCCTCTGATGGTTATAGATCGGATATAAGCCAATTAAAGGGGCGGTAGGGGCTGTGGCGCATCCCGGGGAGATGAGGCAGATCACAGATTGATCTTTCATTAGGGGGCCATGGCAAATGTGCCGGCAAGGCACCCTGCTTCTTTAAGTTCTTTTCTGGATCGTGACACTCCAATCTAATGTGTCTCTGCTAGGTGGCAGAAAGGGAACAACAGTGAGAAAGACTGAGGACAATGCTGTGGAAGAGATGAGGCCAATTCAGACGAAGAACATAAACACGGAGCAGCAAACTCTCTACCATTAGGACATCATATTTTGGTATCACGGACAGTGACCCTTTTACAATGAGGAACTGTGTATGCCTTGTGTAGCAGTAGTCCTAAGAACATATCATTATCGAACTATAGCATTGTCTGTCAGGTACAGTATGCATATGTTTCAGTGTCATGCCATTTGCCTTCCACATGGTGTGTGTGTACAGTCAGCTCTCTTTTGTTAATGTTGCTGTGTAGTGCAGCATGCTAAGTGCACCTGTGGGTGATCTTGTGTTTTTTGACCTGCAAGGACATTCAGCAGAGGTGGAGAGCTAATAGCTGAGGGACGGCACTGAGGTCATTAGCCACAGAGGTTGAAGCACAAACCTAAAAACTTTCCATCAGGTAGATCCACAGGGACTTTGCCAAGGTTTCTGATGTAGTTCAATCATACATGCATCAAAGAATAAGAATATGCAAATTGGATTATCCCCAAGAAAGAAAAATAAAGTAATTGAAGAGGCAATTATATACAAACTTATTTCAGGTTGTGCAATCTGAAGTTTCTGGTATAGTGATCTGCCAAATTAAATTCTGAGCCTCAGTGGAGTCTATAGACTATCATTTAGCAGCTCACCTGTACCCAGGGAACTATAAATTCTATACTTTGCTATACTGTGGGTAGCTCTCTTAATTAGACCTTTGTATGCTGAAAAGATATCACCACACAGGAGCCTATCATCAAGGCCATCCAGGGCTTTAAAGACTAAAGGTAAATAAAATCAGTTTAATTCTTTTAAGAGTCCAACTAGAGACAGTTTAAAAATTGATTACTTCAGATTTTGAAAGTAAGCAAAAAGGTCACTAGAGCTCAGCTTCAAAATTTTCATTAATGGAGACAGAATCATTGAAAAATATTAATAACTAACAGTCTGGCAGTTGGTAAATAAAAAATAAAAGATGTCTTCAGTTCATAACCACAAATTCAAAAGAAACCTTCAATCAATTTAGGTATCCATAACCAATCTTTGGAAAGTTTCTTGTTATTCCTCTTGGCAAACCAGCCTCTAGTGTGTGTATGTGTTACACACCATCTTCATGTTCAAGAACATGCACCCCTACAGTGTTGCTGAAAATGATGGATAGACAAATGATTCTAAATCTGGAGCAAAGGTTTATAATAACAAGTCTGCAGCATTTCAGTAGAAGATGCTTCCCTGTGCAGCAGGTGGACACACTACAAATATTTACTGTTCATGAGGGCCCATTGTTTACTATTGCTGAAAATTGCAGACATCATATTTTAGGAATGTGTTTTTTGCTACTTGAAATACCAAAATCAATATCTAAACTGTTTTTATTCATGGCAAACTGAGATTTCTCTTCCACTTCCCAAAACACTCATTTTGACTTTGTAACATCCAAGCTCTTTGACGCTGCATGTGGATTGGAAATGTGGCATTGGATCTGGGATTGGGTTAGTGGGTGTGTAATTGAATCTTTCTCTGACTGACACTTAAGATATTTTAGGTGATCTGAATATTACAGTGCTGACCCCCTCAGAGTAGACAAACCTGGATTCCAGATCCTTGAGGAACAGTGATCTTCCACACACAGTTGAGGCTGTTGAGGTAAGGCTCAGGAAAGCCAGGAGATAAGATGGTGCCTGTTCGGTGGGTCAAATTACCTCCACATGGAACTTGAAAATGAGAGGGATGAAAATATTTTAAGTAATGCTAGTGCTGTACCCAATGCATGATCGCTTCCAACTGGATTTAAAAAGACACAGCGAGTCATAGAGAAGTATATGCATGCAGTACAAGCATAATCAAATTTACTGCAATGACTATTAACATACAGTATTTGTTACCATTGCTTATTCTTCTTAGGCTTTTTTTTTGTCAAACACAGATGTGTTTTTGAATTAGAGATTAATGGATTAATTAATGGATCTTTTTTCAAACAAATAATATTGTAAACAAGATGAAGATTACACCATAAAGTAACCACAAAATTAAGATAAAATAAACAATAAACAAAACAATAGTTTATTTAAAACAAGAAGTTAGATTACTTGGTACATTTTCAGCTTGTTTGAAAAAAATCTTAAATCATTAAAGCACAACTGGAGGGGAAATGTACTCCATGACTACACACTGAGTCTGATCCACCTGACCATGCACGCATTCCCACATAAACACAAAACCACATACTAGACAATTCATATGTAACACTCCTCTCCGGTTTTCAAACATTTTCTCACCAGCTTGTTCTGCACATTTACACATCTGACGACAGCATAGGAACATCTGTTACAGTTGTGTGTGTGTGCGTGTGTTTGTGTGTGTGTGTGTGTGTGTGTGTGTGTGTATTTGTGACCCTCAGCAGTGCATGCCACCTGTGTGCTGCATGTCTGAATCTTGGTGTTT
Organism: Mastacembelus armatus; assembly: GCF_900324485.2. Classification (NCBI taxonomy): domain Eukaryota; kingdom Metazoa; phylum Chordata; class Actinopteri; order Synbranchiformes; family Mastacembelidae; genus Mastacembelus; species Mastacembelus armatus. Next base: position 7,980,019 of record NC_046643.1, on the reverse strand, counting down.
TGCTACAGGCAAAGGCTGACAGCCCACATCTGTGTCAGGGTAACGAGAGTTTGACACTGAAGGTTTCAGAAAAATAGAGTAAAAAGGAAAGGAAAGAAAATAAGAAGAGAAACACACCACCAAATAACCAAACACATCCAGGATGACTTGTGAATGTGTGTCTTTTTTGTTTTCTATGTGTGAGTATTTATGTCCTACCTATACAGCTGGGTATGGAGCTGTTCCATTGTGCCAGGGCATTGGGAACTGTCAAACATTCAATGGCACTTGATCCCTCCAGCACATAACCTGGGCTGCACTCAAAGCGGATCACTGCACCAACAGCAAAGTTGTTACCCATACGGCGGCCATTTCGGGGCTCGGGGACTGAGCTGCACTGGGTGGCACTGGTCCGTGGCACAGCTTTAAGGAACAGACAGAAAGTCAGGGTCGCTTCTGGTGATTGCGCTTTGATTTTGAGTTATTATCTGTGACATTGAAGAACCCATGAGGCTGCTGAAAATGTTTTACACACTTTCATTTGTGTAGGTTTTTCTATAAATCTCACCACGTTTAATGAAGTGACCTAAAAATATCACAACTGTCAGAACGATAACAAATTAGATAAGACAAAGTATGATAACATACTTAAAATATGACATTATCTTTACATATCTGAAGAAAATGCCATTTGTAGTACAGTGTGAAACAGAAGCACAGGTGAATTAAAACACAACCTTTTTAACAGATTTTTATATTTCTACATTGCCAATGCTCTAACATTCCACTGACACACACAAGCACGTCGCACTGACTGAAAACAGTGGCTGAAGGCAAATCCTTGTGAGATCACTCAGCAAGAGACAAGCCAACAGGATTTGTTTGTGTGTATGCCAGTGTGTTACACACTTACCCTGGTAGACCAGGTGGAATCCTCGAGAGCTGGATTGGCCTTTGGAGGTGAAGCGGATCAGGATTTGGTTGGAGGTTGCTAACGGCAAAGACTCACCTGAGGTGAAGAGGAGGCAGAGTTTGTAATGTTTTAAGCAAAGTGCTGCCTTCAGTTTATATTTGTGTGGGCACATGCAACAGTTTCTATCTAGGCTGAATGACTAAGGAAAATTTTCCTCACTATCCCACCATCATCTACAGCACTCAGTCCAATCAATGGTAGCAGAGTATGCGCCTGTTAGTGTGAATGTCAGGTATTCAATTTATGTGCAGCATGAAAATCTGGAAATAGAAGAGATTTGTCTAATGATTCTGGGAAACATACTGCAGGTCTTCAAATATGGAGAGTGTGAAATGATACTGTGAATAGATCTGCGATTTAGTGTACCAGGTGATATTAGGTGATGGAAATATAACATGGTGGTTAGCATATCACAATATGCAAATGCATGATGATTATTAACATTAGCCTAACGTTTCACACAGGTCTACGCTTATCTGCTATATTTGTTGAAAAGTTCTCTCAGCTACATTTTGACTAAATGGGCTTCCTGACTATTGGCACTAACAGCATCATGCCCTACAGCCGAGCATTTGACTGCAATCTGCCAACTGTACCCTGAGCCATGTTTTAGGTGTTCAGAAGTATCTTTTGATCAGCAATGTTTGCCTTGTGGTCTTGGTCTTGTTTTTCACTGCTCAGAAATATTTCTAATTTAAAGTTAATGCTTTTGTCTTTTCCCAGCTGGGCTATTGTAACTATGATTCACAACTGTAGTTCACATCTCCAATTAGCGAATCATTACTGGAGAATCTGCAGCTGCTTTAAAACGGTGCAGAAGACTCTGAAGTGCTGTAGAACCAGCTGTAGATCACACCTCCCCTGACTTTCCTTCACTGGCTGTGGGTGAAATACAGAATCAGAGTCAAGGCTGGGTTTATCACCCTACTGTGTAAGGCTCTCCACAATCAAACTCCTGCTTATATTCCTGAAGTCTTGACAGCATATTGTACAGGCAGGACTCTAAGGTCACCTGATCACAGCTTAGTGGCTGTCCATCTGTCAAAATTTGAGACCAAGGGTGAATGAGCTTTTGTTGCTGTAGCTGCTAGGTCTTGGAGACACTGGATATTTGGGCGGACTGGCAGTGCTGTTTTAAATGTTAAATGTTTTAAAAACCTATAAATGCAAACAGGTCTTTTGTGAATCTTTTAAGTTCTTGAGGGTGAAATTTCTTTTCTTTTTTTTTTACTGAAATGTAAAACATTTTGTGAAGTTTTTGCTCTGAGGTGCCACATACATGAATCATAAATTAAATTATGAACAATTTGGCATGAACTAAAAAGGTTCAGCAGCTCTGGGTGCTGCTAAATGTTTACTAGAGCATCATTTTTTTTAAAGAAAAAATAATCTCTCACTATAAAGGAAATCCATCAGAGAAAGACAATTAATATGATGTCCTGATATCTTCATCTCATACTGTAATTAAACACAAAGAACACCTCCTATTATGTATCTACTGTGGTGGAAAACTAATTGTTGGTTGAAGTGGGACATGATATAAAGTGTAAGCATCTCTGTCTCGGCCTCTGTCTTTCTCTCAGTGTGCTGCTGACTGGCTCTCTGCAGTGGATCTCATTACTCTGTGCCTGCTTGCTGTCACGCTGCAGCGCGAGGCAGACGTGCTTAACCCCTGAGGCAACATCTGCGTGTCTGAGTTTATCCTATGCATGTATGTTTTCACATTTTTATATGTGAATTTTTATTTGTCTTTATGTTCAGTGTCCAGAGATAGCTCTGATGGCACAGTTTCTTAATGTGTCATGTTCAAGTTCCGCTGTAGGATTCCCTAGGCATGCTGGGTAGTTTATTACAGGAAGCCCTTGCTGTGTGCTGTCATGATGACAGTCTCTCATAATTTGCTCTGCATGGCAGGTATTTATCCACACAGGTCAAACATGTGTCATGTGTCAAGCATGTAACATATCCAACCACTGGCCACTCTCCAGCTCTTTATAATAAAAATGAATCTTGCACTGTCATATGAACGGACTTACAAGGGCTGCTATGAGTTTGGAAGTCAATAGTCAGAATTCAGAGGCAGCTGTTGGTGTGCACTGATTCAGATACAGAAATCATGTGGAACAAAGTCAGAGATTAACACTTAAACAGGTTTAGAATTAAAAACAGAGTTAACTCAGGGGATTACAGCAAGTGAATTTCCCATTTTCTCAACATATTTTTAAAATGTGTTTTTCCAGCAACAAGCTTGCACTGAAATAAAAGCCATGTACATTAATGAAAGAGGTCAAACTTAAATACAGCTGAGTAAAAATGGATTCCCTCAATCCATTTTAAATAATGGCCAATGACAATTGCCTTTTTTGAAATCAATTCAAAAATTTGCATTTAGATAAGCCCCTTTGATTTCTTGATTCAGTCCTTTTATACTTACTGCCCACATGCTGTCTCCTTTTCTTTCCTAATTCCCACCTTTTATCATGCATTTATTCTTCAACTCTCTCATTTTATTCTGTTTGTCACCACTGCCTGTGATAATTCACAGTCATTGCCTTTTTATTTCCAAAAGACTGATTTGCCTCTCCAGACATGACAGTAATAAACACATACTGTCGAATGCTACACTGACACAATGTAATATGATTTTCGGGGTCATCATAATCACAGCAAACTGTGCTGTGTTTTGACTAGTGTGATTCATCATGCTCGACAAATAATAAACTGCCAACTACTAAAATGCACATTATTGGTTTTATTTTGCTGCATATAATGACAGCTTGTATTTTAAGACAGTATGGATAAATTCCTTGCTTTAAAAGCTTGTTTATGCGTATGTTAATTTGTAAGCTTCAGCGTACCTGTATGGCATATTCAGGTACATGCTTGATTTGTGATTTGTGCCCATTTCATGCTAGTTATGCCTGCACGCACTACAGTAGTTCTTCAGTAGCGCTGCCTGTGTGGGTTAAAAGTCTCTTTTCCTTTGCCAAAGTGCGTCAGCTTTGCTTTGCCATGCCTGGTTAGAGAGCTCTGTGAACCTGCCGCCAGGAGTCCGCAGTTAATACAGCGTCCTGTTTATTGAGCTTTAAACTGAATTTTCTGAGGCTGCTCTGGACACAAACCAAAGTAATCATTTTGCTTTTGTCAAGCCACAGGGCTTGGGTGGGAAGAGATGAAGAACTGCCTTAAACTCACATATCGTTTCACTTGCCCCCTCTTCAAAGGTTGAACTTCACCCCATTCAAGCTATTTCTTTTGTAGCCCATCAACAACATTGTGGCATTTATCACAACCACGCATCTGCACTTTTACAAAACTGCTGCAAAAGGAACATTCATTCATCATTCATTCTCCCACTTATACAAATGTTATCTTTATTTGCTTACATAACTGCTGTGTTCAGGTTTTCTACTATTGCTGTATGCATGTTGTAATTTTCTCTGACATTTATTCAGAAATGAACGAATTATATCCTCATTGATTTAGGGACTGTGATCAAGAAAATGCCATGAAATGTCATTTTTGTTGTCTTCAGTAATGTTAAAATAATAATTAAAGGTATTGAATTGATTTGTCATGGCATGTGGCCATCTTTTTTATGATTATTTGAGGTAATTTCTAAATACAATGGCATGGGAAGAGGATCGCCGCAGCGGTTTTGTGGAGGGTTTAACTGTGTCAGTTGTGAATAAACCACTGGTAGCTCAAAACTTGACAAAACATTAACATAGCTCCCTTGCTTTAGGGTCATAATATGCCATTTAAAATAACCATAGCTTTGCTCTTTGTTAGTTTCATTGAGAATTTTGGTCAGAGAATTTCAGTAGATGTCTGTCTCAGGTACTCATACTAAAAATGCTTGCAAATAAATATTAACATCTTCTTTCCCTGACTTGAACCCTGCAAACAAATGTTTTTGTGTGCAGAGATTTGCATAAAAAAGTGCAGGCACATCTATTGGGTGGGCTAAAATGTTTGTAAAACAAATTCAGGTATATGTGCATGTGATTCTTCTTGAGCTTGTCAGCTGGTTATCTGTATGATTCTAATTTCTCACTGTTGAATTGTTTTACAGCCCGCTGGAGCCCACCTGCAGCCACAGCAGCTCTGCTTGTGTCTCAGAGTTCTGGATGATTGTAAAAAAGGATAGGCCTGTTACAACATTTTACTGTCACGATGAAAAAATAATACCTGGGAGATGAGATAGAAATAATATTTGTTGATTTGATACAAGCTGGTATTGAATGTGAAACAAAACATGTACAAGAGCGTATGAGTCCTACCAGGCCTACCTGCGGTTCCTTATTAGAAATTGCATGCACATTGACCTGAATTAATGAATTTTTAGAGTTTAAACCCTGCTGTAACATCCCCTGTTGTCGCTACACAAAAATGTGCACGCAGGCATGTGAATTTGTGTCTTTAGGTACCTGTATGTGCTCCAGATAGTGAGCTAAGAACACGAGAGTGCTGCGTCGCCCCATCATAAACCTCCACGATGTCATTCAGAGCTGTCTGGAAAAAGGCGAATTGACTGAAGACCACTAGAAAAGGCAGATATGGACAAAAAAAAAAAAAGATCAGATTAAAGAGAAAATGAGTTAAATTAGTGAATGCATCAATCACAATGAAACCTCTCAAATTCAGCTTAAATGAGAAAGAAAATTCATTCAAGTACTCTCTTGCATCCACGTTCCCAAGAACATTATCATCATCAATTTCAATGAAAAATGTCTTCTTTAAAGCAATGTGGATAAAGCCAGCAGTTAGGGCAACAAAACCAAAAACTGATATTACATGGAAAGATCAGCAGTCCTGTCTGGACTTGATGGTTTGACAGTAGATGAAAGGGTTTGGCAGAGACAGCCAATCTGTTGTACAATGTGGAGCTAAAGCTTGACTGTGGTGCTTTCATCCTTTCAACCCACCTTTTCTACTGCTATTGCTGGAACATATTCAGTCCTTTCACATCCAATATATGTCTAGTTTACTTGTGGTGAATGTAGCAGGTTAAAGATAAGGATGAAGAGGATGACGGAGAAATGAGGAGAGCAAAGGGGACGGAGGAATATTGCCCTCCCTCAGATGTAATGGCAGGATTTTATCTTCTGAGGTTCACTTGTTCAACATGACTCAGCATTTCATCCCCCCACTCTGACGTCTCAGGAGTTTCCTTTGTTTGTACATCTTTTTCATTGGTATCTATGATAAGAGAAGCCAGTGGCTGCAATCACTTTCACCCTGTCTTCAGCACTGAGGAAAATAGCCTATCATTAGGGCTGGTGCATCAGCCTAATGAGAAGCAGCAAGAATGGAGGCGAGAACATTTGTGGCTCTGCACGACAAAGCGTGTTGCCTTGGGCCTTGCTGTCATTTTCCAAGAAAATGCAAATGTGGATTTTAATTATTTCAATAACCTCTCTCATTTTGACTTCACTGAGTGAAATATATTGCCAACAGGGTCCAAGACGGATGGGTGCCCAGTCATTTTGGACTGGTGCCGGACCCCCAAATGGGAGTCACGACCCCGACATTCAACAGACTGGGGTGAATTACACATGCCGGCTGTTATGGAAGTTTTTTGGCTTCTTTATTCAATTTACAAATGGCAATTCAATGTGTAATTTGGTCATGCAAATGCATTCTTCTATTCTATTTTACATTTCAATATGCAAAGTGGCAATTCAGTACTCATTTCAAATGGAAAATGCAAACTGTCAGTCCTCTCATCAAAGCGGGTCTCCACCTACATCTGGTAAGACCTGCCCTTAGTCTGCCTAAGGGCAGGCACCAGCCACAGGCACCAGCCACACAGAGGAATTTCCATTTGAATTTCGGCACCAAGAGAGCGTAGTGGCAACTGAATAAAAATGCAATCGACTGGGGGCGCTGTTTCATTGGCACGTTTGAATAAAAAGCCCAAAAACACGGCAGTATGGAATGTGATTGATTTAGCTTCCATTTAAAATTGTAAGTCAAATTATTCAGAGTATTGAATTTTCACTTAATGAATTGTCAATTGCAGAATGCATTTTCAAATTGCACACTGAATTGCCAATTGCTCAATGAATTGCAAATTGAATAAAGAGGCCAAAATGGTTTCATAGCCTGCTGCAGTTCGGTGTAATTTAACAATGACAGGACTTGAGCTTTGCCCTAGAGGGGCTTGTTGTTGATGACTCAAAGAGCCAAGAGGACAAAAGGACACAGCAGATAAAAAGTGGAGAAGACAGAAAGTAAAGCGCAGACATCTTGTGCAAGTAAGTGAAACATGTTTGCTTCTGTATTTGCATGGTGGAGCTCTGTCATACCTTTGTATTGTTTTGCATTTTCAATAAAATGCTGCTCCCACAGTACCAGATCACATATTGGAAGCAAACTATGACCTTTAAAATAGAAATGCCAAGAAGGAGAGAAACTCCAGGAAATCCAGACACCAATTATTTTTGTTGTGCGCGGCTCAGAGAGAGATACTGTTGGCCTAGTGTGTGAGATAGTGAGTAAACTGATCTACCATAAGAATATGAAAATATGAGTATGGCAATGAGGAAACTGTCAGTCACTGTGTGATTTTACACCGTGCAGAAAATATTCAGTAAACCTCTGACTAAAGCACTTTAATTGCAAATTAAAAAGATGGACTGTGTGGGAGCTTTTACACGTTTTCTGCAAACTTGGGTTCTCCTACGCACCTGTCACTAGGAATATTCATGTGTAGTGAAAAAAACTCAATTATTCTTCTTCTTACTTTCATTCTTTTGCATGGAGAAGAGAACATGATCATAGCTGGACCCTAATAAGGGTCTTTTGTGCTCTATTGAATAATTGCATGTTAACATATTAACATATTACTTATGTTTATATACAAACACACAAACATAAATTTAAAAAACTGCCAAAAAAAAAAAAATTAAATAAAAGGCCACATATAGTAATGCAGTGGACTTCCATGGCTTACCGTAATCTTTGGGCACGACTACAGAGTACAGACAGGTTCGTGCAGTGCTGTAGTTGCCAGGGTAACCGGGAGACAACACTACTCCCTCCAAGCCTGAGTACTGTCCACCACATGGAGCTGGAGAAACAGAGATGAGACATGAAAAGACAGAGCAGACACAGAAGGAAAGTCTAAATCCAATAGTGTAAGATTCCATTTCACCCCACCTCCTGCTTCTCCATCCCCTCAATTCCATCACTCCTAAATTACTTTTCTTGTCTGATTGGGCTTTGGGTGGAAGATGTCCCTAGTGTTTGCCACAGTGAAATTGCAATGTTTTCCAAGTGTCCCTCAGGGTTAGCCTGGGTGAGATGAGGCCTGAATAGTTTTCAAGTCCCTAAAAATGCTTTGCACATGCTGGCATTTTTGTGCAAGTGCTGAACACATTGAAGTGAATGTATTTTTTGCTTGTGTGAAAATGCGCATGGTGTGAGAATGTATTCTACCTGACATATAAGCAAAGCTTCATGCTGTGAGAACCAGATTTGGTGATGTGGGACTAGCTTTCCAGGGGAACGTGCACAGTGTCACTTGTGTTGTGGGAACATCAGAGAACAGCCAGAATGTGAGTGTGTAAGAAGCAGATATGCAAAATAAGTAGCTCTCTTCAACTGCACATTCAGTTACAACTACACCCTCAGATTAATTAACATTACCAAAACTCCATGCCACATACTTGTAGGACATGGCTCCTGCAAAAATCGCATAATCATACATGCATGTTTACTTGTGATAAATCTATAAGCACTGATGTGGTTTGTGTTCCTAACAACCGTCTCCAGATGTCAGTGTTTACCAATGCAAATGGGTTTGGGCCTGTTCCAGCTCGGCTTGCCGTCTCCCCCCATGATGCAAGTGAGGGTTGGGTCTCCCTCTAGTGTGTAGCCACTGTCGCAGTGGTAGGTGACAGTGGAGCCCAGCTTGAGGTCGGCGCCCACCCGTGTTCCATTGCGCACCAGGCCTGGCTCGAAACAAGACTCCCTGGGGTTCTCTGTGGAGAGAGGTAACACAGTGGAAAATCAGTGACGCAAGGGAACGTGTGCTGGTATTCAGTAAATGGATTTTGCATCAGCTTGCAGCAGTTATACTAAACTAGAAACTGTTTTTCTGCCTTAGGTGCCTGATAATTCTCAGATTTCTTAGCTTCTTCTTTGCTGCTTCCTTTGCTATTTCCAGTCTTCTGTTACTCTGTGCTTTCCTCTTTCAGTAAATATATCTCGCTGACACTTTTCTCTCTAGCCCTTGACAGTGCCCTCTCATCTGTGGCTGCTGGAGATATGTATGGCTGTGGAGACAGACAAGCAGCTGATTGAGAGTGGCATTGCTCTGGCCCAAGGTCTGCTGACTGCACACAACGTTTTACGGTGCAGTCAACTAGAGAAGACAATACACATACGCAAGCTTTCTTTCTCACGCACATACACACTCACACACACACTCACAAACACAAACACACTCACACAAACACACCCACACACAATCTAACCACATATCAATCACCACTCTTGAGGTCGTAAGAAAGATGTCTCACTCAATCTACCATCAGATTGTTCTTAGGTAGAAAAGGTGCATGTGAGAGGATGCCTGTCAATTTAGCACACTTCACATCATTGCAGCTAAAATAAACATACACAAAGTGCTCTAAGCTATAAAGTTCAATCTTCAACACAGTCTATGCTTGTCTCACAGCAAACTTCAGTGTTTGATGACCTAACACACACATGGACAAATGGGAAGCCGATTGTTTTCTTCTTCAGTAAAACTTCTATATGCAATTACCTGCCTGACAAAAATATGTGCTAGAGCCTGAACTACAGTATCTCACCATCAGCTAGATGAAAGAAAACTTTAAATAGGTAGCATGTTTACAACCTCTAGATGTGAAAATCCTCCATTTGCAGGGGTCATCTGGGATGTCAATCTTTGAGATGTCAGTGGTGTTTACAAAATCCATACTGTTGCCTGTCAACTTTCCTGAACAAACAGTTGTGCACTATCAAGCAAACTGTCTTTGCACAAACTAGAATATATTTCAAGCAAAATCTTCATATGTGCAGTAAGTGTAACAAAATCGGTGCCTAATTGAAGTTTTAGCAATACAACGCCTAGTTTACAAGCTAAAAATTAGGTGTCTGCTGACCAGATAGGATGCTGCCCTTCATGGCTGAGTAAAGTGCTACAGCCAAGCATTTGGTTTGTCTGTCACCCAGAGCACCTGTTCCAGACACTTTTGAGCCATTCCCACCTCTTCTACTAAACTGGCACACCTGGCATGATAGAGGTAGCAGACATTAGATGTGGACTGGCCCTTGACACAAGCTGGGGGCGAGAAGGTCGGTCGCCTCAATGAAGATGGTTGATTTAACAAGCCTTGCCACGGGACATTTGTAGGTGTGAGAGAACATGGTGCAGGATGCAGGAGGCATCATCTGTTTTGAAATATACTCTCAGGAGTTTCGATGATGTGATGTGAAGTGAAAATTAGCCTAGGAGTTGGATTTGACATGTGTGTATATGAGGGCGTATGTATGTAGGTTTTCTCTGTATAACTGTCCACGTCCGTGTCTATGTGCATTATTCAAATGTGGCTCAGGCATGCAAAGTTTCTGCACGCATATTTCCCCAGAGGGCCCGACCAGACATGGCCAGAGACACGGAAACAGAAAAACATAACAATTGCTTGGTAAAGAGGCTGACGACACCTCAGGCAGATTGTGTAATGCAATTTTCAGAGGCAGGCTGACCAAATATGAGCTGGACCAACTTGTCAACTTGATGGTTTTTCACCAAACAGACCCAAACCTACAGCCAAACATGCTTTTGTGCCATGTTGTTTGTCTGAAACTGAGGACGTAATTTATGTATTATTTGGTTATGGTTCATTAGCGTGGAGAATTGCAAGTGGGGAGAGAGAGTTCTTCTGAGCCACACACTGGGTCCATCTGCTCTACCAGATTGGCCATACAATATCACACAGTGTTCCCCACACTGCAGTAGATATTGCTGGCAGTGAGTTAAGGAGTAAGCTTTGTGAAAGACGGTTTCACCCCATTTATGTACAGTTTGCAAATGAATCAGGAGCTTTATCACATAATGGGAAGCGTTCTAAAAGTTGAATTGTTTACATAGATCACATCCTATCTGAATACCAGCCAAGAGCCATGGAGCTCAGGGTCGATCTGGAATTGGTTAAACGTCTGATACTTTAAACAGCTCTAATTGAGACTGGGAGATTTAGGATGATTTAACACTGTTCTCTCAAGCAAAGCCCTTAACGAAGATGCCCTGTCTAATTTAGAGCTTGTTCACCATCTGTATATTTGCTAGGAAGAGGCCTTAAGATACTTGCACTTAGGCATTCACCTTCAAGTCTGAAACACAAATGCAGAAATCACAGATGTGTTATGCTATCCTTAAACCAACTGGCCCACTTTCAAGGATGTCCGTGAATATTCTGCACCATGTGTGCAGTACAGAGTACCTCGTGTGAGCAAATAAATTTGGGTCCCCCAGACAACATGCTGTAGTCAGCTAAGTTTAGACACGAGACAACAAAACACTGCTTGCCCTAATTTATCAGAAGCCTTTTGTGCAGCTGCAAAGCGCTGATCAAAAAGAGCTTAAGCACACATGCTGTCCGCTTTTCATTTTCATAATTCTTCCTATTAGTCAGTTACTAGAGGAGGCACAGATCAATAATGACACCCAAGCAGACCACGGCACAAACAGGAGGGGAGGGTGTGGTGATCAGGACACTGCGGCCCATTGTTTCTCTGAAGCAATTTTCACTTCACTAATCTCACATGCTTTGGACTCGACTCAAGAGAAAGTTAAAAAGAAACAATCAGCAAGGTCGATAAGCAGTAGAGGGTAAATCCATTCTCACTCTGCCAGAGGAAGAATTTTAAAACATGAATTGTTTAGAGGATAAAGCTTCACATACTATTTAAAATTCACTGTTTCCTTCAGAATCCTAAGACATTGAAGATGAAACACTTACACATGCAAATGGTAACACACACACACACACACACACAAATCAAACAACAAGTTTCCACTAATTTGATTAACCAAAATCAATGAACCAAATGTCGTTTTTCAAGTCACTTCTATAACCAAAAAGGTGCCCACCTGTGTACTGCAGCACAAACCCATTGCTGCTGAGGGAAGCGTCACTGCGGAAAGCCAGAAAGAGCGTGTTGGAACTGCTCTCAATGCGATCTGGAACGTCTGTGCCATAGAAACTGCCCAGCAAGGGGCTGAGGGAGTCCGGCCCATCGTAGATATGTAAGAAGTCATAACTGGGCTCCAAGCTGAACCTGGTCACAGAAGTTTACGTACAATAATATCAGAATTTTTGTACCATAGCTCAGTAATATAACAACTGAGCGCTTGTGTTTTGTTGATAATTGAAATGTAGGAATTGATAAAAAATAAGTATACAGCAGTAATTTTAATTTTGAATCTTACTGGTTGAAGCTAAGAGCTATGACATAGTCCTGTGTGACAATTACTGTCCAGTCACACTCCCTCCCATGGGGGTAAGGTTCAGGATAGTCCGGAGACAGAATCAGACCACTAGGACCTGTAAGGTTGCCGCCACATGGAGCTATGAAAAAGGATAATTTTATTAAAACTCAATTTAAACAATCTTTATTTGAAAAGCATTTAAAATGAACTGAATGAAGTAAAAATAAATGTGTTAACAGTGTACAAAATAATAGATTGCTAAGATTCTTAAAGTTCCTACAGGTTTGAAGCAGTTAATTTATAGTTTCTATGGTTATGTATAATTTCTGGCTTCCACACATTACACTGTAGTGACAGATGCATAACAGACACAGCTAATGCCCACTGACACCTGCTTATCACACCTTTTTAACCTGTAAGTGTCAGAATTGCCATTGTTAAATTGCTCCATATATATATATATATGACACTATATATCCGTCGACAAAGAAATGTGAAATGTTATTCTCTCTCTCTCTCTCTCTCTCTACATATATACATATATATATATATATATATATATATATATAAACGTACAGTATAAAAAAGGGTGAGAGAGTAGAGGTCTGGCTGATGGTTATGTGTTGTTTAAGAGGACGTTAATCACATTTCTTTGTCGACTTACTTCAGGAAGCGTCTAGGCCGGCAATCGGGTTTGCCATTTAAGATTCACTTAAAGGAGTGTGTTAAGAAATCAAGTGCTGTCTACCAGTTTCACAAAAGTCCGGCAAGAGAAGATATACAGTAGGCTGCATTAGGCATGTTGTCAGCCATAAGATATTTGTGTTTTTATACTGTCCTCTTCTTTATTGTTTATATAATTTGCAATCTCATTTCCAGTTTTCATATAAAACTTTAACAGTGAACCAATTAAGCAACAGCATTCTTAATAGCTTGAGAAATAAGTGTTGAACACACAATGTAACAATGTAACAGTACATTTATTTACTTTGTACCTTAACATTATAAGAGCAAAACAGTCTGTGGCAAATAGGAAGGAGTAGGAGACTGCAGGTAATGCATGTTTTTATGATTCAGAAGAAGCAAAACCAAACAATTTAGATTAGTTATGTTTGTGGTCCGTGTGGCATCATCGATCATAAGTCATGACTGCATGTACCTGTGCAGGTAGGTGGGTCTGGCTGCCAGAAGAAACGACCATTTATCTCAGTGCAGGTGATCCTGTTGGCCCCTTGCAGGATGTAGCCAGGGTCGCATTGGAAAACCACATGATCCCCAGGTTCCCTGCTGTCACCGCTGCGGGTCCCATTAGTAGGCATACCCGGGTCATTGCAAGAGGTTGCGGTAGAGACTGAGAGAATAAGAGGAGGTTCAGTCAAGGAAATAACATGAGAATGCTTCTCGGTTACAAGATGGAAAAGCGATTTTAGTGTCATACTTCACATTTAAAGCTGCTACTGGGTAGTGAAGTTTGCCTTATTCTACATCCAGTTACCAGACAACTCCCCCTAACATATCCTTCCCTTCCCTCCCTCTCTCCACCATCATCAGCCTTCCTCCTCACCAGAGAACTCCAGAGCAAAGCCCTGCTTGCTGGTGAAGAAGTCAGTGGTGAACTGGAGGCTGATAGTGTTAAAGGTGCTGTGAGTATCCGGGGGCAGCACTGAACCACTCAGCTCCCTCAGCAGGACACCTCCATCCTGGGCCCCATCCCAGATCCGAAGTACGTCGTGGACTTCCTCAGTGTGGAAAACCAGGAAATGCAGACTGTTAAGGACAAAGACATGATACCTTAGAAACCATGACAGCCATGTGGGCTTTAATCCCTATGACTCTGCCCCTCACAACTCGGCCTTACAGAAAACAACTGCAGGCAGATAAAAGCCTGTGTATTTTAAAAATTATCAGCTGGTTTTAAATATTTCCACCTCCTACTTGCCATTCATTTTGTTGTTCAAACCAGTATTTCTTTTAAAGGGAGGAACTGTAGCAGATTTCCATATCTTGCTACATTTCTATTAACAGCTTAGTCAAAAAAAAAAAAAAAAAAACTAAGCTGGAATTTTTCTGTCGCATGGAGATGGTAGTACATAAAATGTTTCCATGTTTACAAAATATGTATTTTGTTTGCTTTATACACAGACTAGAAAAATAAATGGATTAAAACTATTTAAAAGAATCAATTCATAGAAGATAATAATGTGATTACAAGAGATAAGAACAGAGAAAAGAACAGAGTTAATGCTGAGTATAATAGGGGGGAAATAAATAACATTTTAAAGTGAATCATAGACTGGCGCCTGATCCAGAGCATTCAGTCGATGTTCCACAATGCCAGTCAAGCAGATACATCTGCCAGAGGATTTAATAGTTTTAGTCTAGACATCAGAAAGATGATGCTGTCAAAATACCTACCCTTCATTTTGGCTTAGACAGCTGTCAGCCAGCTGGTGGTCCACTGGTTGTGAAATGCACTATAGTTGTGTATGTGTTTGTAAGTGCCACAGCCTCAATGCGGTGGATTCATAATAATATACTGCTTGGAGTCTTGTGGTTGGGCATGTGTAAGTATGTGTTTTTGACAGCTTCAGCGGGACTAAAGGGATAGAAAGTGGTATTTTAGAACAAATGAGAGATTGGTGATCATGTTGACGTGGACTACTCAACATAGAGGACTTACTTAAAGACAAACAGTTTTCTCTGGAACTTAATCCTGTGGAAAAGTCTCACATACTTCAAAAGAGAGACTGTTTATGTTAGCTCACTGAATTTGAGTCTTTGAGTTTTTTTCCCCCAAACACAATGCCTTCAAAATAAGAGAATATAGTTAAAGGCACTGAAATGGTGATTTACTCAAAATAAAGGAACTGCAACTTTGCACGTGTTTCCAGTTCATATGGAAAATCTGGGATACCGTTGTTCCATGATATGACTTACATGTTTCAGCGAGTTAATATGAAAATCTGTTATGGAAGTGAATTCATTCTGAAAATTTACTGACAAGTCCTTATGTGTCACTTCTGTAATCGACTGGTGACCTGTTCAGGGTCCACCTTGCCTCTCACCTAATGTCAGCTGGTGTCAGCTCCATACTCCTATAACTCTACAAGATAAGTGGAGTAGATAATGGATGGAGAGAAATTTAATGACAACTACTTGGCCCCAAAGCCATTTCCTCTGTTTTGAACTCATAGGTATTATAATAAAAATACTTGCATAGCACTTAAGTTCATATTTTAAGGGCGAGCAGTCTAGAAATGTCTGTTTATTCTATTATTTTGTCTAGAAGCTTAAAAAGCTTAGCCTATTTGTCCAGTAGTCATTTTCTCAAAATACCATTTTACATTCAACGAGTTGAATGGTAATCTCTGTCCCAGTCATCGGGGGGGAAATCATAGTACTTTATATGCTTTTAGTATCCTCATCCCTTTACACACATACCCACCCTCAGAGCCTTGAGCTACAGATGATGTAGAGGAGAAACAGCAACCCACTGATATGTCGGGTTTAGCAACAAGTTCCCACCGTTTCTGCATAATTGGTGTCAGACTCCGATTCCCATACTGTCTGATGTGTGAGCAGCAGCCAGAGGCTACTCAACAATGTGGTGTGTGTGTGTGGATACTGTACATAACCTACTTGACAAGTCCTGCCGCAATACTTGTTAAAGAAGTGCACATAAAACAGACAGATGGAGACATATTCACGCAAATGTACACTGGTATATTTAAAGGAAACACTGCATTAAAGTACATGCATGCATACAGTCCACACTATCTATCTATCTATCTATCTATCTATCTCTCTCTCTCTCTATCCATCTATCTATCTCTCTATCCATCTATCTATCTATCTCTCTATCCATCTATCTATCTATCCATGTTTATGCAAATCAACACAATACGCATTACAAACTTTCATCATCTACCAAACACTAATTCCATTCATCGTACTCATACTGTCACTTCTCTTAATAATATTCACTGAAGCATTGATAATACCTTGTGATGTACAGAAATTATTCAAACTTCAGTGAAAACAGAACTGGAAATAAACAAAACAACAATATTCATTCTTCCTTAATTTTAGCCTTATTTGAAATACATCCATCCATCCATCCATCATCTATACCGACTTATTCCTAACCAGGGTCACAGGGATCTACTAGAGCCTATCCCAGTTCTCTTTGGGTGAAAGGCAGGGGTACATCCTGGACAGGTCACCAGTTTGAAATAACATTAAAAATTAATTAATAAGAAGTGTTTGATATTCTTCAGTGTAGTTCACATGCTTCTCAGTTAATATGTATAAGATTTTTCATAACTTTAATACCACTTCCTACATACAGGTGCTACAGCACTTTGTTAGAAACATAATTACATCCTGGTGTTAGTTACAGGGGTAACCTACTAATTTCCCACTAACATACTTGCCATTGCCTCAGTTTTCAGTGACCAAAGGTTATATCCAAAGGCCTCCTTCCCTGTTATGCAATTGCCTCCTGCAGCTGGATGTTTTGTTATGCAAATGCTGTTATGAAACCCTTGGGTACAACAATACTTTTACCTATGCTCCACCTCCCCATACACTTGTCAGGAAACACTGTTTCCAGCTTGAATAAAACTAAAACAGTCTCATTCATTAAGACTACATGTGTATTGAGATGGTGTTGATGTTGTGAGTGAGTGTAAAAAGGAGGATTTTCATGCTTTTCATCCTTGCTCATGTTCTGACGCTCTAGTGCAACATTCAGGGCCATCACACATCCCGTGATGTTCTGTTCTGTTTTAATTCCAGGTTTATCCGTTAAAAGAAGAAAGAACAGGTAGGTGGAAAAGGTAGAGCAACAGTCCGATGCTAAATCTTCCATGGTTGCTGACAGAAGAGGGTGATGGCAGGAGGACAAGAGGTTGATGGAGAGTAGAGGAAGCTCTGAAGGATGGAGGGATTTATGCTGAGCAGCCAGATGGATAGGATGGACATGGGCTGCATGTTAGGATAATTGGTTCCGCTTATACAAGATCTAAATAGGTGATCTCTCCTTGTCACTTTCTGAGCATTAAGACTTAGGGGGCAAGATGAGAAAAAAGGGAAAAAGAGATGATAGTGAGAGGAATGTTGTTGATACTGGCATGTAAAAATCTTCGTTATTTCTTTTGCTGAGAGATTTAAATACAAGCTGCAATTTTCTTTGACAATGTTCTTGGATGTCATCAAAAAAAAACTTTTTTCATGGTTCATGTTCAATATTATTCTTGCTTTGTAAGTATGTTCTGTTAAGCAGACACTGCGGCCTTTATATCATGTTAAATCTGAACAAACTGCTTCACAGCTTGTCATACAAATTTGTTCAATTCAGCAGAATTAGGTGAGAGGTGTTTCCAGTTGGGAAAATCCATTAAGAGACACTTTTTCCATTTAACAAAAATACTTAAGGTGGGTGAGGTGGAGTGGTTAGGGGTACATGAGGGATGAATGCAACAACAGGTTGAGAGAAATTAAATAAAATTACTGTATGTGTCACTAAGGAAAAGGAAACGTGGGCATCAGTGTGGAGTTAATATCTTGTGGAATTATAGGAAACCATGTTTTGAAGTTTATGGCTGAGGGCTCTCCTTTACACTTGTCCCACTCTTAACGAGATAAAATGATTCAATGAGGTGTCAGAGGAATCGCTGCGAGGAGTTGAGATGGCGAAGACAGGGATGGAAGAGATTTCTCAGGTCTCTTTTGATTCTGCCTTAACTATTTTGTATTCATATGAGGGAAATAGAGAGAGAAATAGGGAGGGGCTGAGACTCTCTCTCATCTGAATACAAAACAGTCGAGCTGCAATCACAGGTCCTGTGGGGCGTCTTCAGTGTCGGTGTATGTGTGCATGAAGATGATAAATAAGTAAGTATAAGGGGGTGTGTATGTGTGTGGTATGAAGGAATGAGGAAGTGATACATAGAGCAAACATGCTTGCCACTGCCTGATTTCTTGCAACTCAGTTGGACTGTATGTTTAAAGGTGATATTACACTAAGAGCTAACTTTATCAGTATGTGTAGATGTGGACTCTGTGGGATCATCATCAGCGTTCAGACACATCCATGCCATGGGCTTTATAAGACACCAAACATACCAGGTAGTAGGACCGGCAAATGGTTTTGACACCGGAACTAAGTTTTGGTCACAGCTATCTTAGTCCTGTCCATGTACTATGAGGCACATGATGTAATAGTATGTAAGTGGTGTTATCAGACAGATAAAAGAAAGCTCACAATTATTTCCAGGCAGGAAACGGTGTGAACTTGGGAAATCCATCAGAGATAAAAGTAGAGGTTAAAGAACACACACACTCACACATCCTTTCGTCTCATGAGCACCATCCATTTATCACATTCACTCCTTATCCCTCATCCCTAACCTTAACCATCATAAATGCCAAATATTTTTCCAACAAGACCGCAGTTCTTATTTACAGCTACCAAAATCCAATTGGTTCTTACAAAGATAGAGATGTATACACACACACACACACACACACACACACACACACACACACACACACACACACACACACACACACACACACACACACACACATACCTGGACATACATAATATATGAAAGTATGTTTTGCACATATATTTCAAAGCAAACCCGTTGAAATGTATGAGCATATTCATTTGAGTTTGAGAACACTATTCCTACAACAGAGCACGACAAATTGGGGACACATTGTATTGGACAAGTGGTATAGGTGCCTCCCTGAGGTCAAACTCCATTGTAAAAAAGGTAAACAGAATGTGTTGTTTAAAAAAAATAACACTTAGAGATGACACTTTGTCATGTTCTCTTTAAGCTCAGAGAACGATCATATCGGGAGACGAATCCTAGTTCGGTTCCACAGACGGCGAATAACAGAAAAAAACTGCTAAGTCACTTCGACTACAAGACGCCATTACTATGGCCTCACTGCTATTCACATATTATGTCGGGCGTATTGATGCCTTGTGAACAACAGTCAAAGCAGAACCTTTCTGTATGTTTTACAACAAATTAGCGGACATGCTTTTTGCTAAATACCAATTTTCAGATGAATACTTATGGTTTCATTGTTCAATGTACCATGTGGCCAAGATCCCTCATTTGATCTCTGTAGCAGTAACCACTGAATGTCCCATCAGTGAAATGGCTCATTACCTCCCTTATTATCGCTATTCCTTTTATCTTGTTATCATCTCTTCGTGTCTGTATTCTACTCTCTGCCTCCCACCGATATTATCTTTCCATCAATAACTCATGACAAACCAGTCCATAGGCATTTTAGATGCCTGCTGTCACTCGCCACTCCTGGTCTGTCACAGAGTCGGTACTGTTTGATTAGTGTGCAACCTTAAGCTACAACATCTGATATACAAGGAATCCCTGGGATAATGCATTTCAAATTTGTCTCAATAATGAATTGCGTGGGTAGGATCAAAGGCATGGATATGGAGCGTACCTTGCAGAGGAGTGCCAATGACCCGGAGGTATTAAAGGCTCTAATAAACCTACACAGAGAAAAAAAAAAGTATATACAGTACAGTATAAAAGTAGGACCTGTTTTTTATTGTTTGGGGCTGTACTCTATGAAACAGGATTTCAAATGAAGCTGTAACCAAACAAAAGCTAAAAGGCGCCGGGAATAGAAAGTACTTACGATGGCTTCATTAAAATCTTCACAGCACATTATCAGGGTAGATACTGCTGATGACTCCTGACAGCAACCAAATATTAAATACAATGACTTTTATTCAGGTTTTATTGCATTGCAATGGTACTTTCTTTCACCTAAAATTCGGTAACTATACTACCAGAATATATATATATTAATAACACAAAGATTTCTGTGTGCGAACATCCTGAATTAAAGATACGTCTCATTATCTTGATTTGACAGTCCTTTCACCTGTAATCCAATGCATGGCAGTGCAGAGCAACACTGCAAAGTAAAATACAGTATATACCATAAATTTGCAAATATGTCGATGATACTATGACACCACTGTGAAAAGTTAAACCAATTTATGAAATGAGTTAATAGCCCTATCTGCCTCTGTCCTTCATACACACCTATTTGTGGATTAAACAGAACGAAAGCATTGTTACACTGTTACATTAATTTACATTGCTGCTCTATGATGTTAGCAACAGTCATCTATTTCAAAAGCTGTCAAGATATTATAAGCATGGTGATATGACACTGCTTTTCAGTGCAGGATTCAGCTTGCTGACTGTATATTTTACCAAATTCATGAAAATACAGAATGTAATTTATATATTTTTAGTATAAGTGAAAATTTCCTTAAAACATTTGACTTTGGTGGAGTCTGAAACCTGGAGGCTCTGAGGTGGCATTCTTCTCACCTAGTACTAACTCAACTATTGGCCAACAGCAGCTCACTGAAGATTGATTACACAGCGGCCTGTGAAAGTGATGAATACCACTGCAAAAAGGGGAACTAAATTGGAAGTATATTGAAAGTTGGTAGATTGAAAGAAAGCCTGGAAAAGAACAATGTAATCAGAAAAGCTGAAAGCACAAAAAAGGAAATAAAGAGCGCTGTTCAGACCTAATAGTGCTTCCAGGGGCGGCCTCAATGGTCCACATACAGTGCAGGTTGTGCTCATATGGAGCTGGGTAGCCTGGAGACAGGATACGACCAGAAGTTTCATCCTTGATGGTACCCCCACATTCCGCTAGAAAGCAGAAGGAAAACACAAGTACAGAGAGATTTAAAAATTTGAACAAGGAGTAAAAAACAAACACACAAAAAAATAACGGCAAACTGATCAATGCAGTGAAAGTCAAATACATACAAGTCTACAGCAGTGTTACACTTAACATGACAGGTTCCCCATAACGCCATTTCCAGTAAAGTGCATCATACAGTATCAGTTTCTGCTCATCATTATTAATTATTGACAGGGCAGCCATATTTTCTAATGTGATGTGCTGAATCATCTCATTTGCAATTTGAACAATAGGAGGGAGAGCAGCCAATTCATTACACTCTATGTGTATCTCATTGGCTCAGCGAAGGCAATCCACTATCTCAACCCTGGTCTTATCTTATTGCCTGGCTTGTTCACTGAACAACATAACATTCAATATATATCAACTTTTAAAGGTAATGTTTTGACTCATCCGGCCATATATTTAAGTACACTATGAGGCATCAACCAGTAAGTATACTAGCATCTACGCAGCAATATGACCAACAGGTTAAACAGACTTGTCATGAGTCTCTTAAAAAACAGAAGAATGCAATTGAGCAAACTTACAGATGTGATTGTGGCACTAGTGTCAATATGACAGTTCTAGTATCATGACACAGTTCACACACCCTTAAGTGCCACTTCTCAAAAACTGTCAACAACACATGCACACATTATGAAACTGCAAAGCAATATCAGATGCCAAAACATTTTGTCGAGAACAGTGGAAAGATCAGATTTCTTTCAGCCTCAAGTAAGGACTGTCATCAGAAACACTTTGTGACTGAAAAGAAATTTTCAGCTGTGCTTCAATTACCCAGTCTTACCATTATTCAAAAAGTGGATGAAAAAAGGAGGAAATGTTCTCCAACATCAGATTTGAAGTGCTTTTGTTCACAGTTTTGAGGCCATCTCAAATGACAAGAGGGTAAAAGTGTTCTTGTTTCTTTTCCTTCCCCTGATAGAAAAATAGTTCCTTCAAACAGGAGGAAAATGGAGGTCTAGAGATCACACTGATGATGATGGTGATGACAAAGGTTGTGAAATCCATCTGTCAGAGGTTGACTTAGTACTGAAACACAGCAACACTGGCACACACGAATGGAGACTGACTGCCAAGAAGGAAGTACCCAACTAAGCAGACATACATGAAAGATTGGAGAGAGGGGCAGTTACTATAAACATACGTAAAAATCTTTTCACTTCATTAAACTAACATGCCATTCCTTATGTTTGCACATAAATCTTTCCTCGGTTCCTGTCCTATCTCTCTCTCTCTCTCTCTCTCCTTACAGGTGCAATTCAGTAAGTCGGGCACACGGACTGCGTGGGCATATCCAAGCTCACCTGTTATTTTGGTTTACGTAGGTAGAAGAAGCTGCACAAAGTGCAAAAGGGCCGGTTGAGGTGGAATATAAATTGGAGGGAGTGGAGACACATTCATCACTTGTCTCATCACTCTGAAACAGCTGTTCCAATCACAATGGCACATGATGACAACAGCTCAACACTGGAAAAAGGCTTTTCCAGGAAATTATAATGTTGCCCGGATGGTGCAGAGGGCAGAAATTGCACCATAATGTAGTTTTGAGAATAAAACATGAAATGCTACTTTTGCTTAAAAAAATATCATCAAAGTTGCAGCAGATTGATGTTGTGCCTGAAACCATCTTATGCACATTTTCCACCAAAATACCAACAACTTTTGTGTGCTGCCGTTTAAATCAATCTCCCATCTGTTTAGGCTCGTCTTCCCACCTGCGTAGATTGCACTCTGCACTGGGCACCAAAAAAAAATAAAAATAAAAACATAAACAAAAAAACAAAAACAAAAACATAGATAGGCAATTTCAAGATCGGGAAAATACAAAACTGTTGGGCAGCTGCTTAAACTGGTGTTTGTGGTACCACGAACAGTACCCCTTGTCTCTCTCCTTCACACTCTCCATCTTCTTTCATGCATTATACAATTAAACAGCAATGGGGGCCAGGGATAAACTCATCATTTTTACTGTAAGAACAAGACACATGCTGACATACTGTAAATATGGTATATGCTTAGTAACAAAAAATTATTTATGACCTAAGAAACTAGTGCTCACTGATAGTCCCTCACCTGCCCAAACCTTTCAATCTATCTAATACATCTTCTTTAAATCAACTCATGTTTTACCTTTCAGTGTTAAAATTTACCCTAGTACAAGGAATCAATGTGGTTGGGTGACCAGACTGTATTAAATTACAACAAATTTTGTAACATATGGAAGCAGAGCCTACAAATGACAAATTAAAAAAGACATACTGTCCAACAATATATAGAAATGATGTGCGTTATATACACTGGATGTTCAGTAATGTTATTAACTATGAAATATAACCCTGGAAATAGCTCAGTGTCCAACCTAGACTGCTCACGGATTCAACCTTGCAACTCTGTGACTTTCAGGAAATGAACTCCCCCCACTGTTTTGAACTCAATTTCATTCTCCTTCCTGCCTTGCTCTCTATACCCTTCTCATCTGATTCCAATGTGTCACTACTGCTAGAAAATAATCCTACCATTACAAACAGAGGCAGTGCCTCATCTGCTCCCAAATTCACTCTGGCTTTTAGGCTATCATCTGCAGTGAAAGGGGCATGGGGAGGACAAACGTATTCAGAGATATACAGTATGCCGAATGTTGTTTATACCTAGACATGAAATTACCTGTCAGTTTGGGTTGAAAAGGGGGCTGAGCAATATTATTCTAATCACCTTGGCTGATGTCAAAGAACACCATCCTGCCTGTTTTTCTGGGTGGTTTCCAAGAAACTCTGTCAAAAATGTCGCCCAGGAGATGATCCAAAAAACTGCTTTGGGTTGGTTACCATATAGACACCATACACTGTCAACGGTGTGTGTGTGTATGCAAAAACTGATTGGTGGACTATAGATGAACTCTACACATACTTAGATCATATAGGTAGAACTTCTGCCTAACTTTTATAAAGAAATTATCTACATACATACATATACATACATATGATTTTGAAAGCCTTTTCAGGCAGTTTAACCTGTCCATGTCTTTGTGTATGCTGTTGATACAGGGAAAGTCTTATTTGAGTAAAAAAATATATGTGACTAGGGGGTATTTGTAACCATGATGCAATATGAACATTAGAAGCTAAATAGAGCACACTCATTTTCAATGAGATAATGGGCTGAATAAGGCGCTGGGAAAGGAACCAAATAAATGACTCAAAATAGCAGCGCTAAAACATAGCACATAGACATAGAGCTTTCCTGAACCTGCATAGATATATTCTCATTCTTATTAAGATGAGGAACTTGGTCAGAAGTAGGTCAGTCATCATTTATTTCTGTAGAAAAAGCAATAACTCACTGTAATGTAAGGCTGGAAAGCACAGAATAACATAACAATACATGACACTAGGTAACATCCCATTAGGTAGCTGACATAACAAGTGGTGAAAAGTACATCTACTGATGTACTGCACTGCAATAAAATTTTGAACCACTTAGGTATTTCTACTTTATCCAATGTTAAACTTCTACTTTACTACATTTCAGCTTTAGCTACTGGTTCAGCTTTTTAGCAGCACAATAGTAATCCAATATTATAACATACTAGACATGTAATAAGCTAACATTTAACTGCTGTATGTTTACACAATAGTACATTATAATGCAGAATGCACAAAATTGCAAGGCACACCACCCAATCAGCAGAACCCAAACATTATGGAGAATAAACCCATACATTTGCTAACAGCGAGGTCACACTTTGTCCACATTCATACAGTATTTGTGGAGCACCTGACTCACCAACACAGAGTGGGAGGGGGCTGTCCCATGCCCGTCTTTCCCCCCTCAGGCAGCTGAGCACCTCGGGACCTTTCAGGGTGTAGCCTGGGTCACAGCTATATGACACTGTGCTCCCTGCAAAATGACCTTTATCCTCCCTCTTGTACCCAAACTGGGGAACACCTGGATCCTCACATTTCACCAGCTCAAAACCTTGAAGGAAAAGAAGCAAAGAGTTTTATGTGCAGAGGCAGTGCGGCAAGATGGAAAATCTAAAAATGAAATGTAAAGCAACATCTTTGTGTGTTGGAGTATTACTCACTAGTAAAGTGAAGTTCAAAGCCTTTACTGGTGTTATCTGCATTGCTGATGAACTCCAGCCACATAGAGCTAGAGGTGGAGTTCAGGGTGGTGTCAAGCAGCTCGCTGCCTGTAAACATCCCCAGCAGACGAGCCTTATTACTGGTGCCATCAAAGACCTGGAAGAAGAGGAGATTGGTAGGTAGCATCTGAATAAAGATCATCAGGTGTGCACACACAGATACACTAACCCGGCTGCATACACATATGGCGACGGTATATCTGCCTCAGCCCACTCACTTTTAGTATGTCATCCTCCTCCAGTCTGAAGTCTCGTGCTCGTAGCTGGATGCCTTTGCCAGGCTGCGTTTGGATGGAGTAGATGCACTCGTGGTTGTTGCCGTAGTAACCGGGGTAGTTAGGTGAAAGCAATACCCCTTGCATGCCAGTCACGGATGAGCCGCATTCAGCTAGAAAAAAAGAGAAGGAGCAGGGAGAAAGGGACAGAGAGAGAGAGGAAGAGAGAGGAAGGAAGAAGGTGGTGTGTTGGAGAGAGCAGAGGACATGTCAATCGCTATATGCTTGAAACTTAGAGTGTATTTATTCATGCTGTCATTCACAGAGAGAATGGAGAGGTGATGGAGAGAGGAATATGGTCACTGACTATACCTGAATGTTGAGTGGCACATCATCATAATCATACTGCAATCTGAATATGATTAACAGTAATTGTAGCTCTATCTGAAAATTGCTTTCTAAAACACATCAGTGTAAGAAAGAAATAAAGGAAGGTGCAAAGTTTTCTATAGAAAAAATATCTGCCAGAATTTAAATGATTTCGAGAATTTGAACTTCATTAATGGGGTACGATGAGTTGAGATGACAGGAATGTTTAGGTGAAGTATGAAATGAAATTAAAAGTGTCACCACTGTTAACTTTCTAAGATCTGGATTTATCTATAGGCAAAAAAGACCAAGCAAAGACCAAAAGAACTGCCTGACCTAGTTCACACAATAAAAACCAAACATTTAGAAACATGTCAAATACTTTTGGATAGAAAGAAAAAAAATGTGAGAAGACTATCTGTAATTACTTGATTCCAAATGAGTGTTAGTTTACCACCAAATGCAGCCACTCTTTAACAGTGCTTTTGGAAAATACAAGTAGGTCACTGATCATCATGGTTTGTGTTTTATCTATCATTAAGATCATTAGGATAGCATTTGTAATCATATCACCACACAGATGCATCTGTTGTGGTGTAACACAGAATCAAAATACTGACCTAAACCTTTTTGCTTTGACCCTTCATGTTTCCCAGGCATTAGCAACCAGCAAAATTATTAATTAACATATTTCAGCTCTTTAATGTCAGCCTTATCAGAGCTGCTGCTCTGTATAATTTGACCAAAGTCAAAAAAGATGTTTCTGGGAAACCATCCAATGAAGAGACAAAACGTGGGTGGATGGAGAGATGGTAATGAGGAGAAGTGAAAAGGAAATGCTCCATCTTCCAAAGTGACTGAAGATTTCTTAATGGGTGGGTTTATGAAAAAGGTCTAGTGTGGTGACATGGCACGGAGAGGGGGTGGGAGGGGGTGTGACAAAAGCCAAAATAAAGCATGTGACCACCTACCAACACACCTTGGCAGAGGGGAGCTCCACACCCGCCTCCTGCCCCCTAAGCACACCACCCTGGCTGGACCCTCTAGTCGGTAACCTGGGAAACAGGAGAAGATGAGGGCATCGCCCACTCCATACTGCAGGCCCTTTCTGGTACTGTAGGGGGGGATTCCAGGGTCTTCACATGGCTCTAAATCATACTCTGTGCAAACAGAAAAAGAATATGTAAAAATTATTTTTACCATGTAGATACCACATGGTTCATACAATTTCCTATGATGTATACATGTTACAATGATGTGTAAATTTACCACTTAAGATTTATGTGGTGATTTGAAAGACAAGTTGAGATGTTGAATACTTTACATCATAAGCTTAAATATAATTTATTAAAATTATTACAGCACAATGTACCTTTTGAGTGGCAATTGTAAGCAACAGGATCTCAAAATTCAAACTTTCAATCCATTCAGCCCTTGATTTAATCATTCCTTTATAGCTTAATAATTACTGAGATAGATGAAATTTGGTGTTTTAAACTTGCAGCAGTAATTTATTAGATTTGTTCACATTCTTTTCATTAGGTTCCAATCAGGGACGCTGTGAAAGCGAAAGGAAGTGAAATGATGCTCTCTGTAGGTAAAGTACCACCTGTGCTCTGTTCTAATTGATTCATTTGAAATTAATTCTCCCGATGTTCATGTCAATAACAGACTGAAATAGACCCAGGGTCACATTAAGTATCTGATGCATATTCAGGAGCCTGAATTGTCCACTCTCAACATGAACCTTAAGTGCTTAATATTCTGACCTTCTCTGAAGTATTACTGTGGTTCAGCACTGTGGCCAGTACTTCCAGTGGTTTTGAGTGACTGAAATCATTCTCACCAGAGAAAGTGATATTGAATCCCTCGTAGGAAACAGAGAAGTCAGACAGAAAGCGGATCTGAGCCGTGTAGTTTCCAAACAGGCCTGCGCTGAGTGGAGGGGGCAATGTTGAGCCTGTCAGTTTCCACAGAGGCTGAGAGAAGCTCCCATTCTCTGTCACCAGCAAATGGTCATGAGGGCTCTCAAGGTGGAAGGTGTGGAAGGTGAACTGGACACCTGAATATGAGAGGAAGAGAGTTTCAGCGCTTAAATGTGCTTGTATTTTTTTATTTTCAACTTTTGCATTAGAAAATTGAAAATCTTGGTTTTCATGTTAATATATATGGAAAACTAACATATGCCTGAATTATTATTATAAAATTATTACAAAAATAAACCTTTTAATTATCAAGCTTTAACCACTTCATTATAGTGTTTGGATTTATGGGAAATACATCATTCTCAGGTTCGTAGTACATGCAGCATCAATTCCCTGTCTTCCTTTCCCACTACTTATCAAACACATTACACCCACACAGAGCAAGCATTGCAAATAAGTCTGTGTCACTTTGATGTGAGCGCTCTACCAAAGGTGACATGACTGGAGATTCATCCCATGGTGCTGTAGCCCTAGGCTAGCCTCTCAGTCATACAGAGACAGCTTGTTCGGCAAAATAAAAAGGCCACTCAGTAGGGGGAAATGACATTGTAAGGGAAATTGAATTTGACTGCTGCATCTGTTGACACAGAATTTATCTGCTAACCTTTGCCATGGGAGGTCTCGATTATCCATGTGCAGTTCAGGTTGTGTGGGTAAAAGTCCGGAAAGCCAGGTGACAAGATGGTGCCGAAGTTGCCCTGGATATAACCTCCGCACAATGCTGGTAAAAGGAACACACATGAGAAAGATGAAGGTCAGAAATGAGAAAAGAGAAGAGAGAAATACAGACAGAAATAAAAGTTCCCAAAAAATGGCAAAACTCACTGGTTTATCTACAATGTGGTAAAATGCATTTTACAAGTGGTGCCCTTCAAGAGGACAAGAAAAAGAAGGGAGTAGTATCATCAGTATCATTACAGAATGGGCAGAAATCAATAGTGTCCTTAAATATAAAAGCATTTACAGACGAGGAAAAGGGAAAACATCAAATCAGTAAGCTCACTGCCGTACTTATAAAACCTTTATGATGAAATGACGTAGCAACTTTTAAAGTCCAACCTAGTAATTGAAAGAAATGTTATCTGTATAGATTTTCAATATATATAGCAATTTAAAAGTGATGCAATACAAAGCAAAGTGCTCAAAATGATCTTTCATGTTTCATCTAAAACAACATATACTGTAACAATGAATTTATCTTAAAACCCAAGTATCAACAGAGGGAATATGACAGAGCAATACTCATTTCTAGGTCAATACAAGGGAACGTACCATCACAACTAGGCAAGGGGCGGCTCCACTGAAAATTGGGTTCACATTCTAAAGGCTCTGTGTCACTAAGTGTGTACCCTGCATCACAGCTAAACGTCACCAAAGCGCCCACATAGAAGTCATTGCCATGTCTCTGTCCATTGACAGGTATACCAGGATCCACGCAGTGATCCGACTGTAACTGTAGGGCTAGAGAGGAATCGGACAAGAAAGAGGGGAAAAGGACAGTCAACACAATCAAAGGAATACAGACACATATAATAAAAATCCACTCTTTTCAACAGGAGTGAACTAATGAGAAGTTTCAAAGCTCTTTCTTGCTCTACCGTGCATTGTTTCTGTATGTAGTGCTCATAGTGAACTACTGAAGCTTGGCAGAGATTCACCCACAGAGAAAGTTCAAAATGTTACCAGTGTACCAGGTCAAAATGAGGACGGGATTGAATTACAGCATGAGTGAAGACTCATGAAGAATCTTGAGCATGGTGTGTCAATGCAGACATGTCTGAGAACAATCTCAACCCATTTACTTTCTAATTCTAGGTTTTGCAATAAGAATGGTTGGGAAGAATGTGGAAATGGACATCCAGTAGATATTGTATTTACAGGAAAGATTTTACTAGCACAGTGAAGAAAGGCTTATGGGTGTTTTCTGATTTGGTCTGTATGCAGTGGATCCTTTTCTGTCATGATCAGGGTATGGCAAATAAACACTTTCTTTATAGTATATCTATCCTGCATCTTTGGGTATTTGCGTTCAAATCCACAAGAGTCTAACCACTCACTTTCATAGCGAATACGAAAGCC
Source organism: Mastacembelus armatus (assembly GCF_900324485.2). Lineage (NCBI taxonomy): Eukaryota > Metazoa > Chordata > Actinopteri > Synbranchiformes > Mastacembelidae > Mastacembelus > Mastacembelus armatus. The sequence goes on along the minus strand of NC_046643.1, from coordinate 7,950,018 downwards.
AATGTCAGAGTGGCTCTTGTCAGTTGAGAAGAGGAGATACAGGAAGTTGGAGGTGCTGATGAGGAACTGGGGTACTTGGGTGCCCTGGTAACTGCCAATCAGAGGTGAAGAGGGAAATCGCCCATCACGCACCTCAAGGACATCATAGTTGACCTCTGTGCGGAACCTGAGAACAGGAAACAACATTTTTAGTCTCTGTGTGTCTGTTGATTTTACACGTTTCCTTGCAAAAAGCACTACTGAAGCAGAACAACTGGAATCATAGTGTATTAAGGCAGATCCTGCAATATTATCACTGTGTCAAAATGGACATTCAAGATCAATTTAAGCATTTAAGCAAATCCCAAAAACAGGGTTCAAAAGCTGTTTACGGCTCATTGGACCAAAAGCTAACATGCATTTGGGCAATACTTACTGAAGCTTGGAACTAATAAGAGAAAAGACCAAACAATCTATAATTAAACCTATTATACCACCAAATAAATAAGTACTGGAGATGTAGAAATAAAAAAATGGGTTAATATGTTTAATATGATATATAAAACAAAACTAGAAAAGACATGGATTCTCTAATGAAGCTTATTCAGCTGAACACTTACATTTACTAATTTACTTACTGGGTTGTAGTTTGTTTCACTAAAACCAGAAAGGCTAAATTAAAATCATTTCCAATTTGCACACATCAAATTTTGGGAAATCCTGAGGCCTGTGGCACATTTTGTTGAGCGTATGCATCTGTGTAGCATGAATGTGTGTGTCAGTGTTTGTGTGTCTGTTGTTTTTGTTAACAGAACCACTTCATCTTCATAACAATGAAAAATGAATAAATTGCTTAGCTTCAGAACCATGTAAACCAAATGAAGTGGTCTGTGATATTTTATTGATGTTACATAAAAATTAAAGAGTGACAAACATTCATGTTGTATTCATTTTGCATTGCATGCTATCATGGCAGGGACAAAGATGAGATGGGCTTGCAAGGATGAGCCTTAGTGAAATTCTAACGTAGCGTTGGATCCCATGACTGCATGTCCCTCTCTCTGTCTCGCTCTCAAACATCAGGACAAATTATCTTCTCTCCCATCTCTCTGGTTCCATTTGACAGATCATCTACACTTACATATGGCATTTGCATTTACATTGTTGCAGGCCTTGGTTTAGGTTTCTTTGTGTGGATGTGTATGTACAGTATATATGTGTATATAGTAAGGATATCTGCAGATCTTCAGGGAGCAGAATATCCAATGAAATGATGAATGGTTATGAGATTTTACAAACTAAAATGTAGTATTATCTAGTTGAGGCTGAATGGTTATGTGCATTCAGTCTCTTTGGACAGAAAGAAAAGATATATAAAAAAAGTTAAAAAAATTACAGAATCAGAAATGTAAATGAATTATTATGTGATTGTTCTAAGAAACATTAAAAAGCAATGTAATTCGTTGCTCTCTGGGTAACTCACTTGTCAAAGATGATCTTGATGGGGTAGCCTGGAGGAGCCTCAATGATCCATTCACAGTTAAGGGCCTCCTTATAGAGTTCTGGCCAGCCAGGAGACAGGATGATACCACTGGGAGCCTTCAGATCCCCTCCACAAGGGGCTAATGGAGAGAAAGAACAAATGGAAAGAAAGTAAAAATACAGTCTAAATGATACATGTCTTTCCCAGATGAAATATAACATTGTCCATAGATGATCCCGTGCTTCAGCCAGGGTTCATCCCATTTCTTTTACTGCCATCTATTTAATCTGTCTATCTAATGTAAATACGTGACAGCTCACTTCAAGGTTAACCATTGTGCATGCATTATATATAATCTGTATGTGATATATATATATATATATATATCTATTGTATGTGTATTCATGTTTCCTCTCTTCTGCCGTTGTCTTTAAATCTGTCGCCACACCCCTCCTACAAAGGTGTTGCTGTCATCCCCATCAAACAGAGAAAACAGAACATCAAAGATGGCTAGCTTAAAAAACACTTGAGCACAATGACCCCCATCCCCATCCTCAGCTCGCTTACTGTTCACTTTGCCGTGCATCTCTTTAACTGCCTATCCTTAAACAGAACACATAGGCACAGTAGAGGGCTTGCAGTGCCAGCTCCTCGCTCCCTTTGAAGTGGAATGATTTAATCAGCCAACTCAGCATACTGAAGGACATCTATAAAATGCATTACGCTACAAACGCAGGGGTATGATAGATGGTCCCAGAGGAATACAAAGCCACTGTGGTGCACAGGGGGAAGTGACATGTTTTAATAATGCTTCCTCTTTTGTGTATCATGAATAGTGAACCTGATTAGGCACCTTAGAGTCCTAGCCACATCTGCAGTGAATGTGCTATGCTGCTGGAGTTCAAGACGCCTAGCTGTTCAACACCAAATTTTCTCTTAGCTTTGCCAGCTATATTGGTCTTTTATGGTTTGCTTGAAATAGTTTATTGAATACTGAGTCACAGAGGGGGAAATTGATGGTTCAGAAATCTGTATGTAAGCACAGTATGTCTGAATCATCAGATAATTGAAAGTGGAAAGCTTCTATATCATAATCAGCCTCAACTCAGTTCTCAGTGATCTTTAAAATAAAATGTTCAGACATGATTAATTTCATTATAGGTGGACTGACTATAATATTAAGGTAATTAATCAAATTTAAAAACGACAGCAAACATATTTTCAGACAGATTTTTGCAGCACTTGATCACTCAGTACCAGTCTAACCAATATTTGGGCTGTTCAGAAAAAAATATAATTTGTTTACAGTCAGATGTGATGCACATTACTGGCTAGAGTGAATATTAAAACAAACAAAGTGCCATTTCCACAGTTTGTATGTATATTAACAGCTGTATATAGCTGTATGTAGCTATAACACAGTAGGCATCCAACTAATGAGGTGCTACACCATAAAATAAATGTTTCAGAAAAAAAGATATGCACATCTTCCTCTTAATGACTTAAATCCTCTGCATATTTACCTCTGTTATATCCAGATTTTTCTAAGGCCCACTTCAACATAAATAAATCAATATGAAACTGTGCACTGTGCATATGGAATAAATCCCAGGCAGCTGGTTCATATTTACAACTAAGGGTGTAGCTAAAATCATAGATGTAAATGTCCAAAGATGGCTGTCATGATATTTAACCCGTCCCTTACCCACCTTCACAGCGGGGAACAGCGTTGTCCCACACCACATTGCCATCCTTGAGAATGCAGGAGATGGTCTGAGAGCCATGGGTCTTAATAAAGCCCTCCTCACATAGAAATGAGATGGAACTGCCCAGCTGAAGGCTCTCACCAAAGCGCTTCCCATTAACTGGAACACCTGGGTCTGGGCACTCATTGTGGCGAAATGCTTTTGGAAATGCAGAGAAGAGATGTGGTTTGTGTGAAGGAGAAGAGATGATTCTAAATGTCACTTAGTACTTCTCCCTTATACATTCCTTAACATCACATGATGTACAGAAACATGTTTTAGTAATTCATTAATTCCCTTTATTTGATTAAATGTTTTAAAAGAAATTAAAATACAGCATGTCACTTGGTTGAAAACATTAGAAGAAGAACTGATTACCTGTAATTTCACTGGTATTAATCATTGTCATATCTTACATTTTCTGTGCCAAGATGCTAATTTCCATGAAGATTCTAAAATAATTACAGAAGTTTCTAGGAAAAACTTTTTTTTCTTCCTACTGTCAGCATTTATCAATGCCAGCATTGAACAAGGATAAATCTGTTTCACTTAGTGAGTCATTTTGAGTCACTCTGCTGCAGTAATTCTAAAAAGTGGAAAATGACACCTTAGGCAGATCATCAGCACCAGATGCCACTGCTGAATGATAAGTGCAGCAAACAAAGGAGGAAAACTGTTTTCATACATCCTCAAAACTTTATGAATCAGACTTCTCAATAAGTACCATCCAGTTAGAAAGGTCACAAACAAATACAGACACACAAAAAGAGGCATAACCCTGGAACAAGGCATGTAAACAAATACATCACCTGCACCACTGTCTTTCTCTTACTTTCACTCTTGGTACACACACACACACAAGTAGGTGACACATGTAGGTGTTGATGAATCCCTTTTCTGTAACCACTGGACCGAAACAGAGTGCCAGCCGCACCTCATCCATCACGATCATCATATTTATTAATGTGCCAAAAATCCCCTCAATTCAGTTTGGCATGTCTTTAATTAACATGAATGATGGAAGTTGTCCGCTCAGCCCCACAACCTCCTAAACACAGTCCTGCAGTTGGACGACACTGTTCTCAGGAACTAACAGTCATCTTCAATTAACTGCTCTTGACATTCATTCACCACACTGCATTGGTTATTTATTTATTCATCAGACTTGCTAATTAATGCATTAGCCACCATGTGTTGTCCACATTGTGGCTTTACAGTGGCACCTGGTTTGGGGTTGATGACATGTCTGCAAATGAGCTAGAGCCAGAGCCCAACTGCACTCTGGGTAGGCAACAGTATGTTTCCATATTTTAACTACAATAGAAGTGGCTTTAAGAATTAGAAACAGGGCACAGGAGCAGACATCAGAGCATATTGTAGTTAGAAATACAAGCCCCCACTGTAAATAAATAAACGGAAATATTAGATTAGATAAAAAAAGATTATAGATAATATATTATAGATAAAAGAAATATCTTAATGCCATGATAGTTGCAACTGCTACAATTACATTACCGATTATTGTCAGATGTTTAAGGAAAGATGTTTGCTACAAAGTAAAAATTATGAACATGCTGTCCCTTGTCAAACCTCATGTGCACAAATTATCCACCAGTGAAGATTATCTCTGTTTGCAATGTGCAGGTACATGACTATTAGGGTTAGAAAGGTTTAGAAGAAATTCAATGTGGAAGTCCATTTTATGTTCTACATCCTGTTATGATAAAGGTGCATTTATTTAGTAAAATATCTTTTATTTTTGTTGAGTTCTTTGGATGCTGGATGGGTATAAACATTGAGCTGCATTTTATAGAAGGGATCTCTTTATTTGGCTGATTTTATTTGCAGAGTCTGGAAGTGAAGACAAAGTTCTTTGTTTGCATTTTAATGTCTGACAAATGCCTTATCAGTGTAGCTGTATTTTTGGTGTCTTACAAGTCCATGTGCTTTGGGCTATTTATATAACTACTCTTAATTAGATAACTACTACTACCACTATTACTACTAGTATTAACATCCTCTCAAGTAGTTGAATACCAGAGTCTTTTTATATTATATTGTCATAGACTGGGGGTAACAAGTAAAATCAAGACTACATGAAGGCAACAAACTGTAAAAGTAAAAATAACATTTTATTGCTTGCAATGAAGTGAATCACTGAATCTAATTTTAGTGTCGAGTCTTATTCAGTCAAATCTCCCAACGGCACCGTAACTATCTATGAAATAGCTTTGCGGCTTCATAAGGTTAAGTTTAGACACTTTTTACAGAGACATTTATTTGTGGATGTGGCTCATTACACAAAAGTTCATATGCACTGAGTGTAATAATCCTGCTATCAAACCCTCACAGTATAGTATATCCATGAAATGGGTTTACCAGCATGCACTCAACATGTACTGCGTCACAGTACAAACCCATCTGGAATTTCCTCAGAAGTCAGCAGCTGCCCAGAATAGAATATAATAAGCACTGCCGCAATGTATCTGTCAGGTAAAGATGCTGCATCTTTGTTTGGCTTTTAATTTAGATGTCAAGTCTCTATTTAGACAATAATGACAGGGCTTTTGTCATTTCTCTAAGCGTGTGAGTGTGTTAGGAAAATGTTGCTGCTGGAAGAATTTATGCAGTCTGTGGGAGACAGGCACATAGATATGACAAATGATTCATGAGGCCTGCCGCATGAACGCACAAATACACAAACAAACAAACAAACACACATACACACACACACACACACACTTCACACATGCACCAACAACATACAAAACCTCCAGTCAGGGTGGGCTTTTGCGATAAGCTTTAAAGAATTCCTTTCATCGCCCTTTAAGTAACATTCAATACTTACTTGTAAAGGTGATGTTAAAGCCTCTGTCTGTGTAGGTGTGGTCAGTCAGGAACTCCAGTCGAGCCACATGGGCGCTAGTTGTTATCGGCGGGGGCAGGGCATCACCGGAGAAGGTGCCCAGTATAGGAGACTCAGCCTGAGGAAGGCAGATAAAGATTATCTAATGAGGCCGAAGGCATCATGAACTAAAATGGGAGAAAGTCAGAAAGTAAACAGCTCCCACAGTGAAGTAGACAGATACAATGACTAGCAAGTCCAATGACGCTGGGCGAAAGGCTGTTTAGATCAGACAGTTATACATGCTTCCTTTCCTACTGACAAGCACAGTGAGTGATAGACAAGTCAATTGATAAAGTTCCACAAACAGCTATTCAAAGTGACTGAGGACAACAGCTTATAATCCAAGAGTACCTTTCCCCCATCCTTGATTGAGAGGAAGTCAAACTGTTTCTCCATGCTGAGGTCGTTGAAGGCCAGATTGATTCGACTCTCAGGGTTGGTGATGATCAACCACACACAGTGCATATTGTTTCCATACTCCTGGGGGTAGTTGGGTGACAGCAGCACCCCGGATGGAGTTGTAAAGTTGAAGAAACAGGAAACTATGAGAGTGATGAAGAAATACAGATGGAGACAAAGAGAGAGGGAAAGAAATAAAACAAAGTCACATAAAAATGAATATTGTTTAGGAGACTGTAAGACAATGTGATTTCATTTATTTTATTGAGTCTGCCACCCCACATTCCACATACTGTAGACATCTAAGAAGACCAGGGAAGAAGTCATATTTTGAAAGACATCACTATAACCAAGAATTTGATGTCTAGTAGCATAAGCACATACTATATAGGTGTACTATATAGGCTTAGAAAGTGCTCACTGGATATGAAATAATATGTCAGAAGATAATTAAAGTTGTCAATAAAAATCAGATAAAAAAGAAGTTTGTGGTTTATTGTGACAATGTTATACTATCTGCCTTGACAAGGCTCAGTTTAGAAAGTGTGATTTACTATAGGAAGCATTAGTTGGGCACATTAAACTTTTATCTGCTAGGAGGAGCCAACTATAAACAACATACCTCATTCGGAAGGAAAATGAGAATAAAAAAGCCTAAATTTGAAAATAGGTAACCATAAAAATCATTGTTTCCAATCAATGTCTAGTGAAAAGATATGTGTTGGCAATGAAAATGAAAAATAAGCTCATCGCGCTCACTAAATAATGTCAAGTCTGTCACTTAATCCCAGTTGCACCAGTAGATGTGGTGAGAGAGCAACATCACACTACTTTGATGTTCCTAATATTATAACCCTAACTCTACTGAGATGACATGGCCTCTCCGTTTTACTTTTCTGCATTCATACGGTTAGAGTTACTGCTATTGGTTATAGGTATACGCCGCAGCAGGCAGCCAAACAGAATGTGCACTCACATAATTGCTGTCAGTACTTTACCCCAGGTAGGAACATTAATTGGTAAGGTTTAAGATAATTTAGTTTAAATTAGTGTAATTTTGTAGATGGCAAAAACAGCGTTCACTTGAATAAACAGGGAAAATAAATAATAAATATACCCAATAAGCAAAAAAAAAAAACAGGCAAAGAGCAACTGCCCATTAAGGGAAGCATAGTATCCTATTAAAATGATCAACTTCAATGACAAAGACAAGCATGCAGCATTGTCTGCTTGGCAAAAAATTGTGTTAAAAGTTATTAAGTCTTAACTAAATGAATGTCGCGTCCTGTAGTCAAACTGACCTGTGCCAGCATCCTCTGACATTCGGCTATGTGATGTTTATCTAGATGCTGCAGCTTTTTTGACCACCTATTATATTATTTATAATACAATAGTAGGCATTATTCTAATGGTCGGCTCTTTTCTCTTTCCCCACAAACTCTAGCTCTCACTCTCAGTTTGTCTTTCATGGAGTTAATTAGCTAATAAGCCCTCCTATTGTTTTAAAATCCACAGTCTGCTGTGCAAACGACAGGGATAATCTGTCCTCCCTGCTCTCATCTGCACAGACATACACAATTATGAACCCATGTGAGTAGTGTCACACTCATACACACATGGGCACATGTGTATGAGTGTGTATGTAGAATCTGACCATGAAACAACCAAGAACTTACAAACACAGCTGGGTTTCTTAGCTGACCACTGGTTGTTTTTCTGACAGGTGATGTTTTTCTTCCCAACCAGCTCAAAGGCAGGCAGACATTCAAAGTACAGTCTGTCCCCGTGACGAAAACCTGTCCCCTCCCGTTTGCCATAAGCTGGGATTCCAGGATCTCCGCAACTGCCTTGGTCAATTTCTGTGTAGACAGAAATACACATAACACAAACCTTGTAACACAAAATATACAATATGCAAAACTGGCAATGATAGGTTATTATTTTAAGCAGTGAATGATGAAGTGGGTTAAACAAACAATGTTCTATTTCTATTGTGTTTTATGATAGCAGGCATGTAAATTTAAAGGTCACAACTTAATTAACAAGGCACCTTAAGCCACCTTAGTTACTGTACTCTCTTTACCCTGCACACAGTCTTAAATAGAAAAATGGCATTTTTTCGAGCACATGGACAATTGTAGCCTTGTAGCATGAGAAGAATATTTCTCACAGTTTTCCAAAAAAAAAAAAAAAACAAAACAATTCTTATATTAGTCTCCAGGAGATATTGACACATAACTACTACTTAGGTAATAATTGATGTGATGGAGGATCTTTTTACATTTACATATTTCTTTTTCTAGACAGAAAATGGCTTCCATAATAATTCTCTACAATGATGATCTGTAACTGGAACATCACAGCAGCATATTCCCCTTCCCTCAAGGTAGACAAGGAAAATGAATTCTTAACGTATGGGAAACTCTGATATGATCTACATCATCTGTGGCGAAGATTAAAAGGAACAATGACATTTTTGAAACAGACTTAAAAAATTGCACTTCTTGATACCTACTGTAGATGAATAATCAATATTTAATAGCCACGTGTTCAGTAAAGTAAACTGGTCCAGGATTTCTTCAAAACAAGATTTGTAGCAACAAACTGTCTTACCACCTGTATCATTCAGTTTTTAAGAATGATAAAACACTAATATTACTGAAGAAACAGCTCCACTTGCAGAACGAAAGCAAGCTTTTGTTCCTTGTTCCCACAGTTCAGTTCTAGGATCATTTTGACCACTTTAAGACTTTAAGCATTTCAGCACCTGAAACAATCTTTGGTCAATTCCACTAATTAAAAACTGTAAATGCTGGGTCGACTGATCATAGTGATCAGTCTATTTTGCTTTTCAAGTCAGATTTTGCGTCTAAGACATCCTTCCTGTCTGCCATGTTAGCTGGAACCGAACGGCTGTAACTAAATGGATTTTAACAGTGAAAGACTGAGTGGAGGGTTCACACTGGGCTGACAGGATAGACTAGCTAGTTCACTTCATGACATGAAAATGAACATAATTGTCCTATTGTCTTGCATTTCATTTTGCCTTAAAATCCTTTGCTGCTAAGTGGTCTTCACTTACTCTTCAGTCTCTCTCCAAAACGTTACTCACTAATCTTGCAAATGTCTCTTCTATCCATATCCTTCTTCTCTCTGCTCCTGTGAATTTATCCATCCCCTTATCATGTGACAAATGCTCTCACTTGCATTGGAAGCTGACATGAGCACTTTCAGCCACACACAAACACAAACACGCACGCACACGCACGCACGCACGCACACACTCACACACGCACACACTTACACACACTCACACGCATCCATGACCACTCTTCTTCCTTAAAACCACACACGACAATTTCATTATCGCAGGATTTATGCATCCTCCTTGTCTTTCAATCAGCCTTCTTTCTACATTTTTGAGGTTGCAGATTGCGGATGGGAATGCTGAGGCATCCTACAGAGGCATGAGGACAGCGGAACACAGAGATCGAATAAGCCCATCTATCCAGGAAATGATGGCAGGACCTAATATGATTTTGAATCACACCAGGGGTGATATTGGGTATAAATCCATACTCAGCCCTAATGATCATCACCATTTAGAACACATATTTAGAACTCACTGCTGTTTGGATGTAAGACTGTCCTGAGGCAGTCTCATTCACAAGACAAGTCATTGATCTTACATGGAAGTCACCTTTCAAAAGGGAAATGCTAAAGACAAGATTTAAGGTGAGCCTGAGAGAGAATTAAGGGGCATATGATCAAAAGGAATGTATAAAGTCCAACATAAACAAGTCAGCTGCAAGACAGACACTAAAACACACACACACAAACAAATGCATAAAAGCATGCACATATACACATCATAAAATCTCAAAGTCCCTATAGTATTTACGTCTCTCTGCCTCATGGGTCATTACAATTAGAACTTAGGGAAAGGGAGGCAATAAATAGTATCCCTTTGAAGTGTGTGTGTGTTTGTGTGTGTTTGTGAGTCCTAGGTCTCTTATTATACATATACTTGAGAATGCTTGCATGTGTTTCTAGATATATGAAACCATCTTATACACAACACAAACACACTCATGAATAAAGAAAAAGATATAATGGCATATTTGCTGTGCCCGTCTGTCTGACTTTCCAGAGTAATCCAGGCATTGCAATGGGACATTACTGTCAACAACTATACTGCAAGCTGAAAGTTTATTAGTATAGCCAAGTGTCTTTCAATGTCTTCAGTGGGTTACACATTTTCAACATGTTCACATGCTTAACCTTTCATTACAAACTGTCCACACTCCTGAACTGGCTCCAAAAACCGCATTCATATTGTAGAAAAATCACAAAACGACACAATCTCTGTGTTGTCAAAGCACCAGTCCTGTTGGTGCCTGCATTGTTATATGGGTCTAAGTACATCCAAATGTAACACACACTTATGTGTAATCCAAAAAATTACACATAAGTGTCAGTACTTCAGTGGTTGGGTTTTTGACCTACACATGTACATTAATATCGATTTTGTTCACGAGCATTATAACTTCAGTTGAAAGATTTAAGGGCACTGCTGTGTGTGTGTAACCTATACTCAAAAACACGATTACTGTGGGAGTGTGTGTATTGGTATGTCTGTGTTTGCAATTACACTTGATGATCAGGCTTAAAAATACAAGTAATTGAGAATGCAAATTAGATTTTGCTTGCTCCAATCTGGGAGGTGAAGTGGTTCAAAGCGTTTCTTCCCCTTCATTAAGTAGAACTCATTGTTTTAATTACACTTTGGTTCAGCATGCTGCGCCACTCTCTGTTATTTTTACTGATGAAAAATAAGCATCTGCGGGCAAGGGAGAAGATCTGGTGTGCTTCTGAGATGCAAAGAGCACACTTACCTCTCTGGCATGCTTCCCCTACTCACATACATAGACAAGAAAACAGAGCGTGCAAATGCAAATTCACAAACTCTCATTTTTGTCTTTTCTTGTCTTCACACATGCATGCAAGCACATAGACATATTAATGCACACCAACAATACATACAGCTACACGCTAGATTAGGTGAGGTGATTAGTTACAATAGTACCAGCAATGTGGGACTTTATTCACTGATAAACTCTGTCTGCTCATTGTCATGTATATATCTACAGTTATATACCATGGCATTTTGACAATATATCACTTGGGTCTGAGTTTAAGGCTTTGTAATCTCTTTTAGCTGCATTTTTGGAACATACCATGTGTCGTATGAAGGTTACAGGGCCTAAAGCACCTTGTCTGTTTTGTTACAACTCTAATAAGCTTAATTACAAACGTCTTTGATGAGCTTATCTGACCCTTACGTTTTTGAAACTACACTCAGGATGATGAATGTAGGGAAGAACAGCAATGTTACAGGCAAGTGAAGCAAAATGTGCTCTGTCAGAGCCAATGATGTCAGCTTTGGGCAGTCAGTCAAAATGCACAAGGGTAAATGACTAAAAATATATATTTAATTCTATTAGCGACTGTCAAAAAAGGAATTACATTAAGTTAGAATGCAACTAAAGGAACCACAGACCATATTGTCTTTTTATGACTGTGAATTTGCAGTTCAATTTTGAAATGGCAAAGCCCTATAGGACCATGAACTTGTCAAAATATGGGAATGGATCTCTTTTAATAATTGTTGAGTGTCAGCTGAGTATAAATAAATCCAACAACCCTTTCAAAAATGCAGCCAGTGAGTCAGTGCATCCCACTGAGAAGAAGAAAGTCTGAAATATCCTTACCTTCATAGGACACCTTGAAGCCAAGGGAGCCACTGGTGTCGTCTGTTTTGAAATTGAGCCACATCTGGTGACTGGTGCTGACCACTAGGTCTGGCGTTGTGGTCCCAGACAGACTACAAAAACAAACAGGACAGTTTCCTTTAAAAATGACTTAAATATATTGTAAGTTTCAGGTACATATATTATGGCAGAAAGGTGCAGCAGTTGTGAACCCCGTATTGTTGTTTCAATTATTATAAGTCGTTTTTGCAGTTACAGCACAGTGAGGTTAGAGCCACTTTAATAGCCAGAGGCTCTGTTTCCACTGCATCATTAAAAAACTTTAATGCAACTGCAAGCACCAAAACAACACCTGATGTTATATATTAAACTATCTGACTTTTCTCATCAAAGAAAAGTGCTCTAAAACTGTTGCAGGCAAATCCAATCTGAGAAGCCTTTTTTAATCCTTACCCTCTAATTCAAAACAGTTGGGGACAAGAAAGTGGAAAATGAAGGCAAGATCAGTCAATGCCACAGAAGAAATTTAATCCTATTTGAATAGTAATTCCACCCTATTCTAATTAAGAAGTGTATACTCCCAGAGTAAGTGATTAAGGGTTCTAATTTTAGTGATGGTTCATGGAGAACTGTGGGAGATGTAAGGAAGTAGTGTCTGGATAAGTTGAGTCCATGTTTTTGACTTTTCTTGTTCAACCATTTGAACATGTTTGTGTGCAGGTGAGAGGAAATATACAATTAGGTAGTGACTCTAAAGAAGCAGTGAAGCACATTAGAGCTAAGGATCATAGAGATTTACCCTACGAATCATCTTAGTTTATAACCTTTGCACTCCGTTACCACTCCGTCCTAATTTTCTTTCTTCTGGTCATATCAGTTCCTCATATAAGCAAGATACCAGAAATCAAAGTACTGTCTAAAACATTTATCATTTTTGGTGGCCTGTTTAAGATAAACAATCTACCTATGACAACTATGTTCTTCTCATGCAATTATATTACGCCGCCTGTGAGGAAAAAACATTTGTAGCAGATTCACACAGATTCTTTTCCATTATCAAACTGTCACTGCACAGTGTCTTTCAAGTGGAGGAAAAGATGGGCTTTCATTGGTTGTGACTCATTGCCTATTAACCACCACATTTATGACTGTGCTGCTGTAGGGTTACGTGCCTCTGACCATAAAGTTATGAAAAATTCCCAACACCCTGCACACGCTTGTCTGCACCACTGATTCACAAAAATATAGTCCTGAGTTAAACCGTGCTGATAGCAGCCGTATATTCTCTGGCCCTAAATTGTTCTAGTTTGTTTTTTTAAGCAAGAGCGCATCCAATCTCCATGACAGAATTGCTCCCTCTTCTTTCATATCATAAAGAAGCCCATAAGGGGAGAGGTAGTCTTTAATTGAGTAGATAAGGTAATTTTCATTGTTTTTGTCTTGTGAAAGTATGTGGAAGAACACAAAAAAAAAATATTAAAATGATGATGACCTTTCCTCCTCCACAGACCTCTCCCTCCTCCTCCCAGATCCCAACCAGGCAAGGCAGCCTTGAATAAAAATTGATCTATAAAAACTTTATTAAGGTGGTAAATTTCAGTACAATTAATAACAACACCCTGTGAATTGTTATGGAGCATCTGCTAGTGCAAACTATTAGGGGGCATCAATATGCAGTTTGCAACACTGCACCACATGGCTGTGATCTTGTTTTTAACATTGAAGAGTGACGATTGACAATGTGGTGTGGCATCTATTTTTCATGCACTCTGGCATCAAGTGGGAAATGGTACAGCAGAGAGAGAAGGGCTGAAAGGGGAAGGGATGGAGATGAGTGCTGCTAGGTACAGGGTAACTGGAGGAGTAGGCAAGTGTGCCAAAAAGAAGAAGAAAGTTGAAAAGGAAAGAGGAGGCTGAAAGAGTCACTCACACGTGGAAGATGGTCTTCTGGTCTCCCACCACCTCACCGTCTCCCACCGTCAGGGTGTCATAGCCTCGCTCAAGGTCAAAATCCTCAAATGTCAGCTTGATCACCTAAACAACAGTGGGGACATCGCCAAGACAACCGTAAATGACAGGTGCTTGAATGCTGTTGACACCAGGTGCAGAGGAGAGACCCCTTCCCATCTGTGACTTTCCACCAGTCTATCATCTGTCTATCTCTTATATTTGCCTTGGTCCTTCTATTTACACACAGAAAGTATGTACCAGCTGCATGTGTTGTTTGTAAAATGTCTATCCATTACTCACATACCTTCATGAGGCTTCATCTCATCTGATTCCAATCACAACTTTTAATGATCTGTTTGTGCGAATTTTCAGCCTGGTATGTCCATAGAGCTTTGTCACTGTACATGTGTGACTGTGTGTGCATATTTTCTAACATCTGACTTCCAGTTTGATGATTATAAACTCTCACCCACTAATCAAATATCTGATTGCTGGCCAGACGGTCTGCATGAACCCTAGTCTCTGCTCATCAATCCAGCAGGTTGCAGGCGCCTTTGTGGCCTATTTAGTCAGACGGAGAATGACTTTAAATACACCAGGAGATGTGGCAGTGGACCTGGAGGTTGTCCTCATAAAGGTGATGCAAAAGTTTTATGAGATTTATGTATTGGGGTTTATCGGTTAGGAAAAAACAAAAATACTGATTTAATCTCATTTCTATGCTGCAGGGGGGAACGTGTGACAGAAGGTGGAACAAGGTAAGAAAAACAATAAGTTTGCCCTCGCCAAGGGATGCAAGGGGCAACTCTAATAAAAACAAACAAATAACATTTGATTATGATATTGCAAAACGTGGATAAATAAAGACAAAAAGCAGGGAATATAACAGACTAAAATATAAAAAATAAAAGGAAAAGCAAGGATGGACTGTTTTTGTCTCCTATTTTAAATTGGCTGCCACTGATTTCCGCCAAATTCTTAATGTTTTCAGAGGGCTGAGACAGCAAGCCCTAATGAAAAAGCTTATATAAATGCAAATTGCATTCTGTCCTATGTTAAACTCAGTGCCTAATGAAAATTGCTAAGGTGGAGAGAAAAGATGGATGGTGTGCAGGCAAAATAGGTCAGATCACTCGATAAATAGAGTTTCATACCAAAAACTCATCTCCCATATGTCAGCCAACACTTTAGACACAGGGGGTGAACACACACACACAATATATATATATAAATATATATATATATATATATACACTTTATATTGTTTGCAATATCTGAGGGCATCTCTGACATTTTGGTTGTTTTGGAACAGAGACCCCATTTTACCTGACGCTGACAGATAAACACTTGAAAGATTGTCAACTAAAAACAGCTGCATTCAGTACCTTCAGGACATTATGAAGGAACAACACTTGACAAGAACAGCCATTAGTCATAATGTCATGAGGTTAGATTAAGGTCTAGAAGAGCTGCGTCACGTCCCATCCACCTCCCTGTGCAGTTCCACCTCAGTGTCCTGCCTGACCTAATGTCTCCTCGGGCTGGGCCTATGTGGAAGGGCGGGAATAGAAACTCGTTGCATCTCTAAACAGAAAGAACAGCCCTGCTCCATCTTCATCCGGACCAGAATCAGAGCTAGAGACAGGCCAAAGTCCCACTGTATGTGTCAGCAGCCTGCCCAGCATACAGTATACCCCCACAGGTGTTGAAGTGTGTATTTGTGTTTGGGGTTGGATGGGTTCCCGTTCTACCCAACTACCCTCCTGCCTTGCCTTTCCCCTCATACAGCCTTGGCACAAAGCAGTAAGAGAAAGCAATAACACATTAGTAAAACGATTTTGTTTGAGTTTAAAGAAGGATATTTGACAGGAAAGCAGCTGGGTAGACTTGAACTGAACTTCAAAGTCCATGGTTTGATCAGAGTGGCTATGGCACTTTAATGATATCCCCTGAACATGCTCTCAAAACTGTTTCCTTCTCTCCCGCACCACAGGTGTAAATGAAAACTGTCGAGCCACTGTTGTCCACCCTCCAAAGATAACTTCTGTCACATGGTGTGCAGTAAAAAGTATAAAATGAGCTGTGCGTCAAAGAAAAGCTTCCTCTGGAGTTCCTCCCTAACAGATGCAAAGACCAGTTAACTGTCTTTTTTTTTCTTTTTTTTTTTGCTGGCAGCTAAACACACCACTTCACACACTGCTGGAATAAGGCAATTACAGTAGCAAAGCTAAATCAGCACTCTGCACTGTTGCTTAAATGCCACGTTTAATGACTTTCTACCTTAGATGTGTCTGTGGCTGTGATCACCCAAGTGCAGTTGGCATTGTTGTCATACTGGACTGGGTAGTTTGGAGATGTGATGACACCACTGGGTCCTCTCAACTGACCTCCACACATTGGTGCTGTAAGAGAAAACAAGCAATTGTTAGGTCAGTGAGAGTTTAAACACCTACTTTCTCACTGTGGAATGTTGTGTGTGGCAGACCCTCTCCTGGGTTGCCTGTTAAATCCACAAGTCATCATGCTGTTTGGCTGCTAGTTGTGCCAATTAATCTTTTAGCCACCGCAGTCTCCACCTGTTAGTGTTTCTTGGCCTGCCCATTATGTAAACTACACATTTTAAATGTGCTTTGTTGTATTCTCTTCAAAAAAGACCTGAGATAGGAGTCTTCTCTGCTCCAAAATGTTGGACCTGATCCAAAAATGGACCTCTGGAAAACCTTCTTGAACCCAACAAGCTTGAATTAATTTGGAAACAAGAGAGACTCAATTTAAAGGGGACCTGAGAACAGCCAGACCTGAAAAGAACTGGGTATAATTAGACCCTATTCAAAATGCAATTCAATGAGTTAACAAAGAGGCTCCGTAAACTCAATGTAAATGAACAGAAACTATGAATATCCTTCAAAGTCAAATTTTTATAAATAACTGAAAGCCCTATTTACATCCCCTGTCTCAAAAAAGTAAACCATTTTGAAGTCAACTGGACCATAGACAAAACACAGTGTTGTGATCAATGTGAATCAAATTCAGAGGTTCACTGGTCTCATTCTTGCCTCAAAACAAATCTGATCACACTTTTGCTTGGGTCAATTCAGATCCTTTCAAGTAACAGAGTGTGATGGCGTCAGTTTAGGCCATTCCATAAATTAGTTAGGTATTGTTTCATTTGTATTATTTTTACATTGAGTGTACCTTTAAGAATATGAGTTACAGATAATTAAAACATATATTTGGTTTCTTTTGTTGACATACACATTTGATTAATTTTGTAGTTGCCAAATGTTAAGTTTGCTGCATATAAGTTGTGGTAATATGTGTTTTTCTTTTGAGTTACAGTTCTGCAGCTGGTCCCGGGGTGTCTGAAGCCATGGGAGATTTAAATACTTTCAGCCTCATTTGGACTGTACCAATGACTGGCCCAGGAGCTGGGGGGGGGGGTTATGAGGGGGAGTACTTTGATTCATATAGTTACTTTGGAGTATTATTTGTTATGTAAAACAACACTTAAATTATTCTGAGCAAAATTTGAACTCGTCTGATATTCCGAACCAAGTGCATCCAGGAGGCCGTCTAGTGTAAAATCACATTGCTCTAAAATATATTGGGAGAGGATCTTTTTGAAAATATTGTCAGGCTATGTAATTCATTATAACAATTAAACAAAGTAGATGATGTCAGACTTTATGTCTTTATGATCCAATGCTACTGTTTAAATACCAAAATGCAACCAATAAAATGGTTGAGTAGCTTCCAAGTATGGCTTATAAAAAAGAAATATAACAAAACAAAAATCAAATATCACACTTGATATTCTCTTTGCAAAAAGCGGGTGAGCAGTATGCAAACCAAGCTTTAAAGGACAATGTGACTTTTCTTACTGATGCCTGAGGGTGTCTGCATGGACAAACTGTTAAACAACCCTTCAAATTAAGGCAGAATTTCTAATGAGTACTTTAAGGTAAGGTAGTGGTGGGTGGGTGTGTGTGTGTGTGTGTTGGTGTGTACATATGTGGGGGATAACGTGAAAGTTTTAGAAAGGGACTGAACCAGCTACCCTGATTTTAATGAGTTACGTCTAAGAGAGGTCCTTCGGGTGTTCAAGCCGAACTCAGTGGTTCCATGCTCCAACCCTCTCCCACCAAATCAACCCTATTAAAATGTAGAAGGAACTTTGGCAAAGTTAAGGGGAAAATAAAGTAATTAATATGAGTTGTGCTGACAGAGAGGGTGACCTTAATGAAAATAATACAGCACAGAGGAAGTCCACTCAAGCTATCATAGCCCATCCTGTGTTTTTTAAATCATGCCTGATAAACTTTGTGTGTTCAGACAGACATCAAAGTGCAGCAAGCCAACAGGCAATCATAATCCATGATGGTAAAAAAGTATAACAGCACAGTGTGACCCGAAAGAAATAATTAGTGAAAAGAGAACTGTGAATTTCATATCCAGAGAATGAATTTGCAGTCAAAGATTACATTTTTTTCCTCTCTGCTAATGATGGTGCTGTTCAATTTAATGATGACTAATGCTAATTTAGGATACAGATCTTCAATTATTCCTGAATATTTAATCTTCATTTAAACAGAATGAGCCAGAACAAAGGTGTAGCACCAAAGGTTAAATGAAGACGATGGAATATAATATTTTTCAAGGTCATTTAAATGACGTTATTGTTTATGTTATGTAAATCTCAAATGTTACTTTACAGAAACCAGAAAACCAGCTGTCAGTCACATCATGGCCTGCATTCAAAATGGCTCTATCACCATTTCATTTTTTTATTTCAAATAACACAGACAGGCGAGTCAAGACCTTTGTCACTGTGTTTGACGTCACTAAGGTATTATTTTTCAAATCCAGGTGACTGCTGGCTTGGATGAGACAAAGCACAATCAATACCCCCACTCATATAATCCTCCTGACATCATGGCCCCCTCTCCTCAGTGCTGTAATTTAATTTTGCTACAATTGGATCAGTCCAAGACAAAAGAAAGAAATGGGGTGCCTGTGGAAAGATGGATTTACTGTACAGTAAGTGAAGTAGAGTAACAACACAGTCCTACGGAATAAAATACATAAATGCTGCTAAAGTAATTACATTAGATCCCACCCCACACTGGTAAATGTAACTGAATGAAAATTTGAAATGGTTAAATGTTAGTACACATCCAGCAATAGTTACCTTGTCACTTAAAAACCTCAAAGATATTTCCATAGTGTCTGTTGATGCACTTTCTGATGTTGCAATTTATCAAAATACCAATTTCACTGCATGCAGAAGTGTTTGGCTTAATTACTTCAAACTTTTCAACTTATCGTGCAGCACTTTCCAATTACAGGGTCGTTTTGGAGGAAGGCCAATGTATTTAGTGCTGCTGAATCAATGAAACAAATAATCAACCACCACAACAACTGCCAATTTAAACCCAGAATAAAAGATTATTTTGCCCACTTAGGGCAGCAGACACAAGCTGTGAATACCACACTGACAGAACTTCACCCTTCAAGGTGATATGGAGAACTTTTTACAGTCTTTTATTTACAAGAACCAGCAACATTCTCATTCATTTAGAGTTGTGCTTGTCCACCCTGCAAATGTAGGTCCAATACTCACTCATTTAATTCTGTTATTAGCCTCTACAAGACCTGCAAGTCTCTACAAGAATGAACCAAAATAGATAAAACTGTGGACTATACAGGTAAACAACGTGCTGAAATTTGGTAAAACAACCCCTCTCTCATTGTGGTTGTTTTGAGTAGGAATGACTCTTTCCTTCACAATTGCTTGCAGAGCTATTGCTCCCAGCACTGGAACAAAATATATGACAATCAGAAATACTGTACAGGAAGCCTGGCTGCTTTTCCTGCCTGTCAAAAATGGTCAGAAGCAAGGAAAGTGTGACTGTTAGTGCAGCTGTATGCCAACCTATCTAAACAACAGGAAGCAAAAGTATTCTGGCCAAAGGTCAATGCCAAGCCAGTCACAATAAAATGCACATCAACATCAGGGGACTGAAGTATGGAACTATAAATGGAGGTCACACTGAGACTACTTCCATTACACATGTGCATGGACTGACATCCTTACCTCTGCATATCGGTCGATCATCACTCCAGCCTACATAGCTGTCCGTCACTCTGAGACAAGTGATGCTCTTTGAGCCCTGCAGTTCATAACCCTCGTCACAGGAGAAATGCACTGTGGCTCCTCGCCTGCAGTGAAGATTGCGTACAGGGAAAACGCATCAGCATGATTTTTTCTGACTTCCTGACTGAGCCAAAAGCCCTGCATTGTGGGAGACGGATGCTACCCATTTGTCTGTGTTACAGCTGACCACTGATAGAGACAATGGCTCAGGAATGAAACTCCATAATCCCTCAGGTAGTATCACCATCCCACAGAGGCAGCCCATTAGTGTGCAGTGGCTGAAATTGTTGGATATTTGTTTTAGTGTACACATTTCTCTATCTAGATCGGTTGCAGTGGCTTTATGGGGCATGACCCTGGGTAATGTGCTGTATGCTAGAGCACATTTTGAGATGCAATGCATCATTTTACTATAAAATCCAACTGTGTCAACAAATTCCAAAATGCCCACCCAGATCACTTTTGATTAAAAGTTAACTGTGGACAAAATCATACACTTAGACTTTTAAAGTTTTCAACTTTAAGAGACAATTTCAGTCACTGTATCCCATTATAGCAACAGTACATTTAATAAAATAAGACTAAAACAAAGAAATAACCACTACTACTTATATATATATATATATATATATATAGTCATAAAAATCTTGGAAACCAATTTCACTAAACAAAATGTTTTATTTACATTATGATAATCCATCATCTATTCAGTTATATTAGGCAGTTCTCATGAATCATTTGTCAGTTGCTTTTACCTGAAGTCTGACCCTTTTCTTTTTCCTCGATCTGGGATCCCTGGGTCTGGACACATGTTGTGCCCCTGGGCTACACCCATCTGAGACACTAATGGGAAAAGACACAGATACAAGGATTATGAAAGCATAGGCTGTTAGTCCTAAGTTTTCACAGGCTGGCTATAGTACACTTGTAGTACAATGCTGCACTTATGTACACAAACTTGTTTAGCATACACCTTAACATTTCTTACCAAGTACATTGTAACCCTAAGCACGTTCCTTGTGGTGCTTTGTTAAATCATGTCACCGAGTGCAAAACAGTGGAAGATAAAGTGCCAGAGGGGTCAAATAAACTTGGCCAACCAAGAGAGCCCATCTGACTGACTGGGAGGTATCAAAGGTCCAAAGGGCCAAATCAATGTGACACCTGCTCATTGGACAGGGTCCCAGTGTGAGGCAAGGCAGCAATGAATGTAAAATAAAGCTCATTGATGTCAGCAGAGGTAATGAAAGAAATAGAAGTGAAAAAATAAGTGTTACTGTTGAATAATTGAAGAGGACAGTGATGACTAACACAGGAACCTGGGACTGCCAGGTCAGGGTTGATTGTATTGCATTAAAAAAGTAACACATGGCAGTAATATATTACTTTTTTGCACAGTAATATAACACATTGCTAATAAATGTTTGGTTATATGTGTTACAATCTCAGTAATGAACAGCACAACATTCACTGGATGTATAATGGATGAATAAACTATATTTCAGTGTTTCAGATTGCCTATTCATACTTCTGTTGTTATTTTGGTGAAAGTAACTCAAAAGTAACACAAAAGTAGTGTAACGCATTACAATTCAGACAGTAATATTGTAATGTAACTAATTACTTTCAAATGACAGTAACTAGTGATATGTAATGTCTTAAATAATAGGACTAACTTGCCCAACACTGTGTGGCTTTCTCACAAATTTATAGAAGAATGTTATTTTGTCTTATTGACACAAACATTTTTGATCGATCTCTATTTGTGCTGGCAACATCATGAGATTAGATTTTAAAGAATTCAGTGCAACGTTTGTTTGTTTATAGGATCCAGCGAGGAGGATCCAGTCCAGCAATTCTGCTGCATTACCATAAGCATTATGTCCTATAAGAAAGAGCTTAAATTTAATGAACGTAGGGTAAATATTGCATTAAATGTGGAGAAAATACCAATAGGATATTGCCTGAAAACTATATTTATAGACTATTCATTTGTTGGGTCTTTAGAAGTCCAAGTAAAATAAACATTATTTTCACTGAATAACATTTTCCATAATGTGCCTGTCTTTCCTTTAGTGGTTACAGACAGGCTAAGAATGTGGAAATATTGGAGAGGGTGAAATCTAATGTGAAAATAGGTAAAGAAAAATCAATGTAAATTAAAGGGAAAAGAAACAAGTTTTTTTTTCTGAGAAACATAAAGATTAAAAGCAAAAAAAAAAAATAAAATTGAAAAAGGTAAAGCAATGAATTGTAAAAGGCCCTGAGGCAGAATTACCAGTAATGCAACTCTTTTTTTTTGTTCAACAGGTTGGTCTTAAATTCAACACAGATCTCTCTCTGTACCACTCTAGTCAAGTGACTCATGGCTGTTAATGTTCCAGATGTTCAAATAAAGCTGAACAGGATAATGAACAGTGAACTTAGACAGAAGACGAGAAAGGACAAGGGCAAGGAAGTCTGCCGTGGCAAAACCGATGCAATTACTGCTGTCCACTTGCCATTAGAACTGCAACGCCAGCACAGTCTGTGTGTTTTTTTGTGTCTCTACCTCCTTCAACAGTCAGCCATGTCCCTTTTCTCTGGCCAAGAAGTAGAAAACTTTTAAAAGACTTTGAACAAAAGTTGAGACAGGTGAAAAGATGAAAAGGGCTGTCTGGCATCTCCTCCAACAGACAGTGTCAGAGTTGTGTTTCCTTGTACTGATCTTTTAGTCACTCAAACCAGACGCAAACAAAGTAACAGTTATTGTTAACACCTACATTTGCTCAGATTTAAAAACTGGGAGTGGTATGAATAGAAGTAAATCAACAGATTTTTTTCTAAAGCAGTGGAAACAATGGTCGCTCTCTGATGAAAAAAAAAAAAAGCATTGATTTTTGTCCAGTATTTGCAAAAGACTGAGGATTGTAACTTACACACTGATATCTTGTGGTGGTTGTCTTTGCTAGGCAACATCTTTACACCTCGAGACTTAAGTTCAGTCATCTTCTTAACTGGAAAGGAAACAGACATATATCAGACAGCAGAAAGTGCAATAACGGCATCCACAC
Source organism: Mastacembelus armatus (assembly GCF_900324485.2). Lineage (NCBI taxonomy): Eukaryota > Metazoa > Chordata > Actinopteri > Synbranchiformes > Mastacembelidae > Mastacembelus > Mastacembelus armatus. The sequence continues at coordinate 7,926,576 of NC_046643.1, read as the reverse complement.
ATTCAATCAGTGGTAAATCCAATATAATGCATAAATATGCTGCCTACACTTATGTTATGTTCACAGCAGTTTCACAAAGCAGCCAAACAAGAATGAAATCCTAAAAAAAACTGTCAAATAAAAAAAAAAAAGAAAAGATTTTTACATTTTTTTCTCACAATAAAATCCACCATTTTACATTACAAAGATTCGTTTGTTTAATGTAAGTCCCTAAAAGTCATAAATTTTGTTTACATTGAAGAACAGAACTCAACTTTCTAAAATTTCCCTGCAATCTTGTGGAGTGAATGAGGGAGTAATATAATTGATTGATTATTAGGATTGGAAGGAAGGCGCGAAACTGCTCACCTCTATTCAATAGAGAGATGTGCTTTAAATTGCTGAGCTTCATGATAATTGCCCCCCAAAAAAACAAACAAAAAAAAAAAACAAAAAACAAAATCATGATTGCAAATTAAGAGGCTCATCTAAATGCATATTTATTCACCAATTTCAAAAACTATCAGCATTGTCTGTGCACCCCTTCACACATAGTCTTTTCAATTATTCTGATGGTTCCTGACAATAGAACTTCACTTGTTTTGCACAATAGTGTTTTTGATCTTTTACTCAGTTTCAGCTACATTTTAATTCAAATGCTAATCTGAATCATGTGCAAAAAATAAGTGTCTGGAAGAAAGAAAACACAATGAAGAGCTTTCTATTTTTTTTTTTTTTTTTACCCTAGTTACAAAAGGAGAGTCAGAAAAAAGGTGTCTTGTTTCTGGTAAGGAAATTAAAAAAGAGTTTAATTGTGTGGGGTTGTTTTTTTGTGCTACATGACATGAAGCCCTTAAAGCCAATAAAGATATTGAATCAACGTATTCCCCCTTCATCATGTTATTGGAATTATGGGAACTGTCATCATGAGAATGGCTGTTGGCTGCTTTGGTTTTAGGCAGGTGTACCTAATAAACTGCCAACTGAGGGTATTTATCATCCAACATTTAATCTTGTAGGCTCTCTATGTTCCCTGTTTGCTGACCCTCCTATATAAAGATAAATGTGGCACAAAAAAATTGTTTAGAATTTGATGTGCTTTTTAATTATTTATGATTTTCCTTCTAAAATATCCAAACCTCTCTTTGCATTACCTTGGTACTGGGCACTGAAACCTCTCAATTTGTGGTTTCCATCAGAGGTAAAGTGCAGTCGAAGCCAGTTCTTGCTGCTAATGATGGGTGAGGGCAGGTTAGGGCCAGTGAACCTGCAGACACAGAGACACAGAGAAGAGTACCTTGGATTATTAGCATATTAACATATAAGTGTTTTAAGATGCAAACGCAATGGCCGTCAGTTGCAAACTGCAGTAATGGATAGATAAAGTTCAACATAAATTCATTTCAGGTTAAAGGTAAGGTTTCTGCCAATAATAGCCTTAACAGTTGTACCAGCATTGACACACCAAGTACCATTTCTTTGTTCTTTTTTAGTTATTTTGGTATTGTTGTGATACAGTAGGTATAATTATCATCTTTAGTTCACTATATCATCTGCATTCGCATGAAAGCAGCTCTACTTTAGCTTGTTATGTGTCATAATGCAATTACTCAATCCATCAGATTTCCAATAAAGTCGAGCCCAATGGCAAGCATTATATAGTCTTGTTTGTTATGGTAATTACACTAATGTTTAAAAACTGGTATTGCAGCCATGACTTACAGATGTTAATATGCTGTGTCTTTAGGACCTATTATTGGGAGGGTCTGTTACTCATGGGGAACTGTAATGTTAATGACTTTTAACCAAGCTGATAAAAAACGTGACCAGGAAAGACGAGCTGTGGCATTTGCACAGAAAGAAAACTCCATTTATTGCTTTGAAAATGCAAGAGTAAATTATAATTTACAAACACTTTTAGCGGCTCCTGATCTGTATGGTAATGAGGGCTGTTGCTTACCAGGCACTTCCTCAGTTTTTAAAGCCAAAGTCATTTAGGGACACATTACAGTTTATCTTGAGATACACTAACACAAGCGCATGCACACACTCCTACATGCACGTACACTATGTGCACCTTGCTTTGTGTCATGCTCACATTCAGACAAGTATGTGCATAAATTCCAGTTCTTCAACTGCAAATTACATTTCCCCAACTGTAACCACCTCATCTCCCCAACCTCCTTCTACAGAGTAAATGGAGTAGCAGAGCAGCATACTGAGGTACACCTCCACCCAGCTCTCATTAACGCTGCTTGGGGGGAAAAAAAAGCAAAAAAAAAACATGTACATGAAAAAAAAAGCAAAGACAAAGCAAAGTAAAAAGTTTGATTAAATAATTAAATAAAACAAGGAATATAAAAGAGGTAGGAGGCATTTTGCGAGCTAATAACTACTCTTCTCTGAATGCAAAAAAGTGCACTAATGCTGCAGGGACAGAAGAATAAAACGGCTTTAAACAAACAGTTCCAAAAAAAAAAAAAAAAAAAAAGACAGGGATCCACTATAAAGAGAGATTCAGTCTAGAGAGGGTGTTTGGTGGAGATATGTGACTGACAGTACTGTAGAGTTCTCTCAGGATCAATTAAAAGGAAGTCTCTGGAAGTAGAGAGACTTAGCTTTTGGTTGATGAAATCAGAGCCTCCTTCGTTTGTAAAGTACGCTCCCGTTGCACTGGGGCAACAGTCCTGCTGCAAAGGTGCCCAACTTATTAGCTAAGCTGAAAGTAAACTCACCTGGAGGGTCGCAGAGAGTGACGGAAAGATTGGAAAAAGATTTTTTAAAAGACTACTGGGGAGCGGTTAGGGAATAAGTGAGACTCAGAAAACAAATAAGAAAGACAGTATATCACAATGTTTGGAATTTGGTTTTTTTTTTTTTTTTTAGTCACACTAACAGCAGGAAAATTAAGCAGGATGTCACCCCTGGCTGCTTTAATCAGGCACTTTGCATGTCTTCCATCCCTTCACCTGAAAATAAATGATGCCTGTGACCTTAACCCTTTGAGAGATTTGCTATGAAGCAAACTTCACTAATGAAACAGTCATGTTCAAATCACACAAGGGTTAGGTCGGCATCAAGCATATGCTTAAATTTGACCCTATTTCTTAACTATTTCAGATGGGCTGTGTGTTTGGAGAGGGTGAAGGGCGGTGTTGATCAGGCTGAATGTGCAAAATGCATGTACATATGTACACTCCACAGTGTCCTGTGCTCAGTCTACACTGTCAAATTCAGGAGAGTCAGGCATTTTTTGAGGACACCTTCTAAATATGTGAGGCACTAATTTTACACAGAACTCTCCATTAGCTGCTAATAATAACCCCTGAGTTATTCTTCGTTTGCTCTGCACATTAATAGCATCACCAAATGATCTATCAAAGGGCCAAGCTTATGTTGGATTTTTAAAGCAGTAAAATTAAAGGTTTCACAAAATGGCTTAGGGCAATATTATTACCATGACGAAATATTAATTAAATAGTATATACTGTGTATGCTTTCCAAGAAACATTATTACCAACAAGGTGGGAAAGTGCATTATCATTGTGAAACACTTCGACTGGTTGGAATTTCCTTTACTGAACATATTACATGCACCCCTGATGTGTTGCATAGCGAGCCATTTATTTAAAGCATAAGCAAACCGAGAAAATATAAATATTCATATGCACTTTATTGCCATTTGGTTTCTCTTTCCATTTCACATATTCTTAAACATGAGCATAATTAAGTTATTTATTTGATCAGAGTTTTTTTTTTTTTTCCTGCCTTTCAGTAAGGACCTGGAGGCTGCATGGTATAATGACAACAAAGAGGAAATGTGAAGCCATGTCGTACGACACTGGCCTTGATTTACAACGGCAAGTGCAAAACTGATAAAGTGAAATAGCATGCCTCAGGAGATGTTTTGTCACTTACGAGAAGGGGAGAGATGAAGCATCGAGGGGGCTCATGTAGTGTCTGGCACATGTGCATTTGGAACACTACTACTTGGACTGAAAGTGCCAGATTCACTTCTGGCACTTAAGTACATAGCTGGGTCCTGAGAGAACTCAGAATCCTGGGTACTATCTCAAACCAATGGGTTATAGTATATGATATCCCTAAACCACAAGCACACACAAAGCACCCCGAGTTTTTATGTTTAGCTGCATTGTATTCAAATGCTTTTTACCACAGGGACAAATGAAAACATCCCTGTGAATTACAGCACAATATGAGATGCAATCAACATTCATTAACATGAAGCAATACAGCTAAAAACAAACTTAAGACTCTGATCTCTAAGACCCACTGGAGTGGCAGAGGATAAGAAAATGATGGATATACCATCAAGATTTTGGCAAATATTAAATACGGGAAGAGGGATGAACCGAGTACAGTAAATATCCTTTTGACCCAATGTCACCTCTGCCTTTCAACATTTTATGGTCTGTCCTTTAAGTTTATTTCAAACCACTAAAGTTTTAAGGTGAAAATCACTGTGGGGACCAACAGAAAAACTCCTGGGCAGGTTGACGAAGGTCTCCTGAAGGGTGTTATGGCTACTTCTATAGTTCCTTTGCAACTTATCGTCTTGCTCTCTTCCTGTCTGACTGACCATATTAGATTTTCTGTAGAATTGTCTTGAGAGCAGAGTGCTAAATCAGTTTCCATTTTCAGGCCCCAAAGCTTCTCAGTCTGAGTCAGACTTTTGATGATTGTCCAAGAAATGTATTTTGGCAAGGCAAGGTGACAGAGGCAGCCAGTGGTGTTCTTGACTGAGGGAACTAAACTGTGTCCCGCACATTAACACATAAAGCTTTTTGGAAAAACAGCTGGGAAAAACAGCCCCTACGTCTGCATCCTGTGAGTGCTATTAAAAATCTGAAATAGTAAATTGTTACAGAACTATTGCAGACAACATCCAATTTATGGGTTTCTGAAGTCAGAGTTTCAAATACTTGTCGCATAGACCTGTCAATTCAAACCTATGTGATGTGACTCATTAAATTGCTAATGCCTTTCAGGATGTTGTTATAAGGAAATTCAGCATCTTTCCCAGTGGAATGGATCTTTTTTTCTGTTTTATATTCACGGTTTCATGTTTTCTGTTTTCAAATTACTCTATGTGTAATGGGCAGAGTCTGGGTGTCAAAGGTGACTAGCACGACATTAGTATCAAATGTTTTAAATTACAGCTCAGCGAATCGTGATACAGCATCCGATGACCATACCTAGTGTGTGTGTGTCTGCATGTGTGTGGTGTGGAGTGAGCCAAATCTGGGCGGAGTACATCCCTGTTAATTGCAGCTACTTAGGCAGATCAATCAGAGCTCTGCTCAGTATGCAGGTCCTGGTGCTTACAGCAGACTGTGGGTCACAGTGACTTTAAAAACCACAAACTTTTAACATTTTAATGAGGCCATGTGAATTATAGCATAGGCCAGCATATCCAGATGTACATGCAGACACACATAAGCACACACCGCCGCTAGCAAACATTCACGGTACAAACGCATATGCAGATACTAATAAATTCTCCCTCTCTCTCATTTTCCCTAACATGCACACACACACACACACACACACCTTTCTGAGGTAAAACTAATCAGTGTAGAAGACCCTCAAGTCCAGAATGGCAGTATTAACACACAGGCTGTGGAGCTGTAGCTGTGACCTTCAGATGTAACTGAGACCAGACATGCACGTTGGGGCAAACCACCAGAGCCCCCTACTCCACACAGCACAGAACCCTTAAGATTGTTCATTTAATTCTTCAAACAACCACCACCCAGGCAGTGAAAATCATCAACCTTATCTTATAAGTTAAGGCCAACATATTAAGAGAGCCCTTCAGGGCAGTCATGTCTCATGGGTCTGTGGGTCTGAGCTGCACTGGGGTAGAGTTCTGAGTGTGAAAACAAGGAATTGTGGAGGAAGTTGAAACCTCCAATGGTCAAACCAGTAAAACTCTAGACCCATCAGAGCCAACAAGCCTAGTCTTCTCTTAGAACTCTCTGGTCCAGCAGAGCCAAAATGTTGCTCTCCCTGCCCTGATGTATTATTCATGGGCATACCTCTGGCCCCATCAGAAAGCCTTGTTAAATCTTCTGAGGGGTTCATTTCTTCTTTTTCCCACAACTCATTTTCTGCCCTCACGGAACATATAATATGGACACTGATTGAAAGAAATTTCCTTTTGGGAAGAACCACGCACCGGTCTTCATCTTGGACGCATTACTCTATTTTTCTCTTTTTTTTTTTCAAAAACATTTTTCAACTTTATCTTGAAGCTTCCTGTCACTGTACCTTCTACGAACTGTAGAAATAACAGATAACAAACATATATATCCTCCTTAGTGCTGCCTCAGATCTCCTTTTCAAGGACGTGAAAATATGAGGGGGATGGTGCTTTTGATTCAGGGTAATTTAAAACCTGTGCAAATGACAACTATCTTTATTGGGTATTTTGCCTGGCAGTTTCATTTTCTGCACCAAAGAGAAAAGTATATTAGACACACAAGCTCAAGTCTCAAGTTGAGGATGTATAAACTGATTTTCATACAAGGACATGATATTCACATCAAATCAAATGCACCATGTCTGTCAGCAACATCAACAGTTTAGGTCATGGCAATGATCTGTCAAACTGACAAGGGAGGAAGGTGTATAGAGAAAGGCTGCCAAGTGAAAATCAGATTCAAGTCAAATCTGTCCACTGAATGTATAAAGTTACTGCATTTATTGCCATTTCACAGACTGAATATCTGGCTAAGATAAATATATAATATCCTATACCTTAAACTGATGTCTTGTTTGATTCATGGCTTTGCTTCAGTCACAATCGGCACTGTACACACTCGTCATTTCCTAGAATAATATAAAACATCTTTATGTCAATGAATTAGAAAATTTAAATCTCCTAAAAAGTAAGGTCACCCACCATAAAGGAGGATCTACCCGATTAGTCAATTTTGAGAAAGGCACACATCTGACAAAACGGGACTGAAACATCAACTAAAGTGTCTCAATTCAAGGAAGCAAAGAATTTAGTTCCACTTGTTTTGCAATTGATCCCAGCAAGGTTGTGATTTATTTTTCTTGCTCAAAAAGTCAAGGTGATTGTAGGAAAAGTCACAAAGACCAAAGCAATTGGACTAAACTGCTATCGCAATGGACTGTGGAACAGTGATAATGAGGAAACCACACAGAGTCTAATGGCTTAGATTGCTGAATGTTTGCTTTCAACAAAACGGCACAAACAGGCACAAATGACTTGACTGAATAAGATGAAGCAGAAGACAAATAGAGTTATGGTCAAATTAGTGGCTATTCCCTCCATTTCTTTCCCTTATGTTTAATTTCTGTCAAACCCAGCTGACATGATACTTTGCCATCATTGTCAAGAAAGGTTGCAGAAGGTACACAAACACATACATACAAGCAACTCTACACAATTTGTGTGCACTTCTAAATGGGAGTAATCGTCTCCAGGCGATATTGGATCTGTGGTTAAGGGGAGAAAAACAAATGAGTTTCCAAGGTCACTCTTAAAAGCAGCAATGATAATTGAGCCCTCCCTATAGATCTATCAAACACTACAATAAACAAATGCCAATAACATCCTGGAGCCGATTACAGCGACATCGTCCCTCTCTTTCTACATGAGGCTTAAGGAGATATAGACAGAGGGAACGAGCTGAGAAATGCAAAGCGATCATAACAGTATCAAAAGGACAAAAAACTGGTAGAGAACACAAAAGTTAAAGCACCTCAAAAAACTCATTTAACACATCTAATTACTTTTAACCTTACAAAACAAAGTGTAAAAATGACAAACTGTATTCCCACACCCAAGAGGAATTCTTTTATCCTACCAGCAGTTTTTTTTTTTTTTAAACTTGCTTTAATAATAGAGCCGAAGATTCAATATCAGATAAGCTATCAGTTTAAGATGGACAATATCTCTCTTTCCCCTCTCCTCTCTTATCTCTGTCTCTTGTGGTTTTTCAAAGTGAATCTGAGATGACACACGATGTGAGGAGACAGGTGAAACGATTCTAATGATTCTGAACCTGGCAATGCTGTCAAATCCCCAGAACAAAGCCGACACACGATATTCCCTGGATACCGGAGCATCACGAAATGACTCATATCCTTGGAAAACATGATTGATGGGTTTTGCGTGCATGTCAATTTGTATTTATTTGTGTTTCATTGCACCTTTGTGCACAGTAATAGCCCATGTGAACATGTTTTAAGAGATCACAGTTAACATAGTACAGTATCTTATAGCTTAAAGTTATAATTGGACAATGGTTTTTTTGTAATTTGGTTTTTGAAGCATCTTACACTTTAATCAGACAGTTTTAGGGACTTTCAGAACCCAAAAAATGATGTAGCAGTTTTACATAAGCTTACCTCGAAGTATTACTATTTAGTTTCCAAATATATGCTTTTATATATATATATATATATATATATATATATATATATATATATATATGCATTTTTTATTTTTTGGAAGTTCATGTGGTCATTTAATGCACACATGATTTAACAGCAGCCCATTAGTAACAGCAACTTACCGGCATTCATAAAACTAAATGGCATATAAACCTATGTATAAATATACAATCTGCTCCTGTGCACTTTTTATAATGAAGGCGCTGAAAAGTGCACAGTCAGAATTTTCTCTTCAAAACAATAACCCCCAAGGCTCCTGCATATTAAAGGATAGTGCAGTACGTAAAGGTCAACATAAAGTATAAAGCAAGCTAATTAACTACAAGTGGGAAAAATATACAAAGTAATAATGACCATTAAGAGCCACCTACATTTATTTTGAAAGGCCATTTGTGAGGAATTCTAAGGAGAAAATGTTCATATTTGTCTCATCTTTTGAAGGTTATTCTTTCATTTTGCCCCTTTTTCACTCAGCCGCATATGCAAATCCTTACACAGCTGAGAAGTAAGAACACAGACTTTGGGGGAATCACCCAATCCGACTGTGATGGCTGCATCTGCTGCCACACACAGCATACCTAAATATCGGTAACTCACCTGCACAGCACACTTTATTTTGCTTTGTACATAAAAGTAACTTTAATTAAACTTTAACTTTAGTTAAGTTTAAAAAAACACTATGTTATTGGGCACAATAATTAAATGAATACAGTTAATTTGGTTTTGAACATTCAGTTTATTTAATAAGTTGACAGTACAGTGGTTTCTATTTGTCATTTAGATTACTTCTGTGCAGTCATACTTTAGTTAGTTATTTTGTCTTATTTATTAGTTACCAGTGCTGGTGGTTCCACAGTGGGTTTCTGCTGTTGGAGGGACAGCCGAGTCAATGAAGAAAAAGGCTTCGCCCAGGAAGCAGAACAGTTAAATACAGGAAGCTTCAGATTGGACTGTACTAAGAGCCTACTACTTCAAGTGGGGAAAGATTGTCATTTTGGTTTAGGATTTGTAAATGTGTATATTTATCTTGTGGATTATTTGATAAAGTCAGTTTGAATAATAATTTAATTGTGTGTATTAGATTTGTTGGTAGATGTTTGTAAGTTTGTTTTCAGCTACCCCCCTTGTGTCTTAAATGGTCTGATCAGCCATTATATATGTGTCCCTTTTGTGTTCAGTTGGGAGGTCAGTTGTTACGTGTTAGTTGGTCTGTGTGGCTGCATTTAATCTTGAGTTAAATTATCTTGAGTTGAGTTTTGTTGTTTTGACTTCTTTTATGGGCCCACAAGTATTTAGGATTTTGTAAGTTCATGTTTTTTGGGTAAATAAAAGCCCTCTTTTTGAAACTACACCTGTGTCCTCTTTGTTGGGCCTCCTCGGTCCCTCCTACTCTTTTAGCTCTTACGCTCTGTATATCCTGCAATAGCCTCCACATTTTTTACTTTAGCCACCAGTCATTCCCTTACTTAATTTCCATAGCACTGGCATAATTCAGATTGGACTCTAAACAGTAATAAATATAACTACATTTCTATTTTTGTACCAGTGCTAAGTTGTCAATAGCACCATTTTTGGACACATTGCCATTTGTCTATTTCAAGTCTATTTTGTGCCTGCACATGTTCCAGGATGGAAATACTCCCTGCTGCACCAAGGTGTGTGAAGCAGAGGTTGTGATTATGCAGATAAGGTGGTGCAGTGCAGTTTTTGAATGTTTTTAGAATTTGTGCTCACATGCCACCTACTAAGATCACTTGTAATCTCAAATGCAGGCACACATAAAGCAGGTTATGTGCATTTCATTGGTAGAAGGCACAAGGTGACCTCTCCAAAAACATTTAAATCATTTTATTGTATGCTGAGTTGTGAACTTTTTTATTTTAATCAAATTGTGCATGCTGTGCATATTTAAATGCTAATCAATATACACTTTAAAATGCAAAGAAGGCAGAGCCTGATTGGATTGTTTATTCTTACCAACGTTATACACAACAGTCTATAAAATGTATAATGTTATTTCCATTTTAGTTGAGTACTCCCTGAAGCTACTATTAAAAAAAAAGAGTGTGTTCCTTTTGTAGTCTCCAGTCTAAGAGATGCACTGTGCATTTGTGCACACTGGTCAGGGTCAGACTTCTTTGAAGTAAAAAGTTATTACTAGCTAAAGTAGCTTCCTGACTTCCGAGGTTTTTCACCATTGTGTGCATCAGTAACCATCAATAGGTACTGCAGTGTCTCAGCAAATTTAAATCATCTTTACCTGCTATCAGAGGTATGTTTGATGTGTATGTCTGTGTCGTACTACTTTGCTTTCTGGGACTAAAATCTAGTTTCACCTTTGAGAAATCAACTTCCTACAGCCCATTAGGGCACTCTGGTGCTTTTAAAGTGGATGAGATGAGGTGATTTGATTTAAGCCTGATGATCCTTCTCAGCCTCCCAGTTAGGCCTGTGCTGTGGATCATAACCATGCTTACAATCACCACATTAACGAAGTGGGTGATCACTCACATGTACGCTTAGTTTCTGCTATGAGCTTGGGCTTGCACTTAATTTCAGAAAAAAAAAAAAAAAAACCCAAAACATGTCACTTTTAGAAGCTGTCATCATTGGTGTCATCTGTGTTCAAGTAAAACTAACACACACATTACATAAACACATAAATAAACACATAATGGCAGATAGTGACAGAGGTGATGAATAAATACCATGCTACTGTATGGCAACATTTCTAACCAATATGCAAATTAACCACAGTTAACCTCAGTTTAGTAGCTAGGCCCCAGTAGGGAAATGTCTCAACAACTTACAGAATATAGTGAGTTGTCAAAAACCTGTGAAGTAAAAGCCTTCTCCATTAGCAAGGAATGTTTTAATGTTACTCTGTATGAACAAATTCAGGTTGCAGTTCTGGCTCTGAGGCAGGATGAGGAAGCATGAATTGAGCTTGTAAAAGTCAACTCCTCATGTCATGTTCTTTGAGACAAAGAATCACCATATCAGTGTACCACCCTCTACCTCTAAAGTCTGAACTGCTTGCTGTAAACAGTTGTCTTATTTTTACTGACTGCCCCCTCCTCTTTTCGCAACAATTCCTATTTAAACTTACAGATCCACCTAAAGAAGCTGACTGTCTCCACAAAACTAAAACAGATTTTTTAACCTGATTGTGAAGCCACATGTTTGACTGCCTCCTGCTTGTGGCAATGAGCCACTCAGACACCCTGAAAAAGAACAGTGGAAGAACTGCAGATGGACATCTGGTGTCCTAGTTGCTTCTCTCTTTCATCTCATCTAGACTTCTTGTCCCTTAAGGTATAACTCACTCAGTGTCCTACTGTATTAGATATGTTACATGTCTTTGTAAGGCATAGAACTTCAGATTATTTTTCAATATTTTTTGGGTCACGTACCATGTCACTCAAGTTGTGAGGACAGATAGGGGTTTTAAGAATTCCATGACAGGAGAATGGTAAATCTGTGAGAAAGATGTGCTCGTAGTGAGAGGAAGAGAGGGCGGAAGAAACCGGTAAGAGACCAGCATCTTTTTGAAGACACAGGCGATGAGTCATCCAGGCACCAAAAACAGCCAAAAACTGAAGCACAACCTCTAATTTTAGTGCCTCTTCTCTTCTGCATTGTCCCTGCTGCTGTCCACCTACGATATTTTTTCCCAGGAGCTCCATGTATTTGTTTTCATTTAATTAGTTTCAGGGTCGCTGACAAAGCCATTCTATTGTGCACCCATTCAAAGATTCTTCCTAATGCATGAACTGAAAAGTATGGGATGGGATAGAAAAAGATAGCTGCGGCCTTTATTCTAGTGTTGTGTTCACTGGCCCTTTGTCTGGCTTTCACAGCTCATTTTTAAGAGATTAGCATTTGTTCTTTCTCTTTTGCCATCACTCCCTGTAATCCCTCCGGTTGCCTTACTCCACTGCTCCATGCCTACTTTTGGGATAATATGCAGTGCAAATGGTTGCCATATTCAGTATTATCTGCTCTGTCGTTCTCTTTCTCAAACACAAGAGTTAGAAGAAAGGAAAGAAAGTTGAGAATGAAATGGCAGTGAACAATGTGTCCTATATTTGGGGGCTCTAAACAATTTTGAGTAAGTAGGACATATGCATGCCGACAGTAAAGTGATAGATTAAAGTAGACCAGTGGACTGACAGAAAATGCCTATGCCAAATCCAAATAGTTGGCACTGCCGAGAGAGCAACGGTGAAATCAAAGTATTACAACAAACAACCATTGTGGGCTGGCAGGCGACGGAGATGTAAGCTTTGAAGACAGCCTCTTAGAGCAGCTGACGGGAATATCTGTTTAACTTAAGCCAAGAAAACAGATTAAGGTGTAGACACAGTTTTATACCTGAACACAGGCAGGTGTTATCACACATTTGGACAAATTTTCAAACATATACACTTATGGATGGATAAAGGGGATTTGCGCAGACACAGAAGTCCAAATGTTCAATGAAATATTGCAGAACACGTAGAGTTTAATATTAGACGTATTACTCAATTGAATTTATGTTTATATACGTTATTTTGCTACAGTTGGGCAAGTGGGTGCGTTTTTTTCTCAGTCTGTTCAAATCAATCGTTGATCCTCCTTCCACATTAAAATAAACTTCAAATAGAAAAAGGTAGAATTAAGCTTTTAAGTTATCTGTGTAAAGAGGAAGTGTCCCATTATACAGCAAACGGATACGCACACAAGCTGATAGAGCCTGATCTCCTCTTCCATTAGCCTTTATTGGTTCTCCCGTGTAAAACATTCAAGAAAGAAAACAGATGTAGTATTTTATGGCTATACACTGCATTCAGTTTAAGAAAGTTTCAATATATTTCAAGTGTTTCTTCTATATTTTATTTGCCCAATGTTAAAAATAATGAGAATGCGGGTGAATATTAATGTCACTAATTAAGTAAAGTGTGAAAGTATAAAGAGAAAGGAAGGAAAACGGCTCAAAGTAAAAGACAATAAGAACGGAAGAAACTGGTCGACTGATTTATTATACAACTACTCTCCAATTAAAGGATGCTCCATCTACTACCCCTTGAGTCAGCACTGACCTTTCACCCTTTCCACTGACTTTAGTCATCATATATCCAACGTCTCTGCTTGCTGCACAGATGTTAGCAAGCGCCCATTAAATAACTGAGTTTAAATAAATTCAACACAATACAGGGAAATTTAATTACAACCAGTATACTATGTGTGTTGGTATTGGTCATACCTAAATGTCAATACCCTTTTTCAAAATGTTTGCAAATATGAAAAGTTATGTTGTGCAACTAAAATTTATTTGAAATAGTAATGAAAATAAAACTATACAAAAAGCATAAAATGGCCCTGCAGAGTGAGTTAATACCGGCGCTATTACAGCTGTTTTTTTGTTGTTCTTTTACTGGTTAAATATAGCTGTGTATGAGTTAACAGTAAATTGCCTGCGCAGAATTCAGTGGAAAGACTTTGACTGGGGTCACTGTGCCTATCAGCAATATTTTCTGAGACATGTCATTTGCTTGTTTAGATTATCCATCTTCACCAGTCTCATGGTTGAAAAAAAAAAAAAAAATCTTTGCCTTGGGCAGAAATTACTGCAATTGCAGTTTAGCTGAGGAGAGTTGTGTAATTTCCAGCCTTGCAGTGATTTAAAGCTAAAAAAATGGTGCAAAGTCAGCCTTAAATGCCGCCTTTCACTGTCACACCGTTTTTCAAAGATGAATTACCAACCCAGAGATAAACACAAAACACCTGACTGTACATTAAAGGTAGCACTTTGAAAAAGTGTATATAATGTTTTTCCTCAATTCTACGAAATATCATGAAACAATAGCTACATACATACATGCGACATCAGAATTCTCATTTAATGCATCCATCAACAATTGCTTCACAAACTACAAGTAGAAAGAAAATTAATATCCCATTGATCTTTCTTAATTAATTTGTGCTGCTGGAAAGTAAATTTTACTTTTGTGGTACACAGAGGTTCATTTGGAAAAAAATATTGATGCCCCCAGCAGTAATTCATGCTGTTTAAAATTAAGAAAACAACTACATATTGTAGGGGAGAAAACATTAAATTCATTCCTTTGTTTTTAGTCTTATATTCTTCCACATACAATATATAATAAGGCACATCTCTCACTGGCTTCTGCTGCTGCTTATAATGATGCTGATGATTATATGCGTGTGTGTGTGTGTGTGTGTGTGTGTGTGTGTGTGTGTGTGTGCATCTATGTACATATGTATGTACGTATGTGCCTTTGTGCTACATGTGCCTACTTTTAGCTAATCTCTGAGGCAAACAAACAGATTTTTCACTGTCCCTGACAAAGTTACACCCTACTGTAGGATATATATAAAACCTGAGCCCATGGAGGACATTGCAGTGGTTGCAGTAAATGGACAGACACATCATCACCATCCTCATTCCTTCACTGTGTAAATTAATGAAGCCTTAATACCCCTTGTCATTAAGCCGGGTGGCCAATGACTATACCACAAAACCCTGGAGATTCTTTCTAAATAATACTGCACGCTGTAGACCACTGACAGCAGTCGACCGCTATTCTGTTCTGTCCCAAAGGATCCGTCTGTTCAGATGTCTGTCAATCAATCAAAGGAACATTTTTTTAAGAAGTTTATATTAAGCTTGGCCTGTTCACCCTTGAATTCCATCATCATCAAGACTGCATCTTCTTCTCCATCAAGGCTGCAAGTTGCTGAAACAATGACACTGAGAAAGGTGTAAACATACTTTCATTTCACAAAAATTACCCTAGAGTCATTAGAGTGTAAATACATAAATCATTCCTTTGACATGTTCAGCATGCGCAACACACACACACACACACACACACACACACACACACACACACACACACACACACACTCACTCATGGACAAAAACCTGAGACAGAAAGGCACACCACCATACTCAGACACACAGACTAACATTCTCAGTGGACATTCTTCTTGTACATACAATTAGACGTGTAACTGACTATGTTTTGGTTTTAAGAGCTGGAGAATGCAGCAGGAATCCCTATGAACAGACACAAAGGGGTAGAGGGATCTTCTTGGCTGAATTCTCTGTAGGCGTTAAAACTAATTAGTGTTAGCCAGGTAGCATTAGCTTGGAGTTAACAAATTTGCAGGTTAAAGGAGAAGGATTTGCTAATAACGTCTTGAAATAGATACCTAAAACTGCTTGAAGGGCTGAATGTGCTAACCATGAATGAATGCATTTTCTCGCTGTGTAGAGATATGCCAGTATAATCGATGCTGCCGGAGGAAGCTCGCCAAGCTTGAAAATGCTATGCAGTCTAGAGTAGCTGCTTATCCACGCCCTCTTTGTCTTTTACATGGCATTTAGTGCCTGTATATAAGCACATATTGAGCAGATTAAAACCATACTTTTTTTTTTTTGCATTTTTCATGAGTAATTTAATTAGTAAATGCACATAGAATAAATACCAATGTGTTTTGTACATTGCTTTATTTCTGTGTTTGATTTATTTTCATTTCTGCACTAAAAATCTTCCATAACTATAAAACCTACTGATCAGGAGCATGTCTGCCTGCTGGATGTGAGCATGCCCAGCCAGGGCAAGGGATGGAGGAGAATGGGTGAGAGTGAGAGGAGCAAGATTGGAGAAAACAGTGAGGGGAACAGAGCTGGGTTTCTCTTTTCCGTAACATCAAAACAATGCCAACACCATTCTGTGCAAAATGAAACAGTTGAGTCTAATAAGAGCAGCTGTACAAATAAAGATAGGAGCCACTTCATTATTCTGAGCAACCCATACCAACATTCTGTTGCCCTCAGCAACACATGTGTTTAAAGGCTCACACGTGATGTTCTTCCATAACAAAAATATCCAGAATGGGGCTGCACAATATTGAGTCAATTTTTTGCATTTAGAACTGAATCACAATTTTCCCTCATGCTTCTTGACCAATGACATGTTCTCTTCATAATTCTTTGCATGACATATTTTCTTTTTGTTTACACTATATCAAAAATAACAGCATGATGTTTATAACACCGGCGTTCAACAAATCAGTGCCGTTACTGGTTAACGCTGCTTAGTGAGAAAAGAGATGAAAGAAAAGAGGTTTGATGTAACGGATATCCCCGCTAATTGCAAACACAGCAGAATTGTCATCATGTGAGATTGAAATCACGTCTGAATCAAAGTCGAGATTAAACTCTGATTAAACTTGCAGTCTTAATCCAGACCTGTGGTACGTTTCTTCAGCAATGCAAAGGTTTTTTTTTAGTATGAATACAGCATACACAACTTTCCTTAATCAGAACTCATTAACAAGTGACATACTGGTACAGTCAGCTCACTGTCTGGTATGAGTCAAAATACAAGACTAGATACACAAAATAAGTTCAGTTTTTTGGTATCAGTCTGAATGTTTAGAAAAGAGTATATGTTACCCTGACAGAGCACTCGGGTGTTTAATATCTCAGTCTGCTATGCTAACCTGCCTGTGGACATAAAAATGAACTTGCTAGGGTTGTAAAAGCAGCTGAGAAAATTGAGGGTCAGCAGCAAAGATCATTAAATGCTCTGTATAATACTGCAGTATACAGGAAAGTCTGGGTCTATTGATAATGATGCTGAGCATCCCATCCATTTTGAATTTGACTTAATGCCTTCTGGATGGCATTGTAGACACGCGCAAATATAAGGCATCCTCAGTATCAAATGCAATCAATATGATGAACAAACAGCACCAGAATAACCACATGTTGGAAGATTCCATTAAATGGTACTGTAAAACTGTACTGATATCGGACATATATTGCTGTACTACTCATGTTGGCCATGTGTTTGTATATGACTTCATCATTTACTGTTCTTTATTGTACTGTGGTTTTTAATAGTGAGACAAAAAAACAATTTCCTGCCATTGTTGGACAGAGTTCGGTTTTACTCTATAGTTTGAAAAAAATTGGCATAGAAAATTCCTCATTTATTTCTTGTTTACAATTTCACCATTCCTAGTTTTTAAGATTGCAGATCACTGTGTTGCCACAAATCCCAATTTCTATAGCAGATGGTGATGAATGCTGCTATTTAACATGTAAAGTGATGTGAAAAGACACAAACAGGGATAAAGAAAAGCACAATCACTAAAGAACCCTTGAAGACAAGAAAAGACATACTTACTTAAGTAGCGCATGTTTCAGCTTGAGTGGATATGTGTGGTTATTCAAAGATGCATGACTCAATGAATGTACAGAGATAAGAAGAGACTTTACTGATTACAGCTGTGAATCAAACCCTCCAGCCAGTCCTCTTTAATAAGTCTGTCCTTCACCCTTACACTGTTACTTAAAGCCATAAAATCCAGTTTCTGTTATATTTCTGTTCCCACACACATCTCCCCACAGTAAACTGTAAGCACAGATATGCACCACACATCTAGAGATGCAGACATTTATATGCATGCAGAGGTACAGCTGTAGTTGCCTGCACCAATATTTGTTGACAGCTGCCTGCCTACCATGCACTATATCACTCAACTTTCATTTTCATTACTTATACTTGCATGAAGGTTTTAAGTCATCACAGCCCTCATCTGCTAAACAAACATTATTTCCTCCTCTCAAAATAGCTCAGCTGAAAGTGCACAGAAGTTTATATAGGTTGCAGCTTCTAAATGCGAAATGATAAGGCGCCTGTATATATAATCGCAAACAACCTGTCTGCACCATAATAAAAATGACAGCCGAAACATAATTGGAACAAAAGTAGCCTAATGGTAAGAAAATAGCAGCACTGTTATTAATTCCTTTTGCATTAATACTATAAGCAGGAGATCCTCATGAAGTATCACATAGGCTGTGGAGATAGATACAGTAGGTGGAGGGTGTCGCTGTATTTAAATGAGTATTCCATGTGAAATTCATTAAATATTAAAAAAAATACAAAATACAACTTATTTAGAAATGGAGGCAAAACAATAGTCTAAAACACCATGATAAATAAGAAACTATTTTAAAGCAGTGTCTTTATTAGCTTATATTGTACAAGTCATACAGAAAAAGCTTGTAATACCTTCATTAGCATTAATTTTTAGAAAATTAAGTAATCAATATGCGGCAAAGGAATCAGCTTACCTCTATGTAGCCTCTACTCAGCTATTAGCATGTTCACAGCTGAGAGTCAGGGGAAGGCAAAGGTAAGGTAAGGTCAAAAGAGTCAACTTTGTTATTCCTCTTTTCTTACAACCAAAGACAAATTGTATTGAGGAACTGCAGCAAG
This sequence comes from Mastacembelus armatus, assembly GCF_900324485.2. Lineage (NCBI taxonomy): Eukaryota > Metazoa > Chordata > Actinopteri > Synbranchiformes > Mastacembelidae > Mastacembelus > Mastacembelus armatus. The sequence goes on along the minus strand of NC_046643.1, from coordinate 7,907,848 downwards.
AAGTTAAGAACTGATCACGTTGTATGTGACGACCAATTTATTAAATGTTTTTAAATTAAAAAACAAAAAAAAAATTTCATTCATAACCATATAAAAGTAGGTTCATAAGAGACAGCTGGATTTTTAATCTCAAAAACAGTGCAACAGACACATGAAACACATGGTACAGCATGTGTTTGAGAAGCCGTATATCAAGACTGCATTATCAAAAAAAAAAGAAAAAAGAAAAAAGTACTTCTAGTCTTTGATACCTCTAGACTATCAGGGCATCAAAGACTGAGTATGTCTAAGCCCTGCCGTGGTGAATGTGATTACAGTAGCTGTGACAGAGACCTTGTGTTAGCTGTCAATCAGCATCAGTCTTTACCCTGACAGAGAGCCTGCAGAATCACAGTCACATGGGGAAAAGTACTGCATGTTAGTGTCCTGAGTAAGAAGGACAAAGCCCTGAGGTACAGCCTTGCCTGGCTCTGTTATCCTGGTGTGAAACAGGTCACCAGAGGGTAATTAACAAGAGCAGGACATTAATGATTTGCCTCCAACAATTGCATTTTCCCTCCTCTCTACCTTTAGATACATGATAAACATGGCAAAATTAAATTTCTGCCAGTGTGGTCAGAATTTAGGGGGGAGGTGGCATAGTAGTTATTTTTATTTATTTTTTATCTATTTTTATTTAATCATTTTTTATTTGAATTGAAAGTGTGTCTACTTGTGTTAGAGGCATTTTAAAGTGCCAGGTAAAAAAAAAGGTCTTAAGGCCAAAAAAAAAAAAAATTAAAAAACATCAGTGGAGTGAACTATTTACAGATAATTTAAAATGCTTTTGTTATCTTTTCTGGTTAATTTGAATTTCTATTCCTAAAGGTTCTATTCCTACAGGTCCTCTGGTACTTAGCAAACTCATTAATCAAAAATACCATGGACTTTGCCTGCAAATATAATGGCCTTCAGCACTCTCAGGTTGTCTCAGGTTGACAAAGACATCTGCCAATAATATATAAGCATTTCACAATAAATGGGCTTTTTTGAAGGGGAAAAAATAAAGAGAGAGAGACAGAAAGGAGACTTTCTGTGAAGATACTATATTTCTACTGTTTGGCTCCTATGTCTCTTTTTTTAATTTTAGTATTAATATTGAAAGGATGCCAAACAACACATTTTGTTTGTAAAAACATTTACCAGGCTGTCTCACAGAAACCTGATAGAAATATAGCAGTTCAATATAATTTATAAGGGTGTGTAATACAATAGCAAATAGATGTGTAACTATGAGAGGTACTGTATATCTCCTGCTGGCTGGAATAGATAGAGAAAGTAGAAACAAGACTGCGGCTGTGAACAACATTATATAAGATATATGCATGTACAAGTAAAGTTCTGTCTTTCTTTCTCCTCCTTCTTTGACTCATAAAGAAAACTCAATCACAACAAACAATCCCACTGGACTCAATTAGCTACAGTTAAATAAATCGTGTGACTTTAATGCCCTGCCTATGAGCACCAAAACATCTTCCTACTAAAAATATATCTTGCGTGTGTGTAGGTGTGTGAATGAGTGCCTGCATCTGTGTTTGTGAGAGACTTTATATTCACACTTCCTCTGTCTTGGGATCTGCCACAGAGCTTCTTGAGCAGCAGTGTGTGTTTCATAATTAGCCTCAAATTCCAGACTTCTGTGAACACATGGCTGGGTTGTTACAGGCAGGTCTGCCTAAGGGAAGGGTGAATGTTATGAGTGACTATCATCCACTATCCATAACCAATGACAGCTAATTCAACTGAAGTTTTGTATAAACAATGCAGTTTTTATCAGTCTTAAATAGGTTTAAGATGATAATTTCTCAATGGTTCCAATCTGTGCACCTACAGGCAACAAGTAGCCTAAATCAAACTGTTCCCTGGATGCTATTTCCTATTTATCTTAGACCAATCTGTCAAATATGAACACTGGCATGTTCTGAACCCCTAACACACCTGTACTGTCAGCAGCAGTGACTGTCACATCCTGCCCTTGCTGACCCCTGGTTGATTCACCCTATTCTTCCAAATACCCTGCTGATTTTAGGTATGAATAGTCCACAGGAAGTAACATTAAAAAAGCAATCCGGTCTGGGGGAGGAAATCCCTGAGGGTAATGAAATAAGAAGTGAAATAAGGGGTAATTTCACTGTTATGCCTGTACTCTTTATTTCTGAACTTTTCTTTCTTTTGCATTAAAGAACAATTTCCTGTCTTATGCCCACATCTGAAATGAATCAAATGACGAAACCTGAAATGAACCATGATATTTTAGTTGCTTTGGAATGCCAGCCTGCAACAGGGAGTGATAAGCAGAGTTTGAAGGGGCTGTGAGCCAAAAAGGATGAGAATGTATTTTGAATGAGAAAGATGGACTCACTCACATATCTTCCTCTCACATACACTTGGAATGGAGTTTCAAAGATGTGCAAAATACACTGCGTGTTGTTTACTGGCATCATGGTATATAATTTCTATGTGTTGTGGTTGAAAACAATTGTGTTTACTGCCATTGTGAGCTGGCAGTTAGTCTCTCAGTTTCAGCTTCCCTGCTGTTTCTGTGGTCCTTCATCCTGAACATCTCTTGCTCAGCCTTGTTCTATATCCTCTCCTCACCTCTCACATATTGGTGCCAGTGTTTACTGTCTTGTGTCTATGCTTCTCTGCTGTTTCCCTCCTCTCTCCTTGCACCTTTGATGTCAGGACCACAGCTAAAGCCTGAGCTAATCTGCTGTGGGGCTTCCTGAGCCCCAGCCAGGCCAAGGGTTGGTATCAAGAACATGGCACAAGGGTAAAAGGAAGATGAATGGAGTGAGAAAAACAATCATCTACAAGTCTTTAAAACGTACTGTACGTTGAATTCAAATGATGTTTTATTTTGAAAAACATGTTTCCTTTGCATATTTATATTTTAAGGCATCAGCAATTGAACTGACTATGTTTTTACATTATCTAAAATAAAGCAAGAAAGATTATGCAACAGAAATGTTGTGTTTATCTTTAATAAATTGTAGTTTTAGCTCTAAGGATCACGGTGTTTCAAAACAAAAGCAGAAAAGGTATAGATTTGGAAAAACAGAATTTTACTTGGCAGCCTAAAAACCTGAGAGAGCAGTACAGGGTTGAAGCAATTTAAACCGTTAAAAGTATTAAATACAATAGAATAGCTTACAGCAGGCCAATTAAAGATCCTGGAGAAAGTGTGTGCTGTCAAGGGACGTGCTGTTATGAAGGACAGAGAAAAGATGAAAAACAGATAAAAATGGTATACTGTATGCTGTAATGAACTGGGAAAAAATAACTAGTGGAGAGAAAGTCCAAGTGAAAATTTTTGTCAGCATGCTCTAGGAAAAAAGGAAGGATGCTAAAGAGGAAAAAAATGTATTCACTTTGGTGTAGCCTATAGCAAACACTTTCATTCCCTCCCCATGACTTCCATGCAGAACAGAAAAATCCCTCAGTGGCACTATTTATCTGTCTTTCTCTGATGGTGCTATTTATAGCACATTAAAGGGGAAAAACAGCTTTGTTTTACCTCTGATACAAAACAAAAATATCCAAAACAAAAATTTAATGCTCTATTAAAAGGATCAAGTGTGTAAGCAAAGACAACTGAAACAAAAAGGGGAAAAGAATGAAATAGAGCAGAACTCTATGTGAAAGGTTATCAAGAAGCAAATCCTGTACTACTGTTTCTGTGTTACCTGAGAGTTAAGATTCAGATCTCATTTAATTTATACTGCAAAGAGAACTCATAGCCATATAAATGAATGAAAATGGTTCTTCTTATAGGTAATTACCCTGAAGCTAATTGAACTGACATTATTAGGGCTAATTACACATACAATGGATGTAAAACAATTTCAATACCACAGTTTCTCAACAGCACTTATTATAGCCCCCCCCAAAAAAATCACATACCCTTGTCCTGTGTGTGTCTGCTGCAAATAATAAGCCCATTTTATCATCAAAGTTTACTACAAAATCTACAAAACAGAGATACTGAAAGAAACATATATGACAATAAAGCAAAAGAGTATTATTTTGGTCAGTTAAAGAAATGCTTGGCCAGTGAGTAAAGAAGTTTTTTCAGAGGATTTGAGACCCTGCTGACCAAGTAAACAATCTAATATAGTGTCCAATTTGGTTTATTTATGCATATGCACAAGACTGCAACAGCTGTCTATGCAATGGCGCCTCCAAGGAGGAGAAAATAGCTGACCACCCCACTGGCCCCCCCAGAGAAGCTCCACTCTTTTAATAAATCATATTCAGTGCATACAAACCATACAATCATCTTCAATCAAGACATAAATGCAAAGCCTAAATGAATAAATAAATAAATCATAAGTAAATTATTCATGAAGAGAATATATATACAACCCTGCGCTGCTGCCCACCAATTTCAACTGAGTGGTAACAGCAAATCCAACCTCCACCCGTGGGGGGCGATAATGTCCCAAAAGGCGTTTAATGCTTCAACAGAAGAAGAAGCATAAGCAGTCAGCAGAACAGGAAGAAGCATTGCGTCCGACATCCATAAGGTATATTAATTAGAACGCACACTTTTTTGTAATCTGTAATAAATTAATTTAGTTGCCTCACACCTTTTCACTCTAATCTCCTCTCTGTGTGAGAAGGATTCTGCGGCAGGCTAACACTGGCAGCTAGCAGCCTGCTATTCAGTCGAAGCCAGTCCAGAAAGCTAACCAGTAAATAAATGAATGCTGTAATATTAATTTACGTAGTGTCGGCCTTAATGTTATCATGTCTTTTTAGTATGATTTTTAAACAGTTTTAAACAGAGAGTAGCGCTAGCAGACGCTAACAATGTCTATGAGCTATTTTAGTCAATGTGCGTGCTGACCGCGGTGGTGCCTTAATTTACAGACACAAACAGCTACAAAAATCAAACTGTTTTAAAAAATTATGAAACGTGTTTTTTCAAAATGTTTGTGTGTTTCTCAAAATTGAGGTAAAAGTGTTTGATGTATATTGTGTATATTTTTTAATGGAAAAACGTCTAGGAGCGTGCATCGACAGCCACAAGCTGAACTCAATCTGAGGTACCACTTAGAGGCCCAATTTGGTGTGCCACCCCAAGATTTGCTCTGGCCCCCCTCTGGCCACCCCTGTGAAAATTTTCGGGGGCGCCACTGTATCTATATATTTTGTATTGAGTGACAATAAAGCCTCCAAAGCTGGCTTTCTGTCAAAGGATCAGCTTCTTCTCTGATCCATATCATCCATGCAAACAACGTCCTAATTAGCCATGCTAAGACAAATCACAGTGTTTTTTCCTGGTTCACTGGCCACAGCACCTTCCCTAATCCTCAGTTATCACACAGTTGGGGAGGATAGTGGAGCTAATAAAACTGTGATATTAGCAACACTGATCTGCAAGTGATACAGCCAGGCAGCGCTAGCCGTTAATTCTGTCTGCATGAGCCCCAGACCAGACTAATCCCCATTTTAATTATTTTTTTCCTCTCCGGTCCCCGCCCACCCATCTTGTCAATGTTCTCTAATCAGACCATCTAATTAAAAACAGAAAGGGTGGCAAGCAGTCAGCATCAGTGTTAAAAAAAGACAGGCAGGTGCAATGCTAGCTGTATATATATCACAACATCATTGTGTTGGCAGGGGTATAGCTGATAGTCTGCACTCTGGAGGTACAGGCAAGGTAAACTAGAATGAGCTGTTTGTTTAATGTATGTGTCCATTCATTAATTTCAGCACTTTAACACCAATACCTAGCAAATCATATCAGTAGAATAACTGTAGCATTTAGGTTATTAGAAATACAAGGAAACCAATGATTGAATAATGCATTTTGATGCACTTATAAAGTCCTGCCATGACAGTCGTAAAGTGAGCTTTGTTGAAATAAACATTTTTTGCCCTTCTCTCTGTCTTTGTTTCTGTCTCATGCTGTCAGTGGAAAAGTGGGATTAAGAAAGATTGCAGTGCTATGAGATCAATATGATGCTGACACCTCTCTGGCACTCTCCAAAAATATCTACCAAGCAAAAACACACTTCTAATCTAATGGATCACATAACCACTATATCACTTTAACTTTGACTTAAAAGCTGAAAAAAGGCAACTTTTTGATGTTCCAAAATTTTCAAAAACATTTACCAAGACACAAAAACATCTACAAAAACTGAAGAACTGTTAATGTAATAAAACAGAATTAAACTGCAGTAACAAACATAATTGAGTAGCGGGAAAACTGGAAATGAATTGTAATGACTTGCAGTAAGTGATTATGTTATTGCAGCGTCTATGAGGCTTTTCCATGAAAACATAATGAATTCACAAGTTTAGTTATTGTAGAAAATTCAAACAAGATATCAACTTGTGCACACATTGATATCCAGTGTTATGTCTGCACAGGATAAAAAGATGTTATCTTTCAAAACTTTGGGGCTCCATGTAACGTACAGTTACTGACATTAGAAATTTCAAACTAGGTTAAAAAAAAGTTTAAAATCGTGAAACTGACTTTTCCTCTATAGGTTAGACAGTTTTCACAGTAAGGGCTGCCATTGCCTGCTGCACTTTGGCCCCCATGTTTATTGAAGCAGTTAAAAAGAGTTTTTATGGGTGTATGCTGCTGCATGGCTTGTAATTGCAGATTTAAGGCACGTTCATCAAGGTTCCTCTGCAAATATATTCATATTGGCCTGGTGTCACCAAAAAAAAGAGAGCATCTGTCTAGTAAATGAGAGTTTTATTTACCACAACTCAAACACACAAACAGATTCAAGTTAGAACAAGAGGAGAAACAAATACATAGTGATTGTACAAACTAACATTCGTACAGAGGCGCAACCTCTCCTGCTGTCCAGAAGAAGATTAAGATATATTACACTCCAAACCAAAGAGCATGTCCTTGCTTTATTTTCACCTTTTCGGTTTCCCTCCTTCTCTCTTGATCCCTCTATTCTTCTTCCATTCTGTGTTAATTGTCTATGTGCCCGGAGTCCAGAATGACTCATTTGTGACTTAAAACACATTGTTGACATCTGCATCAAGAGTGTGCTATATTTCACTGCACCGTTCCTCTTTAGTTTTAACATCACCTCTTTTGTTTTGCCAGGCTTACGCTGATTGCAGGGGTTGCACTTGTTTCAGGGATTTAGAAGAAACAAGTGCCACTGTCTGCAAACAGGAGATCACTCCACTTGTATCAACACAATAGTTCTTGATTCATCAAAATCAAGGTGATTTGCATTGGAAAGGAGGCAAATTATCTGACGCTCTTGGGTGATGCTGTCATGTTAAATTACTTGTCAAAAAGGCTGTTTTTCCAAAGGAAAGGCTGCATATGTGGCATGTGTGTGTTTGTGCCCTTTGTTGTTACATTTGCAAGTTGTTTGGTGAAAAAAGGGAGGTTAGAGATACAGAATAGGGATGTTTTGGGCTTGAGCAATGACCCAGAACAGACAGCGAGATCTCTGTGCACTCAGGGGATGCTTAGGGACAAGATGTTCTGCTGTTACTGCAGCAATGCCAGACTGCAAAGTAAGATCCACCTTTAGTCATTTTGACTTTGAAAGTATATGACTTGTAAATTTGACCTTAAATAATAAGGAAAGGTGTGTGTGATCAGGTCCATGTTTGATTGGCCAGTAAAGTAAGATGAATAAGCAGATTGTAAGGCAGCCCTATGCCATAGCACAGTGCCACTCCTAGCTAACCTCACATGCAAAAAAGAACTAACTGCTGCCCTGTTTAATGTATGTGTGTCCATTCATTAATGGACACACATCTGGTCAACTGAAGGGTTTATTCTGCCACAGGCCTTAAAGTCATGCATGTGTGCCTGAGCGCACTCACACACACCATTACACAATCAGAAGCAATGCAATGACTTGGCATTAAAGTGCTGTGTCTGTTTGTCCTCACTGCCCTGGTTTAAAAATCTAATTGCTGTAGCCAATGTCCTCTACAAAGGTCTGAGTGCACTGTGTTTTTGGCCAATGGATTTCATATTTTCCTTTGCATTTCCTTTTAGCCCTCCCTCTTTCTACAGCACTATCTTAACTAATTACTGTGATTGATTAATCGACTTGTGCGCCTCACAGTCCTGTGAAGCTTATTGTGCCCCCAGTCCAACTCTCAAAGAAAGACTGAGTGAGGTTTAGGTTAAAGACACAAAGATCTGGCAGAAAACAGGGATGTTGACCAAGCAAGGGACTGAAAATCAATTTCCATACAGCCACTATTCTCTTTTGATCACACCATAAAAAAAAGCTTCTGAAGCAAGCCATCCTTCTTTAGGGCAGCAGCACTTGACCCAGGAAGTGAATTATGGGATCAAAGTGAGCTGTGGGATAAAGCATCAATGAAAGCTGAAGAATAAGCATACATGTATAACTATTGTTTTCACAAAAGCGTCTGATGATCAAGGATGCAGGAAACAAGATTAATTGTGGTTTTGACTACACAGCTCCTTGGACTTATTCCTTAATATAATTAATGAAGTAATACAAGTAGAAAGATGACACTCTTAAGTACAGACAGCACACAGTGACCTACAGGGCAGAATTAAGACGTTTGGGGATTAAAGATCAAGAGACAAACAGTCAAAAAGAGGATTATTCATAAATGTGCTACAGCAAAGCTTCTGAAATATGGACACTATGTCAGTATCAAAGTTCCCCCACGAGAACATGATTAAAAAAAACAAAACAAAAAAAAAACTGTCACTTTTTTTTTTTTTTAAACATAAATGAAATAGTGCATCTCAGAAAAGCCCCCGATCTATTTACAGACTCAGGGCACCAATGTGCATCACTTGAAATATGTCTCTGAGTACAAATCATAAGCCATTAGTGCATCTGTGGGACTGTTAAAGCGACAGATTGGATCCCAGTGGTGCGGTGCTTAGTAAACACAACTAAAGATACACCCAGTCAGAGCACAGTGCTCTGGCCCATTACCTATAACCTCTACATGTTCTCTGGTCTCAATGGGATGGGGGTTGGGGTCAGGTAACACATGGCTAGACATGCCTACACAGACACAGTGCTATGCAGGCCATTGCCTCGGTAGAGCTGGTTTGTAGTTTAAACTAAATACTGAATAGGAAATTGCTGCACCTGCTGCTTTTAACATAACACAATTAGGACAAATAATGACATATAATGCCTTGCCATACGCATTTGCTGTCGTGTGATTTTAATAATGTGACTGAAAAAGGCCTCACCTTGAGAAAAACACAAACATGCAAGCCTGAGAAGTTGACTGAATACGTGGGTAAGCTTTGGCCCCTGCTCCCTGCACTCCAAATCCCCTCTCTTCAGCTCTTAGCCTGAGCAATGTGACAGCATAAGTAACAAAGTGTGGCGTGCTGGGGTGTGCCAATCTTCAGCATAACACCAGGTGTTGGAGATAATGTTCCACTGCAGCATTTCTTGGCGGGTGGTGCAAAGTTCATCATAACTGCAGTTTTGATCGATGGCACGTTGCAGATTGAGTCCTCAACCAAGTGCTGTTAATAAATCTTGACTCAGACAAAAAAGACTTCGAAGGGCCACTGGCAACTACAGCTATTGATCCACTAGTTTGATAAGCCAAACTATGGTTTTGGATGTAATAAGTTGACACTGCAAGAAAAAGAAGTGACAATGGACGAAAAAAAAACAAAAAACAAAAAAAGGGCCATGTTGACGATTTAATTACCGGGCAAATTAAAAAGAGAATGCATAAAATGGATGGACCTGTCTTTACAGAGAAGCAATTCAGAAGTTCTTTCCAGAAATAGATCTCTTATTGAGATGAATCATCACACCAACTTGTTTGTTGGCTCACATTATTTATTTAAAAATACCTACAATATGTACAAACAGTATACGTAGCCAGCAGAAGACCTCACACATTTATCACCTATAGATTTAATAGCTCTTCAAAAGACAAAGATGAATCGACTCTAATCTCGATAAAAGATATTTAAGATTCAAAACAGAAAAAAAAAAAAAAACCTCGACTTACTTTAACTTTCATAAACAAATTCTGCAAAAATACACATTGCCCATTTTAAGTTAAAAGCAACAAACCAGAAATACAGTGCCTGCACAATTCATGCTTTTAGATTCTGCTGTAAGTCAGAATCAGTGAAAGGTAGCAGATGAGTATAGAGAGTCTGTGGCAACAGAGAGAGAAAGAATGTGTATGATGGAGAGAAACAGACAGGGGTCTAGATGCAGCTAGATAAGAGGATGTGATAGATGTGGCTGGTATATATAACCCCCTCACAGCATGATCCGTGGGCTTTTTTTTTTTTGTTGTTGTCTTTGACGTGATGATCCTTGACGTGTGTCAGGGCTTCATTACCATCCGTCACATCAGCCGTTAGACATTTCCATCACAACCAATGTTTATCTCTAAATGAGCCTTATCCATTGTTAAGTTTAGATACACATTGTTGCGGGCTTTTTAGACATGTACATCATTCCCATCATTCCCATTTCAACAAAAATTCAAAGTTATGGGAACACACAAGTCAACAGTAGACCGTGTTCGTGAATGCACAAATCAAAAGCAGATCTTCTCTCAAGCATGGAACGAATATCTTACTCTGTGCCTCAAAGTCCGGAATCTGGAAAAACTTGACTGAATCCAATGCACACTATTCATTATCCTTTTGTTTTGGATAATGTGTGTGTGTGAATGTTTTTTGGTGAGAGCATCACTTACATTAAATGATTATAGAATATCTAATGAAAGACCATAGCCTTTCATTAGACAATCAGACCAAACTATCCATTCAAATGCTTTATGGCACCCACAGAAACAGGAGAGAGACACACTGACAAAGAAGAGACAGCGAGAGGGAGAGAAACAGAGTCAGAGCGTCCTAGACGTGACCAGACTAGTGATGTTGCAGTGAATTACCAGTAAAAATCCAAAGCAAAAAGTCTCCTTTACTCCACAAGTCTGTGTTGTGAGGAAAAAGGAAACAGCATAAGCAATGCATAAAAATTGCATTCAACATTTCATACCCATTATATAAACCCACTCAACCATTACGCAGTATTCGTTTAAAAACACATCTATGCAAAGTGCCTTCTGCCAATATTTTGTATTTACATGTCAAAAATAACTGCCTTAGTTCCTGCAAGTACGATGAATTATGTTTTGAAGCTGAGGACTTTGGGGATCACAGACGAGCAACCACCGATTCTTCTGACTGTTGTATTAATACTTCATAGGAGGGTACATGAATCGCAGCCACTGCACTGCTGTGGAGTTTGCAAGTCCTTGACAAACAGCGGTAAGCATGCACATGAAAAAAATGAACAGTCAATCGAGTCTTCTGTCATGTTCATAGTTTTATGTGTATATTCATATTAATGTACATAAATGTGAAAATGGGTCATCTAAGTTCAGGTATAACAAAGTGAGCTGCAGTAAAGCTAAACTTAAATCTCATGAGCCCCAACATAAAAAAATAAATAAACAAACTTTAACCTGTCTCTTTGAAAACATAAAAACAAAAGTTGAGCCATTTATCTACACAAAAATGAAACACACTCATATTGCTCCAAATCCCATCGGAAACTAGAGAAAACAGCCCGTGGACTTAAAAAGCTGTTCCGAACACCATTCACTCACTCTCAAGTGAGTCAACCTAACAGTCAATCAATATACATCCAGAGTTCTGTACTCTTCTACAGTAACTGTTTATCTCTTTTTGTCTCTCTCTCTGACACACACACACACACACACACACACACACACACACACACACAAACAGACATGCTTTTCTATGGGTTGGGTTAAGTTAGTGTATATCAGTACTGCAGGTTTTAAACCCATATTCTCGCTAAATGTCAAGAGTCTCAAGTCCGTAAGGTACAGGGCTAAAAGGGAGAAGAGAAGGAATAGGAGATTACCTAGAGAGATCGACAGTCATCGGCTTCTCAGGTTTCCTAACGGAAAAAAATAAGCATTTACCCACAGAGCTTTGTGCTGTGAGAAATGGATACATACAAAATAAGAAGAAAACCCTCATGGGTGGTAGAGTTTGCAAAAGTTGCCAGAATGGAAAACGAAGACATAAGTTTTGTTTGGGAGCACTGTAAAGTGGGGTGATCACTGAACTGTGTGGCATTTTTTTTTTTTTTTTTCAGCAGATTGACATTTTTTTTGTAGAACTAAGGGCGTAATACCAATATTCTGACTGCTTTCAACTTCAAACTCAGGCACTTTATACTTTCTATTTACAATATCCTAGGTGCTCCGGGAGTTTCTCACAATGTCTCGAGGGAGCACTGCTTGTAGATGAAAATGTATTATGGTGCTTTGCAAAACAATTGAGTGCCAAAGAAAATTACAAGTCAAATAGCTGTGAGTTCTGCTTAGTCGCAAGCAGGCGAATGAGTATCGAGCAATTGGCGAGCATCAGGCGTTATTTACATTGCCTCAAAGTGGACGGTGATGGGGAAGAAAATCAATGTGGATACAGGCAACAGTGTAATGGCAGAGTAATGTGTTCCCCTGGGCAACGAACACGGAAGAAGTCCTGTCAGGGTAATGCCGAATGGCAGCAGAGTTCAGTTGCCATTTTCACCAGTCCTCCCCACTGCCACATTCCAGTCCACGTGCATATCTTAGCTTCTGCAGTAAGTCTTAAAGACTGCCTTTTCAGAAAGCTAACTCTGCACGACCCCCAATCAAAGCGCTAGTTGGTGTGGGAAACCAGAATCTAGATGAGGAAAATTGACATACGCAAAGGGGGCATGTTCTCAGTAGTGACTGATGCCATTTAGTATTCTGGTTTACTCCTTTCTTCTCAAAGTACATACAAAGACACAAACAACAAGAGAACAGAGACCTTTATGACCTGTTTTTTGTTTGAGCTGTTTAAGATCGATCAGGAAAGTCTGCTTTCGACCCTGATCCCAGGCCTCTCTTTCCCTATTGGACCACTCAACCTGTCCGTCAGACATCAATCTATACTGCTCCTAAAACTCCCTGATGTTTGAATAAAGTGACCAGTGGGATGGTGGGATATCAACTTTATACACACTCAATAGCTATAAAATGATAAAAGCCCACTAATACTTTCAATCTTGCCATGTGGTCAGGCCGCAAGGATATTATCAGCTCTGTTCTTGTCTTTTAAATTCAGGTAAGAGATCTCATCCCAGAGTGCAATAAAAAGAGATAAGAACCAAGAGACAATTAAAAAAAAAAAAAAAACAAAAAAAAAAAACCAAGAAGACAGTATAGGTATAAAATATTATATATAGCTTCTCTGAAAGTAACACATAATACTTTTTTGTACAATCAACTTAATGAGAACATGCTTTTATCTTATATGAAATTACACACCAGAACTCACAGTAAAAAGCAGATTTAAAAAAATAAATTAGCACTTTAAATGTAGCTATAAGTTATCCCTGTAAAAACCAGTGTGATTAAATCACAGACCAGTCCAATTATATGGTGAAAGGGAGCGCGTAGAATCATAAAGCCCCACTGAGCGGAGGCTCACCGAGCCATTCACTGATAGGATGTGGGCTTCAGGTCAGCACCATCATGGTACTGCACCTGACCTCTCTAATTGGCCACCAGCTGGCAAGTCATAATCCTTCCACCTATAAATCTAGTTCTCCACTTCCATTTCCATCTCCTCTCAAAGGTCCTGCCCTCCTCTCCACTTCTTTCCTCAGTGTCTGGTCGCTGTGACTGTTTGACCCTGTCACCCTCTTTGTCTGCCCTTATTCCCCCCTGCTCACTCTAAAATTATAGATACCCAGCTACATAGTCACTGTAGAGTTTGTTTTTTTTTTGCTAAAAATAGGCTGGTAGGCTTTATGTTTTGGAATAAGACAGTCAACACTGTGGGTAAAACCCAAGCCAGCATGACTAAAAAAAAAAAAAATGAAACAACACAGGCAAGCCAGCATGCCTGCACTGTCTCCTCCATTCCTTGTGCTGTCCTTTGCAGTGTGCAACTGAGACCTGCACTCTTCATCACTTGCCAGTATCTTTTCTCCTTTCTTTCTGGTCACTTTCTTCCCACTGTTTTCTCTCTCTTTATGACAGTGCAGCTATGCCACAGGTGCACCACCACAGGCGCCCCCGGCAACAATTGCCACAAAGATGATAGACTCTGTAGAGATTTGGGCACCCCAGACAACAACAGGGATTAAATCAAAGACTGGGAAAAGAAGCTGATGACACTGTAAAATGTGAAAAAAAAAACGTAGTCAGGCTGTCTTCTGTGGGAGTAAGCGAAGTAATCAACTCTCAGTCGCCCAAGCTGAGATTCAAAGAGTGTTTAATATCTAAAAAGGCTTAATTTTCAGGTTTAAGACCTCTCAGAGTCAATCAGTTCATTTTAGAAAGTGTTTTGCTTAACTAGTGAGTGGATGAGTGAAACTGACATAAGTTTCCAGGGGCCATCTCACTCTAAGATGCTGTCTTATATATTCTTTCTGAACCGGTTTCCCCTATGAACAGTGCTCTGTCACTCTTTCTTTTGCCTTATGTTCCAAGTCTTTAATAGCTCAGCCAGTCGTACCTCTTGTCCCTTCCTGGCAGCTGCCTGTGGCTGTAATTTCAAAGTCTCTTCTCTCTGCTTGTCTGCTTGTTTATCCAAACTGCCTGTCTGCTATATGATCTTGAAGCAAAACCTGCATTTTTATATTTTATTAAAGCCAGAGAAAGTGCAGTGCATTTGCCTGCTGGATTGCAGGTGTTTTATTCAACCCATGCATACTTCACAAACATATATTAGCTTTGTTTGGTGATTGAGTGAGGGAAAGCAAAGCCGAAGGGCGTGAGAGTACCTCTGCTTGTACAAATTCAGGTATACGAAAGTAATACAGAAAGTGTGAAGATTTATGTGCACATGTCCATTCGTGCCCATATGGGCTCTGCTGCATGCACGAGTGCATGCGGGTTTGGGTGAAACAACACTATATGTCTGGCGGTGGTAATTGAGCTCACTAATTACTTCCTGAGCTGAGAGAGTTGTCAGAGAAAGGAGGAGCTGCCACAGATGGTGAGAGACCCACACCGACGCCAAGATATCCTACCTCTTCATCATAAATGCTGAGCATGAGTCTTAGTGTGAGATTGAGTAACAGAGTAAGAGTGAGTCTGAGCAACAAACAAATTAGTCAAATTAGTCATTAAAACCACAAATATCATTGACCCTGTTGGGGGGGGGAGCTGTGATTGATTTCAAAGCTAATTTAATTATTTTTCATTTGAAAGATACTTAACGATTCATAATCAATTAGCTAGCTAGGTTCCATTAGAACTACACAAAACAAATTCATTTACAACCATTCTTTAACCATTCCTTCATCCAAAAAAGTGCCTGCAGACAAGTGATGCACAAGTAGGCATTTTTTTCCTTTCCTGTCTCTAGGTCACCTCAGGCCCCAGACAAAATGCTGCAGTCTACTCACCACTGTGAAGAGCCTTCAGTGCCGCTGACCTCTAGCAGGTCATAGTCATCCTCCAGCTGAAAGTCTGAGAAAACCAGGGCAATGGTGTCTCCTGGCTCGGCGAGCACAGTCCAGGTGCAGTCAGCATTGTTGTTGTACTCGGCGGGGTAATTGGGAGTGGTGATCACACCACTCTGGCCCCGCAGTGTCCCACCACACCCATCATCTGCTGCAGGAAGCACAAATAAGAGAGAATCTTAGTAAAAGAGAGAAATACAAACATATGCAGTGATAATGTGTAGTCAAATAAAAATAGTAGGTGAGCAAGTGCAGTGAAAACCTAACAAGCACAAATTGTAGCTAAAGGTCAGAACTGCACCATGAAGCTCTACTACTAAAACCTGATCTCGCTATTATAACCTTATTGAAACTGACAGCTTTGATTATATGATCCCTTCTGCAGCACCTGTTCTGGATGAAAGATGTCAGATATAGGGCTACAGAAAGTTTTTTCATTGACAACATTTTACACTGGTGTTTTGGACATGCTGTATTGTCCAAAATGCCATTTTTATACTTGTTTTTGGCTGCAGTGACAATCCATCTATGTGGTAAAGATGCCAGAAGATGCTTTCATCTTGTCAGGAATATATTTCAAACAAGAATCACATTGCACAAGTGAGCAGGAAACTCCATTTAAACTCCAGAGCACACAGTACATATTTGCAGACAGGAAACTGCAACAAAAGATGCAGGCCTGCTCCCTGAACTTGACAGGCTCACTCTGTAAAACAAGATACCTCAATTGGAAGAGATCTTCTGATGTCGTAAAAAACACAAATATATTACACAGACAGGAACAAAATGATTCAGCAAGAAAAGTCTTTTGAACTATTTCACATACATTGAACTTAGTGAGAGCTTTGTAGCTGATGTTTTGCCAGGAACCTCAAGCTTCTTTTGGCATTTTAAAAATGCATATTTATAATTTTTTTTTTCTGTTCCTAAATTATCTTTTTGCCACTAGCAGATTTTCAAATTCACTAGCATGAAAATGTGCAACGAGTTACCACATATTGTTCTTTTGTCTGCAATTTTTACCATAGGCCAGAGAGACAGCAGTCGCGGAATTGCAAAACGCCCTACAGTGCTTTTACAGTCAGCAAGGAGCAGTGTAGGATGTGTGACGCAACTTGATGCAATATGGGGGACGGTGGGGGTGGGGGTGGGGGATGGGGGGTGATTAAATTCAGATTAATTTGCATTTGTGTTAATCAAAACAACTCTTCAACTCCTTAAGACTGTTTTAAGGAGACTATTAAATAATACAGCATGTATTTAATGTGTTGCCAGGATAATTCCCCTGCCCAGTGTCTGATATGTTCATTACAGCTTTCGACAATACAGTATCATGTGCCATCTGGACTGCAGTGGCTGCACAATTTGTGGAATACAAACTCAAATACAACAGTATATTCTGTTGAGGAGGGGGGACACATCAAAAGTTTTAAACCACACCATTACTGTTCTTTAATTTGTGTGTGTCCATATCTGGTATTCATTAGTGGGCACCCAACTAGTTGTATTTTGAAGAGGGGAGGAGGAGCTTTAGAGGCGCTGCGCCCTGTCTATCATCCATCGTACCTGTCACTATGGCAACACCCCTGAGGGAGGGCAAGGGAGTGTACGGACGAGCAGAAACCTGTGAGGTGTGAACTTAAATAGGAGGGAAACCACAACAGAAGGGGGAGAAAAAATAAGGGATGAAGAGGATGACAGGTGACAAGCGAGGATAGGTAAGAGGAAAGTGTGGAGAGAAGGTGGACAGTGAAGAAAAAGAGCGATAGCGAGCAGGGTGACAGGTGATTGTTGCAGTGGGAGTGACAGGAAGTAGAAGACAGACCGAAGAAAAGATGAGGAAGTGCATTGATATTCCACACAAGACAATTTCTTCACACTTGACGGGAAGTCTCTGACTCCAAAATCTCCCCTTCACCTTGACTCTCTCCATTGCTCTGTCCATTTTTGTAGCTGCCACTTGCTGATGCAAGTGCTCTATGACAATGAAAAGTTATAAATGGCCATACCATTAACAATATGAAACCAAAACACTAAAAACATTACCATATGTGAGGCACACAGAAACTTATTCAGTTTTTTTCCTCAGTCAATTGTAGATGTCAAGATGCCTCCCATGGTTGAATAGTACACATTTTCAGGCTGTCACTTGAGATGTCATGGTTTCCATAAAGTGTGAGAGCTGCTACGATTCTCCTGAGCTCCATGGTAACCAAGATACGGAAAGCATGGGCAATGCATACAAGTAATAAAAACATTCATGTTTAATATGCACCAAAATGCATGTTTGTATGTACCAAATATACCCAGTGCAATGAGAGTTGTAATAGTTGTATGTGTGTGAGAGAGAGGCATGGAGGAGAGTGAGTGAGAGAGAGAGAGTGAGTGAGAGTGAGAGAGAGAGAGAGAGAGACAGAGGTGCTGTATGCATAACTGTCTATTAAGTCTTTTTCAGGAAAGTTATGCAGTAACAAAAATGGTAATAAATTTGAATTCATCATAGAAAAGAGAGATTACAGGAAATGTAAGTGTTAAATCACTTACAGGACAAATGATGCATTCTTAGATTATAGGTGTAGATTATAACTAAGAGAACAAATTGATGAGCATTAGAAAGGAAATGTAAAACACTATCTGTGCCATCAATGGCTTGCTATCATCTCTGGCCTGACAGTGCTGGCATGTTTTCCCTTATCTGAGTCCAGAAGAGCGACCATGCCAAATACTCTACTTCACTCTCAATGCACTGTACAAGTTCCCCTCTTACACATATGGGCAGGCTCTATAATTGGAGTGACATTAACAATACACTTATGCATTATGAAAAAGCACTTAGGTGTACATGTTGACTTTTATGTGGCAATGTGAAACCTCAATTAATCACAAGGGAAACTTCCAGTTTCTAAAACCTGGCATGTAATTTCTGCAAAAGAGGTAGCATAATCATGTTTGAGTGCTTGAGCATTTCTTTTCTTTTCGATGGAAGACGCCTAGTTGAGCCTAGAGAATGAAAGAGCTGAGTTTGGATCTGAATAGCATACAGTTAATGTCCTTGACAGGTTCTTACATAAAATATAAGAAATTTTCAGAAAGATTGTGAAATGTACATATATGAATTTTACATTTAGATTTAGAGTACAGGTAAGTGTCATGTCATTGGGTGGGTGAACACTGCCCTGGCACATAGTGCCCATCCATGTGTGATCCTATCTGGGCTTCCTGACTCCCAGTCTGGTTGCAGATGGCACAGTCTCTCGGCACGCTGCTCAGCAGGAACCCTGACACAAACCATTGGCCACATGGACATGGACACATACACACAGGACTGCAAATGGACATGCAAACCCGTACATCTGTGAGGAGCATGCATTTCAGTCATGTAAAAACTCACTTTTATACAAAAGAGAATTCTTGTGAAATTAAGCACAACAGCATCATAATTGCCAACAATAAGCTATTTTCAAAAATTGTGTCACGTTGGGTCAGACCGCACTCACTGGCAGGTGTTGCTGCTGCAGGGATGCTTGCTAACTGTGAGGGAAGGACAACTGGCACAAGCACCTGACTGGGAGCTAACACATGAGGTCCTGTCATGGTAAATAAGATATCAGTATAACCACAGAAAACCTTGTCAGGTCATGTGAAGGCATGTGTGCAGCTGAATGAGTGTGGGCTGGAGTGCAGTTATTATCAGTTGGTGTATAGAAGAGTATATAAGCTGAATGGTCTTGATTTTAAAAGCAAGGTCAATTTTGTCATCACCAATATAGATTTTCCTGGTTTGCAGTGAGTAAGTGGATAAAGCATCTTGTTTCATGCTTCAGTTGTGACATTTTTGTGCCTTATGTGCATGTTCAGTTTACTTTGTGGACCAAAACTCTTCAAGATTAAACCTAAAACCCTGCTATGATGTGTTCAACTGTCCCTCCGACATACCTCTGCAATAGGGTAGGGGGAAATCCCAGGCAGCAGTACCAGCTGAAGTGGCAAGGCAGGACAGGGTTGTGTGACCCTCCAGCACAAAGCCCGGGCTGCAGCTGTAGCGGATTTTGTCCCCGATGTTGAACGTGGATCCCTGCTGGTGACCGTTCAGTAGCTGTCCAGGATTACCACAAGTGTAGCTGGGCAGAGCTGGAAAGAGGAGCAAAGAGGACGGAAAGTGGAAGATGTCAGTAAGCACATAAAAAAAAAAGCAACATAACAGTATTTTATATACTTTTATGTACAGAAGTTAATCAAACTTTTCTATTATTTTTCTTCTTAATGTTCTTTAGATTACCACTAAACTCATACATTCATGAATTCCCATCATCACTGCTAGTCCATTTAGCATTTAGCATGTGCCTGCATGCAAGTATAGGTAAGTGAGATCAATATTGACTGAACCTTGTCTAATTGTGTGTCATTATAGTGCAGTAAAACCCGTAACTGTAGCTTCCCCCCTCTGACAACATACAACAGAATGGCTAACCCTATAGTACACTGACTAGAACACTGTATACTATAGGTATGTTCTGGTTAGATGGCTTTGTTCTTGCTGCATCTCAAAAAATAAATCCTTTCAGTATAAATAAAACTGCCATGACCAAGCATGCATTACATGCACACACACACACACACACACGCACCGTGTCATCCAGCTTACAGTACCAGTCACACACTCCCACACAGTGAGGCAGCTGGCCAGAGCATGTGCTGGACTTTGGATGAAACTCAGTCTCTCCACAGGGACTGGGTTGAACTCCAGAGAGGACAGAGTGACTCCCACACAGCAACACAGCATCTCACCATCACATGTTCACATTTCTACCCAGATGTCTCCAGTCTCATGACGAATTACATTTCAAAGGCAATCAACTTGTTTTGGCAGTTTAGCTTAACCAGAGAAGCTAAAATATTTTTCAATTGTTTTAAGGTCTTAAGAACAAAGCTAACATGAAATCTTAGGATGGTTGGATTTGTCTTTTTTCCTAGTCAAAATATACTGTAATGAGCTTTTTTGTGTGTCTAACCCTTTCAGCTAAAGCTTTCTTCCAGCAAGGTCTAACAAGGACAGATCAATCCTTTTTACCCAAAACCGCATTCCGCAAAGCTTCAGCTGTGGAATTAACTGGCTGATAAATAAATGGGCTACGGTTTGTATCCAGTCTACTCATCAAGCATCAAACATGACCTCTAAGTGTTTCATTTCAAATGTGTGTCAGTGTGTGCACTCCTTCCAAAGGTAACCTTAGCTATGAAGCTGTGAGAGGGTGTAAACCTTTAGTAACACTATCTCAAGATACATGATGAGATACCAAAAACAAAGGTAAACATGCTGCTGTCTCACCAATACACAAAATCAGTCTCTATATATAGAAAAGTCATCCTTGACTGACAGAATGCAAATTGATATAAATATCAAATATGAGGAAAAACTTCCTCATGCGTCCTCCAGTATTTATGTTACTTATTGAGGATGTAATAAATATTAAATTGTGTGTTTGTGCATAAGTGGATTTGAGGTAATAGACTTTTGTTAATTCACACCATAAAAAAACAAGCAATTTGCATTTATTCGTTCTTTTAAATTAAATTTTAATTAAAAATATGTCAGAAATGTTCTAATTGGATAACCCAATCCAGCGTTAGCTTGTTGCACATATATTCCCAAAATATACAATCACAAAGCTGCTTCAATCCAGAAATTCGGTATCAGCACTGACAGCATAGCATCAGTCCAATTCTTGTTTTCACCCAAAACATTTCCCTACTTTTCTAAAGAGGCTCTTACAGGGTAAAATTAGCAATGGCTCATTTAGGGCAGAAGATTGCAGCTGCATTTAGCACTTTTAGATACATCCCAATCAGTGATTTCACAGCAGCCGTTTTCCATCATCTGTTGAAGGTAGAACACCTGCTCGGGCATCAAGGATTTGCCCTAAATGACTCGTGCTGATTTACCTCTCAGAGCGCCTGGTTAGTACCTGGGTACGCTTCCTCTGGCCTAATCTGATAACTGATGACAGAATGACTTGTCACTCTCAACCTCCACTGTGCCAGAGCCTTTATTTTCACCAGCCAAGGTCATTTTATTGCAGCTTCTGTTCCATCACTACTATATACGGCTGCCTGATTAGCATATTAGCTGCTGGGAGTGAGACTTCATGGCTGCTGCACAGCCATATGGGCCCTGGCGGCGTGCAGGTACAGTAACTGCCTCACTCCTGCAGTTGTGCTATATATGGCTGGCTCAAAACAGCAGTTGTGTTGGCAAAGTTTGGGTCTGAGCAGCGTCTGAGAGGGTGAGAAGTAGGTTCAGTTCAGACAAAATAAAAGATAGAAAAATGGAGTGACGTATAGGGCTGTTTCTAACAGCAGTCATTCTGACTTGTCAAACACAAGCGTAAGTAGCAACATTAACCCTGGCTGCATCCCATTTACATGTGTCAGTGCCTGGGCCCTGATATTGAACATGCTGGCTTACTGGCATGGGTTACTGGCACACTGAAATGGAACAGAGCCATCATTAATGTTATTAGTTACAACTGTGCTTTTTCCTACGACAATTCAAAGTGGCCGTTGCAGGAACACTATTTTTGGGCAGGAAAAAAAAAAAAAATAAGATGGCAGATGTGTGAAAGTGATGGAATGTAAGCAAGGCTGTGAGAATGACAGGGAAAAATTGGGTGTATGTGAGTGACAGGGTAAAAGAAATGAAGAGGAATAAACAGGCTGATGAAGACACATCTACAGTGTATGTGAAAGTATATGTGAGTATCTGTGTGCATGTATGTGGCATTCTCATCACACTCCCCATTTTAGATTATTAGTTTGTAAGTAAATAAGTCCAATACTGAAATTACTCGTGCATTTCCCAAAACAAGGCTATGCCTAGAGCACTGAAGTAGCAAATACTTTTTTTTTTTTAAAACTTGACTGGGACTCATCAATATAATATTCTCTATTCTGTTTATTTCCACAGTGCGAATTTATCTGTCACCAATAAACATCAACAAAACATCAACACTATTTGATATAGTGCACCAAGGCAGCAACACTTATAGTGCATAATTCACCGGAAAAGTAAGTTGTTTTTCTCCTGCTGTGTTTCAACAAAATTATTTCCCCTCCAAAATGTAGTAAAATAGTAGCACAATTTTGGAGCAGACAAAAATACAATTCATACACTGGTAATGCCTCTCTTTATGTGTAATAATGCAGCAGAACCTTATGTAGTATCTACTGAACATATTGCTAAAATCAGGAAACCAAGCAGTGGTGTATAAAAGACAACAAGCTTTTTTTGTACTGTGTGCTTTAAACTCATTTATCTATTCCGTTTATTCCTGCAGGCTAGATCAGGAGCAGAGTGCATAAAAAAGGGTGATTCAGAGGGAGAAAGACAGAAAAACACAAACATACACACAAATGATCTTAAGAGATATAATGAGAAAACAATATTTGTGAGATGGCGTTCTAATACTCTCCATTAATTTTGCTCCCCTACATATGATTTTATATGTTAGAATTATTTCACAAATACTCTACAACTGTTAAAGGCTTCACAGGTTTGTGCATTTGTTCTAGGGGGTCTGGCTTCTGCTTCTGTCATCACCCCCCCCCCCCACCCACCCACCCCACCCACCCACACACACACCCACACCCAACCCCACAACAACAGCCTTAGGGTGTTTGTCATGGCAGGTCCATAAGTCACTGGGGGCCCTGGGGGCCGGATGCTTTAACTACTTCCACTGCTGAAATGGCAACGGATGCCCTTCGTCCATCAATGCATCCCTTTCCATGGTACACGCGTGTTAACAGTAGAGCCATACATATAAGTGTGCACACATACACACTGAGTGCAAGGAGCTTTGCCATCACGCTCTCTATCCCTTATGTTATCAGCTTACATTCTTTTACTGCCTCTCTACTCTCCTCATCCCCTTTTATTCATGGTGACAAAGACAAAGACAGTTGAGAAGGGGATGAAGCTTCTCTCTTGTGGGGTGACCTTTGATCCCAATAAGACTAATGCTCTCCCTTCCTGGGTGTCATCCAGTTTGTTACTCAAGTCTTAAAGGAATAGTTAGATATGCCTGCATAATGTAGAACCCATCTCTCACAAAAACAAACAAAAAAGATATATATATATATATATATATATATATGTATGTAAGTTACAGAATAAACAGATCCTAAACAAGTGGCTTCGTATGTGGAAATGTTTTTGAAGGACAGAGAAAATGTATTTTTTCTTTGCTCTAGGACGCATTAGTTTATTTTATCTCTTGGGCAATAGGGCTGTAGTAGGAAGAAAGGGAAGATTTAAAAAAATACAAAGAGAGGAACAAGTGTGTCTCAATGCAGCTGATGCAACATAATTTTGTCTGTCTGTATCAAGCAGCAGAAGGAGATGTATGATTGACAGCGTAAAACAGCAGGATAAGTATTTATGCACAAATATGCTTTTAGGTACCATAGAGGTGCATAATAAAATGCACACAGCAAGCAAAAAATGTCCTGTTTTTCTTCACCTCTTCCGTCTCGAATGACTATATTGCTTCATATTACTACATATATTTTCTCCAGTCTGTATTAGGTTTCAGCCAAGGTTCCACATTTGTATAAAAAAAAAAAAAAAAAATATATATATATATATATATATAAATAAATATATATAAGGGTCAGGGGTATTGTTTAGGATTGTAATTAAGACTGACTCATATTTTGAAATAGAAGAAAAGGAGAGAGAGGAAAAATGAAGACAGATGGTGAGAATGAAAAACAGTTGCAGGGATGTAGGATGAAACAGCATTGTCATCAATAGAATGGAGCCACATTCTGCTGCACCTGGTTCTTAATGAATTTCCAGCGGAAGAAAAGAAGCAGGAAGACCATGTGACTGAACCCTGACTCACATTTTGGTGTGAGCTGCTGGAGTTTAAGTAAGAAATCCAACCCAGTTCTCTAAAGACTGAAAGTTTACATGTCTCTATGTATATATGAAGCCTTTTTGATATTTATGTACTGTACACCTCACTTTTCCATCTTCCTGTCTTGATTTCTTCGCTCTTTCTATTCCTTTTCCTGTGCCTCTTCCTTTCCTCTCTGTCTTCCTGCTATGCATTTGGAAGTGACATTGCAAAATCGATCCCAACATACAGGTGCATTAGCTCAATAAGCAGTTTCTGCTTTGTCAAGCAGCAATTCAATCAATGCCCCCTGTTCCCTCCACATGGGCTGGACAAAAGCTGGCAACTCTCATCACTTCTTGTTAGAGAGGCTGAGGAATGCAGAAACGAACCCTTCTTCCATCCTACAGTTGAGCATGTGCACGTGTGAGGGTGTGCAGGTAATGCTATGTGCATTACACAGTATGAAAAAAAAACAAAATAAACATATGTAGTGCTATCTGCTAACAAATAACTTTGCTCAATAGATGTATGACTTTTGTCAGTTAAATGCTGACCAAACCAGCTCTTGGTGCTTACAAACTCAAGGAGCGATTCAGTGCTTTATGTCATCGATCTAAATGAAAAGCTGTTAGAAACTACGGGGATTCAATTTTTTTCCCCCCAATTTTAAAGCACACTAAATAATTTAATACTGTGTGTGATTGCTTTGATTCATTATATCTGACCCTTGTATAAACTAACATTTAATATTAAATACAGCTTAATCTACCAGTTCAAACATTGACTACATAGTTGGTGGTAGTTTTAAGCAATAATGAATGAAACAACAAGTACTTGTTTGTTTTCCACGTTAACGTAATCACAATTAGTTGAGCCATGATTGCTACAGGGCTCAGAGGATTTTTCTTGATACACCGATGATAACAAAATATTCTTAAATTCTTCTTCTTAAAAGTTTACTATCAGATACAGGTCTATCAGAGCTCCAGTAGTATTATCTCATATTTTTATCATAAGAAATCATATGAATTACTTTGTTGTGTTCTTTGCTGCAACATGTTCCTCTAATGCCTATTTTCTAAGCTCAGACTTTGAGGCAGTAGAAACAACCACATGGCCCAGCCACCTTAGATTCAGATAGGCAAGGAAAAAGCCCTGCCAAAGTCGCACAATGTAATCATACTTGAATGTGTTTATGTGTTTTCAGGGGTGTCTGTGTACCTGTCGGTGGGAATAATTGTTAATCTTGCACTGTGCGTCCCTGCCTGAATGGTTTGGGGTTAGAGATCCAGCTTTGAAAATCCCCGTCTGATTTTGAGCTTAGGTGTGTATAAAGCTTCTCTAACTTGACAAGTGAAATTCCAGAGTGAGAACGAGGGACTGAACCGCTGTGCGCACACAATCAAACAAACACACACAAAAATGCATACACATGCAGACTCCAGACATCCCATTTTCCCACGCAGACTACAGCAGGTGCAGTAAAAAGGACCAGCTGCTGAGAGCTCATACAGAATTGATGGAGGCCGACAGTGTCTGCAAAACGGAATAATGTGCCATTCACTAGCCATCCACTATATATGAGACTAAACTAAGAGGCATTGGGGAGAATGAGAGAACTCAAGAAAAGAGAGAAGACAGATGAGAAACAGGGCCAGGGGAGCTGAGAGGTGGGATCAACACATCTGTGTACTGCTCTGACTCTGTCTGTCTTGAAGCATCTAAATCCCCCTGGCTTTTCTGGCTTATCTCTCCACTGACACTACTCTTTCAAGTAAAAATCACAAAAACCTGCAAGTGTACAAGCACGCACAAATACGTTTATTCAAGAAGATAACATTATCATTCTAACTGCACTGATTTACTTAATAGCTGTCAGTCCACAGCAATGGCCAGTGATACTGTACTGCTTATCACTGCTAGGATTCATCTGGGGATTTGGAGAGACGTTCCCAGCTCATTTTTTGGCAGTTTTTTTTAATTTGGAAAATAACAAAATAATTCATTTTTATTTGGAAGTAAACATTTTTCTCAGAGAGCAAAGCTAAAACAAAGCTCAGCATCACCAAAAAACCATTACCAACCATCCTCTAGGGGGGAAATAAATATCCCTACAAAATTTCAGGCCACTGGTCAGTAGTTGTCAACATATCCTGCTTTACACCACAGTAGATTAAAATGTACAGACAGCTGGACCAATGTTGCCTTCATTTGGTCCTGCTAGTGGGGGCAAAAACTAGAATTCTTCTTTCTGTCCTATTGTGTTTACTGCATTTTGTCTTGCTTTGCCCTCTCGTCAGTCAATCTTCTCTTCCCTGCTCTGCAGGTTGCCTTGGAAACAGTAAAGACCCACCAGAGGGGATTTTGTGGAATGAGGAAGCATCGATGCCTAAATGTGCATGTTCGTGTGGAATTTGAGAAAACAAACACACCTTTTTTTTTTTTTCCCCCTACAACCCATTAAAGCTGTAAATCCCCCAACATGTACAAGTCCTCTTGAAGATACAGGCTACCCATTACTATCCAAGTCGCCTTCCAATCTTTGTCACCATGTTTATACTTCAATTTTAAATGTTACATGACAAGAATATAGATTAAAAGCCTTCATCAAATACATGAGGAAAAAGCATCCTCCTGACAAATACACATAAGCATTCTTCCTTTTGTCAGGTCAGCACAACAAATGCAAATACACCAACAGCCCATTGGATAACTATATTTACACTGCAATGAACAAGGAAGAGGAATGGGAAAATAATTAGGGGGGGGGGGGGGGGGGGGGGCTTAGGGTAGGGTACTGTTTACTCAGGGCCCACTGCAGGGAGGGGCCCTCAAAAAGCCTGGAATGAAAAGAGATACTGATCAAGTGAGCATGAGGGCCCACCACATGGGGGCCCACCAAGATGGTTTATACATTCGGCCCAGAATTTTGTGCTATGCCCCTGGATGCAGGTTAACATTGATAGGTAACTCTGCAGTGGTGGGAAAGATATTTAAATCAGGTTAGATCTGGATCTAGGTTGTGACTTAATAACTTTGAGAGAAACATTTCTTAGGTTTGGGAATGAACTCTAAATTTGAGTTAATGCCACAAGTGAAGGACTTATCTCAGTAAGTCAGATGGACTTCTATTCGGCCAATTTAAGTCTGTGTTTCCTTAGACTTCAGGTTCGTGGTTGAGAAGGGTAGTCAGAGCTCCCAGATTCTTCTTTGGCTTTGGGCCACAGAAATGTCCTTCACTGCTAAAGTGGTTTTCCCTCTCTTCATTGGTTCTCCTCTTTAAAATCCCTCACTGTAGGCTCAGTATGAGCTGTGGAGCTCAGTTCAGTTATCTTTACGTTACTAGGATGATGTCGTAGATCACATCTAGATTAACAAAATCGCCACTACATTGTTCTAATGGCTGGGAATCCTCAAACGTCTTACAAGAAGTTATTTCCTTAGTTACAAAACTTCTGGATTTGACTTTAGAGTGTCTTCGATAGGCTTGCTGTTGCTTAAAAAAAAGTGGAAGAGGAAATAATTTCAGGTAAGCTAGTGGAACAATTTAATATGAAACAGTCTCCAGTTTGAAGCAAAGAAATTCTTCCTGCCCTGTTTGAGAGACCACTCTCAGTTCAGATGCTGGTTTCCTCTATCTACTTTGAAAATTGAGTCATTTTTTAGTTATTGGTCTTTGAGTTTAACACTGTAAATGATTGTTTATGGCCACATTACATTGTGTGTACTGTAGTCAGGTCTTCCCAGACATGAACATCATAATGACACATTCAGTCGCCCAAGTGCCAAATCCATACTCAGCTAAACAGCGGCAGTTAAAGTGTAGCATTGCAAGTGTGTACTGACAGACGAGGTTCACCAGGTGGAGTGGTAATATGTAGCCATTACTTGACTTCTGAATTATGTAGCCTTTTTTTTTGTTTGTTTGTTTAACAAAATGTCATTGACACTTGAATCCTACAATTAATTTGCAACCCCCACACATTAATACTCATGAGCCCAAGTACCAGAAATAAATATAAAATCAGAGAGATCTACAGGGCAGTGCTATTTCTGGGGAGAGCTATCAAGACAGTGAGTCCTGATATCAGTTTTACTGGTCAGGCCTTTATGATCAAAGAATCACTGATTATAGTGTTACATAAAAACAATTATCTTCCAAAATAAATTTAATATTGTTGATGGTCACCTGTAATTCATATTTCTAACATGGTAGCTCAACTATTAACAATTAATTTAATGGTTTTATGTTTCTTTTTTATCTGCCTGTTATTATGGGCTCAAATCGGTTAGCATCTGGTTAAAGACTGCACTTCTTCATTACACATATAAGATATCAGTACATACTATATTAATAATGCAAACCATCTCAAGAATAAAATGAAACATATTTTAGTCTTATGGAGTATCTTGTGAATGAGTGAAGCCACTTTGCTCTATGAAGGCTTGTTTTAGGCTCAACGTTAGCTCATGGCACCGCCTTTAGTCCATATGCTCTGCTTCACTACTTAAATCATCCCGTCATCTTCATTTCTTACGGTCGCAAGTGCCTGATCTGCCTGTGTGACAGCTGGCGATACTTTATTGTCTATTTTTAATTGAGTGGGTGCTTTGGTTGCCTGCCCTACCATATAAGAAAATAACAAGAGACATAAACTCAATTAGCAAGAAAGAGCCCTAAGAAATAATTTGCTGATATTACCATACTGCATGTGGTCTACCTGGAAAATAAGTGACTCGGTTTACTTTAGGTCATCTATTGCAGGTCTGAATCAGCCTCTCTCATCAACTCTCCAATTATCATCATGAAAACCATATGAAGGTCTTTTTTAAATATAATAAGCTACATTTGGCCAATTACTGAACCGCAGTTATATGGAGTGAGCCATGCAATGATAAAATCTATTAAATCATCATATTTACAGTACCTGGCTAGTGGTCTAATGTATTATAGATTTCATCACTTTTGACTGACTATAATAACCACAATATGATAAATCACCAGAATACACCTTCCTCTGCTCCTTTTAACCTCTTATCTTCTTTCCCCCCAACATGTGGATAAGCTGTCCCATTTTCTATTACACGTCACTGTAGGCATTTTTTTTTTATAAAATGCATATTATGCTAGAATCTTTGTATCCTTGGAATAATTAGGATGATGTGGCATCTAAGATGAGGTTTCCTGGTATTACTACAGTACTTTTTTCTACAGCATTTTTCTCCAAATCCCAGTCTGTATTCTTCTTTTGATTACATACAATCAGTTGAGGTATAGGTCCCTGGGGATGTACCATACTATAGTCTATAGATGTTTGCTTCATTCATTGTTTCCTGTCAAATTAGGGATAACAAAAAACTAGCAAACACTAATACATGTGGTCTGCAAGGGAATATTACTATGGAGGACCTGCTGTATTCTAGTGAAAGAGAGGTGATCCAAGTAAAGAAGTCATGATCAGCTCATTGTCACTCACAAGTTACACACACGTGTAAAGAGCATGTAGCATTAGAGCAGAATTCCACTTTAACTCCCACAAAAGTTGGCAATTTTACTTCCCACCTACTCTTGCGAAGATGGATCACCCAAAAATATCAGCTGGTTCCTCCTATTAAAAAAGTCTCTAATTCCCAGTATTTGCTCATTAGACTCAATATTAATTGCATATTAAGGCATCACTTAGAGCACATGGCCATGCTAAATGATGGGTAAGAGGCAGACAAAAAACAAACAGGTGTGCATTCACTTTACGCTTCGGTGATAGTGCCTTTGCATAGTAAGCCTGACCAAAAGCCTGTCAGACAGATACAGGCACATAGAGAGGCATGCTCAGAGGGACACAGATCAACACAAGGATAAACACAAATCAGTTAAAAGCTCAGTTTCTGTGCAATTTGTGAAGATACAATATTTGTCTACTTCCAAGCAGTCTGTGGAGGAAGGTTTATTTCTCCGTGGCACCTCCTTGTTCACTTCCCTCCAGTATATCAACCTGAAATGGCCCAAGCTGTGCAAGTGAGTATGGCAAACATTGATTCTCTATAGGTGAAATAGAACTAGAACAAACATGGGTGACCTATGTAATTAAGTTTGCATGTGTTTACTTGTATTTGTGTAAGTCTAACTGTGTGTATATATATTTTTTCCAGGCTGTAGTGTGTGTTTGTGCTATTTGTAAAGCTATTTGTGAATTATCACAGTATAGGCTGAATTATTCAAAATCCAATAACAGAACAATCAGCAATCTCATATCTAGTGAGTAACCACAGCTTCAAACATATCAGTTTATTAACAGCTGTGAAACTGAATTGCATGTACAAACTAACACATTTTAAAATGTCATTAAAAATTCTATCACAATCACCAGACACAATCTAAAGCGCTTCGACTACAATCACAACTTCCACAAACAAATTTACAAGACCTTAAGTTTGACTTCTGACATTTAGGTGGCTAACAACCGTCAGCCGTCGATAAGGCCTGAAAGGGATGAGTCGAGGGAATTGGCAATGGCTGATCAATAAGTTCGGCCTGATGAATGGCTACACATTAGAGCACCCTAGTAAATGGAGAAATGATTAAACAGCAGCCAAGAAGGAGACGCTTGGTTGATGTCAATTAAAGCAATGAGAGAAAATGCAGTAGTTACTGTTCATAGCTGTCGCTGGGTATTTCATCATGGATGGTAACATGCGTGCAAGGCAATCTTAATGATATATTGGATTACACAGCTGCTTATTGATAAATGTGGGTTTATTGAAATCTCCTACAGGGGAGTCTTTAAGAAATATACTTCACACTATTAAAAGTTTCATTCTAATCAAGTTAATTGAGAGAAAGCAATTAGGGCAACCAAAACACTACAACAAATACAGTACCTGACACAGAAGACAGGATGGTTTTACACCACCTGTCTAAATAGCCAACTACAACTAAAGTAACTCCAAATCCAGCAGCTAAACATTTTCTGGATCAATCTGTCACACAAATGTATATCCTCAAACCACCACTGCCTGCTGAGTGTCTGTCACACTGAGCTAAGATTAAATCCTCAAAATGCAAACAATGCTGATACCTTTGTTAAATAGTTTTGTACTCACTCTCCCTGTCAGTCTGTGATCAAAACATGACAATTCCATCACATCCCATCTCCACATCCTCTCCCCTTAAGCTGTCCATTTCCTCCCATCTGGCCTTGCTAAGATCTAAGTATAAGTGGACACTAATTCGTTCCAACCTCCAAGCTCTGTGTACCACACTGCTTGCACCTAGAGTCTTGTATTGACGCATGGCAATGAAGAAGACAAATGCCAATTAGAGAAACAAGAAAAGAGCATGCAAGTCACAGAGATCTCCGTCCGGCAACATAAAACTTTCGTTTTGCACTGCTTGCACGTTACAAAAAAAAAAAAAAAAAAGATAAGCTCCATGTACAATAGAAGACTCGTCACCTCAGTCTCAAATGCAGACACACGCTTGAAAATACTGTGCACACACACTCACGCTCACATAGTCACTAGCACATCCCTACCCCATTCCATCTTAGAAACAATGACACCCTAATCCGAGGACAATACGGGCACTAATCCACACAAAACAGGGATTGTACGGAGCAACAAACATGGGAACAAGGGAAAAAAGAGCTAGCACGGTAACAAGTGAAGGAGGCTAATCCTGATGAGAGATAGAGGCTGGAAGAGGACGATAGAAAAATGCTGTAAGCGATAGCAAGAATGAGAAGTCGGTAAATAGAAGTATGAAAACAAAGTACAGCAGAAATAAGGTTCAGACAAATGACAGAGTACATGTAACAGACAATAATTAAGCTACACTCTATGTCATTTTAGCTGGCAAAATCAGTGGCTTCCAGCTAAATCTACAAAGCAGTCATGATGGCTCACCTAAATTTTAAGTTGAAACCATCAAAAACTAAGCTAATATTATATAATTTTCATTTATCACAAGGCCCTGCGAGTTAAAAAAAAAAAAAAGGTTATTTAAAAAGAGTAGCTCACTTACTGTTATTGCCGTTACTGTGCACATCGTATATAGAAATTGATTTGCCCTAATACTGTTTGTTGAAAACAGGGCACATTTTCAAAAGGTGAACTATCACCCTTACTTAGAGCAAGTTGGCTGACTGGGGTTATCTTGGGCTGGAATTAATTACATCAAAGTCTACGATCCAGAGGGCTGTGCAGATGACATTTACAAGAGGCCAACTGAGGCGCTTAATTACATACTTTCATAAAGTGGCAGAATTAGTGTGCAAGAATGGTTCCCCACATAACAGTGGAGAAATAACAACACTAGCAACCTTTTGGAGAAGTCAAACAAAATGTTGGTAAAGGGGATGAAGTGTTCAGGGTGACATTTCATGCAGTCAAGACCCAATAACAAAGCGCTATGTCAAAAAAAAAAGTAAGAGCACTTTGGGTTTCAGATGCTTTTTGGGGAGATGAGTACACTGACTTAAAAATGCATGGCAGTGGCGAAGGGTGAGTGCTGTGCATGAGTAACGGTGCAGCAGATGTGCTGTGAAGCATTCCTGGAGTTTTTCTGACCTGTTTTTCGTGATGATGCATCTCCAACAGGGTGGAGCAGCATGAGTCCCTCATAGCGTCATCCATTACCTCACAGCAATGACTCATTGTTGTCTTTCTATGTCTCACTTTTATCATCATAGTTTTTTTTTCCCTTTCTGCTTATCTATTCATATTTTTCTTCTTTCTCCTTCCCCTCTGTATCCTTCAATCACCTCCTCGGCCTCCACAGCCAACCCTCTCTCCACCAGCTGATGTCTCTTTTCTTGTCTCCCACTTGTTTTCCTCACCATCTCTGTGTCTTTGTTAGGATGCAGTGAGGGTAGCCCCTGTCAGTGTGTAGTCTGTCAATGAGGAAACAGCAGGGAGCACAGAAGGCCTTTCACAGAAGCCAAAATAAAGACAGGCATGAGAGAAACACCTAAGTGTGCAAGTATGCGCAAGCACGAACACACACGCACCCTTTTGTATGTATATGCTATATAGAAATCTAACCAAGCACACTACCCAAACACACACACAAATACACAACTCTGCCAACACTTTCTGCCCACTGTCCTAATATTCACCTTACTCTGTCTATAACTTTTGCCACAGTCATATTTCCAGAGAGTTGTACAAGAAGCATGAGTGAACTTCCATTATCTATACCTGCTTATTCCTAACCAGGGTCACAGGGATCTGCTGGAGCCTATCCCAGCTCTCTCTTTGGGTGAAAGGCAGGGGTCCACCCTGGACAGGTCCCCAGTCCATCACAGGGCCACATAGAGACAAACAACCTCACACACTCACACTCACTCCTATGGGCAATTTAGAGTCACCAATCAACCTGACATACATGTTTTTGGACTGTGGGAGGAAACCAGAGTACCTGGAGAAAACCCACACAAGCACAGGGGGAACATGAAAACTCCACACAGAAAGGTCCCTGATGGGTTTCAAAGCAGGAACCTTCTTCCTGTGAGGTAACATTGCACTCCTGCATCCACTTGTGTGAATGGGTGCTCTTGTACTATACTTAAACGTATGCTATGGTCAGATGTTTCCATGTGTCTGAGTGCAAATATAGTGCTAGAGTGTTTTCCATGACTTATGTGAAGAGCCAAAGAACAACTTGTCCACAGACTAGACACTGACCATTCACAGAAGTAATGAGAACAGAGACCCAAAAAATGACTGTGTCTTTAGAGCCGTGAAGAGCAAACATGTCTGGCAATGACTTGCGGGGCAAAGGGAACTGTCAAGAACTCTCTCAGCCTGTGATTTATTAACAGAAGCAAATATGAAAAATAATCCCAAAATAAAGTTAAAATGTGGTATTCAGCATCGAATATGCTCATTATAATATGATGTGAAGCAAGGAAGAAGATGGCCGAAGTCATTTTAAGTTAAAAACAATATGGTGATTAACTTCACTCACTCAAATATACAAATAATTTAGATTCAGAAGTTGTAAAAAAATGTTATTTTTATATGGAAAATGATAGATACAGACAAAAAATAATATACAAAAATATTGTATTTCCTCATACATTTTTCACATATAATCCTGAATTATGCAAAAAAAAAAAAAAAAGAAAAAAGTAATTTAATGATTTAGTGGTAGTGAAGAAAAAGACTTAAAATACTAAGGCACAATGGGTAAGTTGTACAAAATTTATTACCGTTTCTTGAGCAAGGGCTGAACATTTCTGGTGCACTGGAATATTAATGAAGAGCGCGGGATTGTGAAACAGAGCACACATACAAGACAAGTATGTAGTGTGTAAGTGTGTGTGTGTGTGCGTAAGGCGCAACAATCTTCATTAGGCTGACGAAGAACTGATGCACAACAAAAACCCATTAATTAAGTGTCAGAAGCATTTAAACGGTCAGACACGCTGGCGGCCGATTCCCATGCCAGATACAACTACAATCTGTCAGAGTGGAAGCTCTGCTTGCACTGATATGCCAGACAGCTCACGTTTTCCAGGAAAATGAGCAAATACATTCAGTAACATTACAATACTACAGCCCTAATTTGTTGGGTTTGTTTTAACATTAAGTTCAGGCTCTTCAACTAAATTTGAATAGGACTCGCTTGTTCTTTGTTTCTCCCTGTTGCACTATATCTGCCTGTCACTGCTGCGTTGAAGAAAAAAAAAAAAAACTGCATGATATAAAGGAAAGAATCCAAGATAGGACCCAGCGGTTGCTAGGAGCAGCTCTTTATTTGTTTATGAAATACAATAAATCTGCTGCTTCTGTGAAAAAAAAAATTAGAAAAGCATACTGCTTTCCAGAGGGCAGGTGTGTAATTACCAGTCCCACCAGAATCACTGGGGTTTTTTCTGACTATTGAACCAAAAATGAATACATTTGCTTTGACTCTTCTGAAAAACAGTTAAACAAACTAATTATGGGAACTGCATTAACATTTCAGTTCCAAAGTTTTGCTGCAACTACTGTTTTATACATAACTGTAACAACATGCAGCAGAGGATTTTGGAAAACAAGGTCAGGTTTAAATATGCTTGTGGAAGAACAAGCAGAAATTACAGATCAAAGATCTTTTTAAAAGGCTTAATAGAAGGCTTACAAGGTCGGGCTGCTGAATTAGGTCTTAAAAAAATTCTACAGAGAATTAGAGAAAATAGTTTCAATGCCAGGATTTTTCCTTGTATAATGCAGCGGGATGAAGATAATCTGTACTAGGTTGATCACTGATGACATGGAAATGCAACCAAGAAATCACACACAGTTTTGATTCCAGGTCAGGATTTTATCCATATGGTTTCATGGAAACAACAGCGATGAGTTGTGGGAGAGCAGAAAACAGTAAACAGAAATTGAATTTTAATATGCTTTCAAACACACAAAAAACTACATTGTGGCCAAGTCTGGAGGCATCTACATGTCCCTAATCTCTTACAGTAGCTTTCTGTTTGGGGTTTTTTTTTTTTTTTTCGTACTCTTATATGGCTGACATTTACAATTCAAATTACAAACGGCTTTGATGCTGCTATGGCAACTACATAACTGCTGCTGTCTGAAAATAGTCCAGGATGACTTGATGACCTTTAATCATTCATGTTCTGCCATTCAGTATTTAAACTTTGTGCTGAACTCATCAGTTGGGCAGATTAATTTTTGTCAGATGTACATGATTTTTATTTTCATAGCAGCCAATGAAAAGCCAGTCAACAATATGGAGATCAAGGCTACCATTCTGACTAATGAACCCAACCTCAAATGACACCATTAGATAATGTCTATATCCGAGGGGGTGATAACATTGTCATTAGCCTATAGAATCGCCATACCATACACATCTTTAGAAGAAATACTGTTTGACTAATAATGAACATTATCATATAAAGCACAGTGTGTATATTCACCCTACATTTTGACATTCCTCCTTGTCTGTCATCTTGGACTTCTGGAGAAGTTGTCAGTCAATCACGAAAGCAACTAATACTGACAGAATCATTACTGACAGAAACATCCATGAGCACAGTTATGCACAGTTTGAGCATGATATTACGATAAACAGAAATGGAGCTCTTCTTTCTGTGCATGCAAATTTGACATTTGCGCTTTCAATCTTCAGATTTGCACTTGCAGGCGGAATATTTGCGCTAGCAAACTGTCAAAATGTGCAGGTCTATATTTTTCACCATGTGGTTTCTTCTAGTTTTGACATCGATGTCATGCCATAACCCAGGTCTGTTTCACAACTGACTGCAAATTATGGCGCAACATGTTTAAGATGTCCAGCTTAGAAAGTTGTCAAGGAGCTACAGTAAGCACACAATAAACTATATTGCTATAAACAATATCAAAATGTCTCAGATGCATTCTGAACATATTTATTATAAACAATATTTAACAGATACAGTCCACTCTAGTTGTAATGCATTTAACACCTGGCTGACACTGCTGCCAGCATTTTAAAATCAATGCTGACACAGGAAGTGGCCTTTTCTCATCCCTTATGCCAGAGCACACTTGCATACCACACACCATATTAATATATATTTACCGTAAATGCTGCATTATACTGAAAATTACTAGAGGTCACCAAAGGTAAATTCTTAAATTTAAATTTCTAGTAGGAGTATTGCTCAACTAATGTGTTGATGTGTTGAAATCAAATGCTTACCATACATTTGTATTTAGTGTGAATGTGAGCCAATACTGTAATTAGGCTTTTAGAATGAGAAACAATGTGTCTGTCTTCAGGGCATGAACATATTCCTTCCTCAGTCCCTGACCTTGTATAATAGTTACAAAACTCCCATGATTCTATTAAGAGGCGAATACATATGAGTAAACTTCTCTTGACATAGTAAATTAAAAAACACCCACGGACACACAAGTATAATTACATCAATATTCTAATTTTGTCCAAACTCGTAATTACAACACAACTTATCATTACATGTAATTTCTTTTTCTATGTGAAATGAGTCTCCAGTTCATCTACATTTTAGCCCAACCTGTGTTTTCACTTAACTGTCACAATGACCTGCATCTGCATGCCAAACACAGGTGAGTGAACTAACGCTTAGTGACAGAATAAGGGTTTTGGTACTTCGTTCCTCTTGCACAGCAATGATTATTTCATGCTGGAGGCCAATGATCATATCAAAAAGAAGACTGTGCTGCTAATATTGCAAGCAGGCATTATACATCAATAGAAATAATGTGGGCATATAATAAGGGTGTTGAAGAGGCTAAATATGTAATCAAAATCATTCAAATAATCAATGTAAATTGTCCTTTGGCAAACAATTACTTTGTATATTTTTCCTAATCAAAGCCACTTTTATCAGAGCAAACAGCGACATCATCCAAGCAAAGTATCTCTAAAATGCTAAACAAATTATAACACGTCTTAACACCTCCCTTTAAAACACAGACACACACACACAAACACAGCCATAACTTTGCAGAAAATGTGTGTTTATCCCTCTGGAGGTAAAACAGAACAGTAGGACTACAGGCTTTGACCCCAGTTTATCCTGTTGCTTCATCTCTATCTTCACACCAAGTCATTTAGCCAACTCACTGACTTAACAGGACAGGTCTTACTTTTCAATTAGGCACTAGACTCACTCATGCTTCATCACTCTCTCATCACCCTCATCTCCTTGGCCCCCACGATCTTGGGGGGTGGGGGTGAGTTTATATGGAGACAATATTTATCTGCTCTGATGGATGCAGCAGAAGGCTATGTTGCCAAAAGGACCAGGGGGAGCTGCTGCTCCTATATTCACTTTGAGAAAAAATGTGACTGCCTGTGGGTGTTACAGCAAACACTTCATAATAAATTCAGTGGATTCTCATTTTATTTAGCTTTTCCTTTTTGAACTATTTACCAAAATGTTTTTTCTCCCTCTCTTCAGACACCTGCAGTCACTTAATGCTGAGGAGGTGGACTACTTAAGTTGTGCAGTGGAGCTGGCTGTGATTTTTTTTTTTTTTTTCAGTTGACCCAGTTGGGAGACACATTCACTATGCAACTAAGACACAGACAGAAGAGAAACTTGGCACATGACTGGATAATCATCACAGTACTTTAATATTCAAGAGAGAGAGAGAGTGGGGGAAAGCAAGTGATAACATTAGTGAACAGGCAACAAAATATGGGAGGCACTGAGGTTGATATTTGACGTGCAGCAGGAAAAGGAAAGAAGAGGAATAAGGACGGAGGAAAAAAGATGGAGAGAAAACAGATGGAGCGTAGGAATGTAGTAAGGCATGAAGAGATAAGAGTTTTCTTCCCAGCAGATATTTTTCAGAAGCCCAGCAAATGTTTCTAATTCTCTTTGCCTCCATTAGCTTCCTTCTCTGTATTTCCAGCTTAAACATAAATAGTTTGCCAAGAGATGGAGAAGAGAAAAAGAAGAATAGGCCTGAAAAAAGGAGTCTGGTGGTTGCCATGGTGATGAGAGGGGAGAGATTCCAGACTGGTCTCGGCCATTACACAGCACTGGGGAGATGGACTGTGCAGCACTTAGGCTTATTGCAGTGTGGGCTGAAACAGAACAGATATCTAATATAGACGAGATGGGCTTGCACCAAAATGGTGGATGGTAAGCACAGTCCTAATAAAACGAGGCTGCACAATACAGAGGTTTTACTGCCAAAAGCTGTGCTGAGAAAAGCCAATCAGGCTAAGAAAAAAAGACATTTATCTCATTTGAGAAAATGGAAGAACATCCAGCGAGTAAAACCCACACACACATACTCAGTGACATCTACACAGAAACATACTTAAGGCACACAGACACACACAGACAAATGTATGCACTTAAATATAATCAGAGAAGCATTCATCTCCTCTGACAACAGCTACACAGAACCAAAGCCAAGCACAGTAAGCTGTCGTCTGTGGCTATGCAATGGGTCATATGTAATGAGCAGCACAATAAGCTTCCTGTTCCATCAGCAGGATGTTAAGCTTTAGCATAAAACAAAGGAAGCAAGATCAATTAGAACCACCTCGTCTTTACTAAAATAGCCCAGATTTAACCCTCCTTCTTGTAAAAACACGTAATTATAGATGTTACAGTGCAGTCTCACGAGCAACTGTTTTTCTAGCACTACCTTAGATAACTTAAGGCAAATTCTTGCTAGAGAGCTGCAACTTCCACCTAAGTATATTCATTTATACCTATTTACATCTAGTTTTTAGCCTTCATTCATATTTACAGGTCAATTCCATACTTATACATTAGAGACATGATCAAGGTTTATCATCTAGTTGCTGAATACTAACAAAAACCCCTAGAACCATGGCAGAGAAATGGCACAGCTGTCAAGTAACCAAGCTGCATTCTGTTTAGTGCCACCTGCACACAGCTGGTAATCTTAGGTACCTTATTCAGATTATCCTCCCTGAGGTAAACATTACACACACCACTTGGACTTGCACTGACTGGTGTGAGAAAAAGGAACAAAGACCTGACAGTGACATCAAATACCATTACAATAAGAAAATATGAAAAGAACAGAGATACTACCTGTGAGAAATTACTTAAAGGGTGTCTGTGAAGATTCTCAGTCGTCCAGGCGAAGTTATTTAAAGGTTGAGTCATGGCAACTGGACTTTCAGTTTTAGGGTGGAAACATTTCACCACCCATCCAGGTGGCTTCATCAGTCTAAGAAAAAAGCTGGACCCATAGGCTCACTAGGTGAGCTATGTAAACCAGGTGAGAGTCATTGGGCCCACACCTCTGAGTTGGTTTCACTTCACACCTGGTCTGAATAGGCTCGTTAGGTGAACAAAGGAGTGAGCTCAGGTGAGGGTTGTTAGGATCTAATAGTGGACTCATGTGACCCCTCTGATTCACCACCTGGCTGCAGAGTGTGTCCTCCCTGGGAAACATTTGATTTGTTCCTTCATTTCCTGGGAACAGATGAAAGGGCAGCCTGGTAAATTGAAGACAGGTTATGTCTGAGCCCTCCACCCTGTTGAGGGAGGGTTTTTCCACTTGGACACAGATAGCTTCACTAGCTTCACTAGGGGTGCAGTGAAAGCAACCAAGATATATTGGAGGTTCCAGTCCAGCTTTTTTCTCAGACTGATGAAGCCACCTGGATGGGTGGGGAAACGTTTCGACTTAAAAACTGAATGTCCAGTTGCCATGACTCAACCTTTAGATACTTAAAGGGTGAATCCAGGATAATGGATGCCAGTTTTTACATAATGTATGTAACGTAACTTGAAATTAGCTACCACTAGACAAACATCAATACTGGGCTGTACAATCTTTGGTCATTGTCTTTTCTCAGACTTGTTCCCTCCTGACCACTAATTCCAAATCAAAGCAGAACAGTGGCTCTATGCCAGTTGCTTCTGGTCAGGCTAACTGTTATACAAAGCACACAATAGGCACAAAGCACCGTGTCACTTTCTGTGACATCTTCCTGGTGTTTCTTGGCTTCCTGGGTAGTTCAATGGCAGAAAAGTTAGTTGAAACTTCACATTACTCCTGCTGGCAGCAGGTATTAGGCCGTCAAATCATGAAAAAAGGAATAAGAAAAGATCTATTAACTGGGGGAGAAATAAATGAAAACTTTAAATATGCTTTTAGCTCTCAACTGTTTCAGACATTACTCAATGCTATACACAAATACCAGAAAAATGTCTAACATATTTCTTTTAAAAAGACTATTTAGTGATTACTTCGCCAGCATGAAATACACCAAGACTCTCTTTATTTGTATTTTTTTTTACTTGTTTACCCAGGCTGCTGTTATCATTCTGCTGATTTCCAGCTTCGTGTTAATTCTAATCAGTACCCAGATAAAATGTGTCTAGCCACAGGGTGAAGGTTCATTCTCTCTGCCCATTGTGCCAGGAAGCCTTGGTGGGGTTTTAGTGACACAGTAAAGCC
Organism: Mastacembelus armatus; assembly: GCF_900324485.2. Taxonomy (NCBI): domain Eukaryota; kingdom Metazoa; phylum Chordata; class Actinopteri; order Synbranchiformes; family Mastacembelidae; genus Mastacembelus; species Mastacembelus armatus. Next base: position 7,866,504 of record NC_046643.1, on the reverse strand, counting down.
AAATCTGCCATGTCTGCCATGAGGAAATTGCCTAAGAGTATAACAGAGCAGACAATGGGAGGGGAATAGGACTGTGCATTCACATCATCTGAGGGATAATGGATAGTGTGCCAAGATTCATAAATATATACATAACCTGTGAAAACAAAACTTAATTGTCCATTCAATTTCAATGGCTGATGCTTCACTCTCTCTCCAATTCACATTCACTATAACCCACAGGGCAGCGCCATATGTCAGCACAGTGGAGCCCTCTGTGTTTTCCCATGTGGCATGTCACTACAGTTGATCTCACCAGTGTCATGTAAGGTGGGCAACAGGTAATTAAGCCTTCACACTCAACAGGGTTGATATCCCTCAACCTGTCACTCTGTTATCAAAGTTACCACAAGATCAGCTACTTTTTTTTTTTTTTTTTTTGCATTTTTCACTCTGCTGTTCTGCTTATGTAAGTGTAAGAGAGAAAGTAGGATCTTAAGTAGTAAGGTGTTACCATTATCAACATTAATCATTTAGAGTAACAATACTATAAATACCTGCCATACCTACTCTACCATTTTTAAAGTTTCTTCAAATATATCTGCAACAAGAGACAATTACATCATCCAAGGTCAGAAGCAAGACAAGTCTGACAGTTTTATTCCACAGTGCTCTAATTGCCTCCAAGTGGAGTTAAAAAACAGTCTCTTTGTTATTGTGTCTTTGGTTTTATCTAGTCACGCAATGTGGTCTTAGGCCTCCAGAGCCTCTTGCTGTTGCTCCATCGAGCCACATCCCAACATTCACAATATCTCAAAAACACAAACTCCTGTCAGGTAATTAGCCTAATTAGTCACTCGCTTGTATTTCCATCCCCTCCCTAGGCTTGCCTTTCTCTTATGTGGGTTTGAAGAATGCCATCATTAATATCATCCCACCATGGATCATTAAGCATTACATGTCACCATGATAAAGGTCCCAATCCTGGCCTGGGAAAGGCGACATGATAACCTAGCTGGATAGAATGGCTTTAAATTGAACCATCTGATGATACAATTAGTTCATCACACACTGATAATTTTGCTCTGGAATATGAGAAGATAATGGCTTTTATGATTTGTTTTCTCCATTTTGTAAGGTATATATATTTACAGCAGTATGGAAGCCCTTCATTTTAAGCTAAGAAACACTAGCAGAAGTGGCTAAAGGCATTTAAAACTATTGGCATGCATTAGAGCAACAATAGGGAGATGAAATATCAAGAGAGAAACATCAGGTAAGTCACAAATCTCACAACTGGCTTACCATACAAATACTAAGACTGAACTTTAACACATTCCACATATCACATTTATGCTATATCACTTAAAAAAAAAAACAACATGGAAGTTGTGTTACCTTCATAGACAGCTTTAAATCCCTGCCCACTGACTGCGTAGTCAGACAATAGCCACAGTGTGAGCCTGGAGCCTGTACTCACAATGGGTGAAGGCAGCTGGAACCCTGTTAACCTGAGAACAAATGGACAGAAGGACAATAACAGTCAGACACATTCAAAAAAAAAAAAAAAAAAAGATCCAATCAACAGCACAGCTGGTTGCAAGGTTAGGTATGAAACCCGCTTCTGTCAAGCCAGCTGTTCCCTCTGGCATTCAAGGATGACTTTTTGTGTAACAAGGCTCTGAGTGATTCACAAATTATGAACATGCTAAGACCTCAACAGGACAGAAAACCTCAACAGATATTTATGTCATCAGTGGAGACAGTATAACTGCAATCATGCAGTGTAAGAAATAACCAACAGGCAAAGAGACAACAAACATAAATTATATTTATTTATTTATTTTGTAATAGCCAAGTAATGTTAACATATAATAAACAAATATTTGGACATTTATGCAGTCTACAAACTTGTCTTTGGCTGATCTACAATTTTATTAACCAGCTCTGCTGGTTTATATTGAAAAGAAACAAAAAAATGTTAACTGGGTTATTTGATTTTTGTATAAGCTGGGCTTAAATATGGTTTTCTGCTGACAGTGATGGAAACAAGAAAAATTGCTAATTAATTTTCTTAAGAAGATGCAGAAACACGGATAAAACTTTCTTTTAGTGTGAAAAAATAAGGTGACTGATGCCGTGCGGACGGGAGTTTCGTTAAATGTCAGAAATAAATTTGTCCAAATATTTTTATTCTTTTGATGGTTATGTGGACAAATGTGCATTTAAAGTCATATATTTCTTCTTTACTGTTGTTCTAATGGTGAAATTGAACTGTTAAAATGTACACGGATCCTGTGGCTCTTTATATTAAGAGTTTTAGCAGCAAGGCCTCTAATGTAACTTTAGCTAACTGAGGTTAACATTACGTAAAGTTAGGTAATGTTAGCCCATTGACGCTCATAATCAGTACTAATAAACAGTGTACTAAAACTATGATTAAAACAAGCTAAATAATTCTGAGTAATGAGCCTTATTAGTCTTATTAGTTCCATCTTCAGCAGCTATTACATCCATTTAACATGTCTGCAGCCCAGAGCCTTGCAGCACTCACACACAGATACAAATACTAATTTATAAAACAGTGCTCACCACAGGTTGATTCACTGTGCATAGATATGAATATGTGTGTGTGTGTGAGTGTATGTATTCTACACACCCTGGATTTACAGTTTGTAACAAAAGGACAATATTGCTCTCCCAACTTTTAGCTCATCCTTGAAAGTTCCCTTCCCAAGTGTCACTTTAATTTTGTTCCCACATGCACTTTCTCATTGCATGTGTATCCCCCATTTTACAATCTATTACATTCCTCCCTTTTATCTCTTGGTGTTAAGAGAGGTCTCAGTGTATCACTTAATCCTTAAGTACCACATTGAAGGTAGAGGAAAATTACAAAACACCAGTGTGGAAAAGATGAATTGGAACAAAAAGGGAAGAGGACTTTAATATATGCATGATTTCACTCCTCTCTGTAAAATTGTCATGGCGGGATATCAGCTAAACGATGGGACACATGTTCATGCAAATAGCCCCTTTGCTGACCGCAAATTGAGTTGGAAGGCAGCCATCTTGTTTCGGCTGTGCACTGCAGGGAAGGTGGGATTGATAGAGGGTATGATGGTGGGGCAGAGAAGGGGGGTGTCTACAAGCTGAGAGCAATTCTTGCTGCATCCAAATCATGATCATCTGGCATAGGCCAGATATGGCTTTGAATCGTTTTTCCAAGCTAAGAAAAAACAAAATGGATACCGTCAGAAAACACACAGAAACTGGCTTCACATGCAAAGGGAGATTAAATATTGCAATGTGATATGAGCTGTGGCAATCTCAGGCGTGCAGCCGGTAGTGTGAAAAAGCCAGCTGGGGGATTGGCTGTTATCAAGGAAAAGATGCGAGATATGATTGCGACTGAGCGATACAAAAGAATGGATTTGCAGCGCAGGTGTCTCAAGTGAGTGGTAAATTGATAGAGGAGAGGCAAAAAAGAGGGAGGAACAGAAGAAAAGCAAAAAAGATACAGAAAAGTTAAGAAAAATTTATGGGAAATCATTGGTTTGTACTGTATGGGAAACTGAGTAATCTCAGAAATAAGGACCCTCGAAAAAGAAGAATAGCTGTATATGTGCATGGCTGCATCCAGACCAAAGAGTATATGCTGTATGTGTGTGTACACATTTACATAAACTCATGTGCGTGCACATGGAGAGTGCAGAGGTCTATTAAGAGGGCTTTCCACCTGACTGGCCTCAGCATCATCTCAATGAAGAACCTCTGCTTCCAATTATTCCACCACTACTCATGGGAACAGTAAGGGGGCACACAGACAGACAAGGAGACATAATATACGTGCAGAAAGATGTCTGTATAGGAAAAGAGTGGAGATATCGTAATGAGAAGATGGCAGTGTTGAAGAGTAGGTTGGGGGGTGAGTAAATGAAAAGTGGGGAGGTGAGAGATTCACATCAATACGTGGGAAGGGAAAAACTGCAAACACAAGACTTGAGTTGCTTTAGGATGAGTCATGGTGAGAAAATCCTTCATTAGGCTCCACAGCTATTCAGGGATTCATCCTCAGATACTCATGGAAACACACACACATATGCACACAGTTTTATTCATTTGAACATTTTTGCATGCATGTGTTTGTGATCTTCCCCCCCAAAATGTATGCATGTTTACAGCTGTATACAGACGGAGACTAAATCAGGTCACGCATCCTTTAATCATATTCACTCAGTCAGTGTGTGTGTGAGTGTGTAGGTGTGAGTTCTCAGGGTGGAAGGTAAGCACAGTGCTGATACAGCTGAATTTCCCCCAGAAGGAGGAAGAGGGAGGAGGGGAAAAAAGAAAAATAGATACAGCAGCAAGATTTTGATGGCTGAGTAGAGGGGAGACATTAGCCAATAAATGATGGGTGGTAAGAGAGAGATGGGGAGAGCAGGAGTTGGAGCGCAGAATGAAGAACTACGTGGATATTTTTATGTGTATTTGTGTGTGTATTGTGTACTCGGTACAAGACCGTGCACAGCTATAACTTGTCAGTGGTCAAGGCCAGGAGCTGCTGCTCGGGTGTGCTCTGTGAGCTCTAATTCTCCACTGACTGCCTATCACACTAACAGTAAGAGAGAACTAGTGTCCACTATTGCCACACACACACACACTCTCACACAGACACACACACATACACAGACTGGTCTAGTTCCAGCATTTCTGTATGTTCTTGGCGAAAGAAAAATATTCTCAATGCTTCTTTTATTGTAGTTGAAAATCCCATCTGTTGCCTTCCAGTGTGTGTGTCTGTGTGTGATTGTGTGATTGCTCTCCTTACAGAGAAAAAAAGCTGACCGTGTAGCCTAGTGGAGGTTAAAATAGGACACTAGTTCCACACACATGATTTGATTCCTCCAGCTAATAGGAAAACTTTCAAAGGCGATAAGCACTTCTATCAGCCTTCTTATCCTTTCTGTTTGGTTAAGCTGTAATTTACCATGTCACTTTGCCCAAAGGCATGATCTTGCCTTGATAGAGTTTTACGGTTAGCCTTCAGCGCTCTCAATTTCAGTTAACACTGCTATTTAATCAGAAACCTTGCAATCGTGTTACTAGTAATCATCATAGTTAGTACGTTTGTAGAAGAGGAAGGGAGAACAACCTTTACGTTTTTTTTGCATTATGTTACTGGCCATATTTTAGTTTCTGGTAACAAATGTCTCTTAATTTTAACGAGTCATCTTCACCTCACTTTGTCCAGAACACAACAAAGGCCAACGAAGGTAGACGCAGCAAAAACTTGTAGATCGACAAAGCTGCTCATAGATCCCACAACCCATCAATATTTCAAAGGAAAACTGACAGATTTCTAAATATGACATGCTAATGGCTTGTATCTTTCACAAAAGGAAAGTCTGGATGTAACATGCAGTCACTCATCAATATTCATAAACATGTGAAATCACACGGTATTTGTGCATCGCGGCCGAACGGAAAGTGGGAGAGTCTCTCAGATGTCTCTGACGCTGAATGCTGATGGTGAGATAATCAACCGCAGTCAGCGCCAACTGAGAGACAAACCACAGTAAAGTCATTAACAAACCGGTGTCTCTAGAGAAGGGGGCAGAGAGAGGCTGACATAAAGGGAAGAGCAGAGTGGAAGGGAAGGTGAGAGGAGAAAGACGATACGACTGGGAGGAAAAAATATTAGGTGCGACTTGAGGAGATTTGAACAGATGAAGCACTCCAGAAAAAATAGGAACAGCTAAACAGAGATGTGTGGGGGTTGGCTGTGAAAAACAGACGAAATGTGAAAACTTAAACAGCAAAATAATGGAACATGAACTTTTGTGTCGAGAGAGAAATAAGGATGAGGGAGAAAAGCAATGCGATGATGAAAACAAGTGAATAATTTAGTGTCAGAACAGTGATAGAGGACTTTACTCATTAGTTCTGTCCATTTTAGGGCCATGAAAAGACACAGGCCCCAACACAGGACTGATGGCTTTATCAGTGATAAGTGCATAGTCTTGAATTGATCTAGGCCTTAAATCTAATTCTACCTGTTTAGTATGGCCTTATGGCTTATGCACACACAGATTTACATCCTCTGGAGTGTCTGCTGTTCAATACGTGTATACGATGTATTCAGGTTTATCTCCAGGTTGTCTGCACTGCATTAACAGCACGTTCTATCTGCATATGTCCAACCTCAAATATGCCTGTAAGGCAGCACAGTGGACTACAAGACCTCTCTTGTATTACAACTATACAAAAAGGGACAGTCTATGTATAATGCTTGTATGATTATTTAAAAGCATTATTATAATAATTATCATTTGAGAAGCCTTAAGACAGAATCCTTAAATGAAATATAAACACTGACAAAAGTGTCAGGAAGTAAAAAAACAAAAAAATAAAAAAAATAACCACTGTATTGTTTGTCCATTTCTTCCCTTTTTGTAGAGACATAAGTCAATTACAGCAACAACACATCAAGGCTGACAAATAGAACAAGCTGACGCTCACATGTCCACTGTGTTTTCCCCTGCTCTGCACAAATCGCTTTGCCATAATCCTCGGGCAGAAAACAATTAGGGATAAAATAAAACTAATTCAATGTTATGCCACACATGCCCCCAGGAAAGTGACAAAGCTAAGTGCTTGCCATGAGATATGCTGCTGTTTACTCGCCGGTACAAGGCTCTGTGGGTGCGTGAGTGGACAGAGTAATTATGACACACAACAATGTCGTATCATGGAAAGAATGGGGACAGGCAGAAGAGACTCACCTGAAAGCAAACTGGGAACAAGGTCAAAAATCCAACAAAAAAATCACCATTAGATTTTGTCTTTCCCAGAATTTCTCAGCTTTAGAGGAGATGCTGTTGACTCAAAAGCTGCAGTTTGCCACTTAGCATAACATACATTCAAGATATCTTTCACTAGTTAAGGTTTTCATCTGGGTACCATTACCCCATAACCAATCACTAGAAAATGACCCACCCCACTGACATACTTTTCAGTGGGGTTATAGGAGCAGTTAACATTTTCTTAAGGCAGAATTCTGGAAATCAGATGTAAACTGAGCTCCAGATGTGGGGTAACTGTCTGGGTGCATCATATGTGGCTATAAATGGACTCAACCAAAAACACTCCTTTCATGTAACAGTACCAAGAACAGATGAGAGAAATACAGTTCTGAAGTGCCCTGCTGATCTTAATCCAAATGACCACTTATAGACAGAGCTGAAACTCACAGCTGGGAGAAAGCAGCCAGCAAACCTGAGAGAAATGGAGCAGTTTGTTCAAGAAGACTGGGTCAAACTGCCATTTGTGAAGCGTACAAGTCTGGTTAAGAGCTATAAAAAGCACTCAGTTGCTGTGATTGCCTCCAAAGGGTGGGCTACAAACTATCAGGTCCAGATATTTTTGTACATGCTATTTTTGTTATATTTTTCAAAATAAATGTTACATTAAAAATCAAAAGCAACATATCTGTTACATATGGAATATACAATAGTGGGTGTGATTTACTTTTTCCTTTAGCTACATCTGCATCGCTTCTTTTACCTCTTTTACTATACATCACTGTTTGTTGCTAGTTTTTCATAAATACAAAGAGATTTATAGTCAGCAGTTATGTGGAAACATAACATCCAAAGCCGTAAATAGACAACTGTTTGTCCAACTGTCAGAAACAGACACTAGACATATTTAAATCACTGAATAAATCTAATTGGAAACCTGCCCAAAGCCAGGTGTATAAGGTCTAGGTTTGTTGCATAGAAACTTGACTGGGCTGCACACACACCTTTGAAATTAACTGGAATGTCAACTGCAATCCAGGCCTTGTCACCCAACATCAGAACTCAAACTCATAAATGCTGTTTACACCTAATCCCTGTAGTCAGGTTCTTAGTATCTTATGGAGAGTCTTTCCAATCCAGTGAAGGCTGTTGCATCATCATACAAATGCCTACTGTGTTGGAATGAGGTGGGGGTGTAGCATCCAGATATCCACATACCTTTGAATGTTTTTAAATGACTCAGTGTTTGCACATATGCATGACTGCAGTGCATGGTTTTTAAGTCTAAGCCGTTGAGGTTTCTTCAAAGATATTGCAATAAGCTCTGAATTTATATTCAAAATTTAATCATTTGCACACTGCACTCTCTCTCTCTCTCTCTCTTCCTCTTGCTGTGATCTACAGCTTCCCCTTCATGCTACAGAGGGATACTACTAATAAACTCCAAAACAAGGTTATGCAGAAGATCTGATTAGCCAGCACGACTAACAGGGACACAGTGACCAAGCCCAACCAGTGCTATTTAGTTTCTACCTGTCGCTTCTCTTAAATTCCTGTGGCAAGGAAGATCAAAGAGCAGCGGAGGGAAAGGAGACGGGGGGGGTCGGTGCTCTGTTTATGTTAGTGGAAAAAGAGCTGGTTCGGATCTTAAATTATCTGCAGGCTCTCACAAACAGATTTACTTATATGCTGTTGGTCTTGTTTCTGTATACAGTCGACAGTCTCTCTTTAAGTCCTTCTCTGCAGGTAGATGTCGACATTATAACACCCTCTCTCTGGAAAGTCTGTGGCTTTTTGGTCCATATTTATTTTAGTCCTCAACATCACTGCTATTAACTGTACAGTATGAAACTGCTATAAACTGATTTAACATCTTTTATGATGGATTCACAGATTACCATTACTAAATAAGCACAAGTGTGACTGGTCACATGCAACATCTATGTAATTACAGGTGCAGCGAATCCTTTTGAAACAGCACAGCTAGTTTACCTATGCACATGTGTGTGTGCGGCATGCACAATGAGTGTGTTTTATCCATTGCCACGTTTCACAAGGTGTTAGGATAACTAATTAGACCGCTATGCTCTGAATCTCCCAGGGATGAACAAGATAAAACAAAGGGAAAGGGTAAAATCAAGGAACAAACATGTGACTGCAGCGACACTCACAAAACTGACAAAGGATGGAAAAATATGGCAGGGATTTGCCTAAGCTGGGAAACAAATGGTGCACAAGGAAAACATCTGTGCTTCACAGTCGTACAGATTACAGCTTTGAGCATTTTTTTGTTGTTGTTTGGCATGTGGTTAGATGGGTCAAATACAAATAGGTTCTACCCCACTATACTGCTTTCATTGCTGTCTTTAAGCAGATTTTTATTTTATTTAATTAATTAATTAATTTGTAGTGAACCAAGCCTAATGCTGAAAAATGTTATTTTGATAGAGATCAGGTTGAGAAATGATTTTACATTTACATTGCTCTTCAACCTTGTAGCACATTAATAAAAGAACTTTACCCTATATGAACACTATATGCACCAGCCACAGCAGTCCTTCATGAGGCTGAGTGCTAGATCCCATGTAATGTATTAGTTGTTTTTCCATTATCAGATAACTAAATATTGTGTTACTTTTTAAATATACATGTCAATAAATGGCAGAAAATGTTTGAAAATAATGATTATAAATTATGAAGGAATAGCGTATAGGGAGCCATGTCAGTATGGGTGTGGGTGAGTGTGTGCTACAGAGCTCTTATCACTCTTATATTTAAACCATCCAAGGCTGCTGAGATGTTTATGACATTTTGGAGAATGCACGACAGCATGCACATATCACTTCAGCACTACTTGCTTATGCAAAAGAGACAGTTCTATGTATAAACATCACAGGTATACTGCCTCTGACTTTAATTTGAAGCTTTGGATATCAAACCCACAAAACAATACAGATAAAAAAATATATAAAAGAGGTAAAGAAGTAGCTTTTTATTAATCGCATAAATGGATCATACTGATGAACAGTTGATTACAGATACTGGGGTTATTCAGCCTAGAGAAATGATTTAAAAGGCCTTTTTAGCATGATTATCTATGGAGACAACAGCCACAGAGCTACAGCAACATGATGAATGGACTGTTTTTCCGAGGACTAGGAGGCTTATTGTGCTTATGTACTCTAAACTCGGTTTTGCAAAATACTATTTAACTTAACTATTTCGTGAACACTGACCTAATCATTTATTCACCACTAACCTGCAGTAATGTGATCTTAACAAAAATCAGGTTGTTCATGATTGGTTTAATAATGGTTTTAGCAGAGGTGGAAAAACCCACTGTAGTGTAAGTTGTAGGCCCACAGTATTGGGGAGTAGTAGTAATGGTGTAGCACAAAAAACAGAAGAGAGGATTTGAAATGGATCACTGACTTCTTTAACCAAAATATGAAAAAATGTGCATGAAAAACATGGTGTTTTATTCAAAAAGGTTTCACCATGAAGGAACTGTTACTGCTGTGCTGGTTCTTCAACGCCACAGCAGTTCTTGCTCAAAAACTGCTCTCTTTGGCAGAATAGCTTGTCAAGTTATATTTATTACCATAACCAGCATGATCATTCCAAAATGATTGGAAACAGGGATAAATCATGTGAAGCTAAAAAAGCTATGAAAAGCTTGATTCCCATCTGCTCTTCCCCTTCCAACGTGTTGAATCATGACACTGCAGACACGTTAAACTCGCTGTACACGTGTGCTCATGAGTCGTACTGTGCCTTAGGTATTGTAATTGGAAAATTGTGAATTATGTGATTTGCATAAGTTGTCATGCAAATCAACAAAATGAATCCCCTGCGGTGAGAAAAGCCTAACATCTGCCTCCCACCATCCTTTTGTTAGGTTTGTTTATCAATTTATATCATGAAATTCTGGGCTTTGTTTTAGTTTCTGCCATATTGTGTGTTATTGTGCTGTGCGTTGAATACTCTGCAAACCTGTCAAGTTAAAAGAAAAAAAGTACTAGAAGCATTTAAATGAAAATACTGGTGATCAGCTTGTGCTTATTATATTGTCACAGACGCTGTTGCAAAGATGACCTTCTGCTGACTGATAAAAACGTTTTATTCTATGGCTGCAGACCACTAAATGTTCCCAAAAAAAAAGAGACATCATTAACTCAATATATCAGATCTGGCCAAGTTTAATTTTGGAAATATTTCACAAGAGCATCTTCATCTGCTGGCAGGGGCAGCAATTTTAAGCCTCTGCTGCTGGGCTTTGCATATCTAACCACTTCACAAGAACATCAGTCCCCACAAACACCAACAACATGCTCAGATCAGGATTTTTTTTGGCTGAATTTTTTGTATAAAACTGCTTTCAAACCAATTAAATCTGATTTTAGTTTAGATTTTCTCCATCTTAACATAATGATCTTCACATAAATTCTCCTATCAGTTAAAAAATGGTTTACATTTAAATTACATTAACTGGGGCTACACAAGGCAAAAGGTACACCTAATTATGGATTTTCGCATTTGAGAACAGAAGTTGGTTAAAATGTGAGCAGGGAGCACTACATGGGCATAATTACACAACTATTTTTAATGATTTTCATATTTTCATATCTGAAGGCTTAAATGGATCAACAGGTCGGCCTATCAAAAATTCTGACACATTTCTTTGACTTAAATGAGTGTGACCTCTGAGCACAGAAGGCCAAACATGACACATCTTGTTGAAGAGTGCACTGCATATTTAATCTATTATCTCAGCAGGAAAACTTTTAATTTCATGCTGCTGGTTGAGCGTACCCTGTTAAGAGCATTATTAGGGCGAGGGGGTTGGGAGAATGTCCATAGCAATACACACAGTGAGTGATACACGTGATGCAGGGTATAAATTCACAGCCATCTAGTTGATTATTTCTTTAATCTGGGGTTACAGGGCCTAATAATTCTGCCTCCCAGGTGAGCAGATGTCATAAATCTCAACATCATTTCACTTCTTTCTAGCATAAGATGATGAAAAATAAACTATTACTCTTCCTCCTGTTTTTAGCAGTCTGTTGTGAAAGCTGGCATTGATAAGTGGCAGGCTCTCTATTAACAGCTCAGACTCAAAGGAATCATAAATCCAACAGAGTGTGTGTGTGTGTGTGTTGCAATGTGTCTGCTTGCACATGTCTGGGGTCGTCTATAAAAAAATGATATAAATATCTACATGTGTATGTGTGGATGACGTTGAATAAGATATTGAATCATGACCACCATAAACAAATAAAACCATGCAGTCTTGAAGCCATATTTCTCACTCACACTGAATTAAACACTCCTCCTCCTCATTTAGATCCTTCCTCAAATGTCACACAATGTGCAAACATGTAAGCATGTGTATCTGAGGATGAACAGACCAAATAAATAAATAAATAAATAAATAAATACAAGTGCGTGTTCTTGAACTGGAGTCAATTTCCAAAGTATGTCTTGCGAGAGATTGATGGTGGAGGCCTTCACTGAAGAAGTCTTATTGCCATGCCTAGTGTTCACGCAGGAAGTGTCATTGTATGTCATTAGCTCTGACCCTGACCCACAGACATTGGCTCTTTATAAGCTTGACTCATTGACTAACACAAACACACGTACTCATTCACATTAACACGCCAAATACTTGGAGAGATAAGAGACTGAATTAACAAAAGCTTTGGATGCTCCATGCTAACAGTCATTAGTGTATATTAATCCCTGGTAGGTGATTAGCATTAACTTAACTTATAATAGTGATAAAAAAAGAAATTATAGGTGCACTAAAGCTACATAGAAGTGTTGTAGAACATTAAATTATGCACAAACATCTCTTTTTATGTATGCAGATGGTATAATTTAAAAGAAATATGATGATAATGCAATGCAGCCACAGTATAATAAAAATCTGTTACAGTCTTTTGTTACTAAAAGTTGTTCTGTAACTGCAATTATACCAGGGAATACTGCCATAAATAATATGTAGACATGATTTTTGTAAACAGCTGTGACAAACACTGTTTTTCATTATTGATACATTATGTGATTTTTTCTTTAAAACGATTATTAACAATGCATCAAATTGCTTTTTATAATGTGACTACAGTTTCTCTGGTTTGCAATCAAACTGTAGACAAATAAGGTAGCTGGTTAATGTATGGCAGGTAAAAAGCAATAAATAAAAGCTGCTTAAGGGATCAGTCAGACACTTGTGAATATACATTTACTGTTTGCTCTCATTTGTTTTGGATAGCAGACAGATATACAGCTTAAATTAAAACTTTGAACTGCAAGCAGAAATAATACCAAACCTCGTGCATAATTTTCCTTTCTCCCATGAGTATTACTTTCATGCATGGTATCTACATTTGAGGTCAGTTTACTGAATTTTATACTGGGTTAGGTTAAAAACTACCTTGGAGTGAAATCAGTATGAATGAATAACAATACTGTAAAATGAATTATTATCTTGTATTCCAAAACCTCCTTACTGCTCAGACTCTCTATCCATTATGGCCAACGGTGGTGCCAAAGTCATCATTTAAAAAGTTCATATCGTGAAAAAAAATATAGACAATAAGCAAAACATCATATTGAGAAAGTTCTCAGTTGTGTTTTATACCAAATTTATAAACGAATAGACTGTTTTGCCTCCCAACCACCACTGGCTCAATATAGCGTGCCTGAGAATATCCCAGAGGGAAGTGGATGTGACATGAGTGACAGCAGGTATGAAGAGAATGACTCCAAGTCTGAGATGGAAGGTGATCCAGAGAGTAAGCCAGAGAGACAGCCAAGAGAGTAAGATGGCAGCAAGAAATAGGAAAAGCAAAAACAGGGTATGAGAGTGTAGGGACAATGACTACCACAGGGTCCTTATAGTTTTCTAAGGAAAGTTTGAGTCAGCACAGAAGGTGAAGAGCCCATAGAGCTTTTCTCCAGCCTGCTACCAAGACTCTCATAGAAGAGATAGTGTTTCAATCCAATATTTATGCATTGCAGCAAGGGAAAGAAAATCTCATCCTCAAAGTATTCTTGGGCATTGATTTAACAATGAGCTAAATCAGCTACCCAAGTACAAGGACGTCCTGGTCATCAAAGTGACGTTTTTGTCTGTCCTTGAGTGTAGATGCAGTATCTGTCCATCACTTTGACAAAATCCAGAGATACCTGCACTTTCTGGACATGCTGATGGAGACGAATTCTTCACAGTAAGGCCAGTCTTAAATGCTCTTCAGCTCTGCTTCATTGGTGCAGTGAAGCCGGAGGAGTGCCAGGCTATGGATGAACAAATCATCCCCTTCAAAGGCAAGCATTTAGAGCAAGCAGTACACAGCCAGGAAACAAAAGCCTTGGGGTTTCAAGGTGTGGGTGAGAGATGTAGAGTTTCAAGCTGCAGCTGGGGCCAGTGGTCAAAGGGGTGATGTAAGGGAGGTAGGCATGTCAGCAGATGTTGTGCTTCATCTGTGGAGTGACAGCCGTGGCAATAGCCACACGGTGTTCTTTGACAACTACGTCTACCTCATGTCTTTACTTTAGAAGTTGTATGTGTATAGTATTGAGTAACTGGTCAACTTGCCACATCAACAGCCTTAAGGGAACTGAAGCTAAGCTTGTGACGCTCACTGACCTGGAAAGGGATGGAAGAGGAGCCTCATCTGTGGCCACCGCTGATGACAAGATAACTCTTACATGGCTTGATCAGTCTGTGGCATTATTCTGTGCTGGTAAACATCCTGGGGATAGTGCACAAGGATGGAGCAAGCAAAAGTGTGCAGTGACTCAAATATCTCGACCTTTTGTAGTTCCTTTTGTAAACATCCATATGGGTGAAGTAGAAGCTCTGCTTTTAAGAGAACATTTGTTCCTTCAGCATGTTTTTCTTTGGTGGAATCATTTTGTTTGGCAAGACAGGACTCCTCTTTTTTAATTGTACTATGAGCTGAAACTTAAAAAAAAACTGATGCAAGGACGCCGTCTGCAGGTTACTTCAACTTAACACCAGAAACTTGAGCTGGCAATATTTTGAACTGATGAGAAACCTGACTTTCTGCATTTGAAAGCATCCATTGTTGAAAGCACTTATTAACACCAGGGCTGTGGAAAAACTTAGCAGGGAGTGCATCAAGTCAGTTCCAGCCTTCCAAGAGAAGGAACCAGGTCAATACTGCCCATGTTGTACAAATGGCACTGCGTCAAGACATGCAGTCACTAAGAACACTGATCTTGCTTTGAAATGTGTCAAAAAAAAAAAGCCCAGATGTCTTTCGTTTTCTCTGAGGGCCTTCCCTCTGCAGTCCTGAAATACTTACTGCTGACTACACCACAGATCTCACCTACAGAAATGAGCTAATTAGATATTTCCTCTCTGTTATCAGCTGTGGATTTATTCTTATATGTACCCCTTTGGTGCATGGTGCCCACATACTATATTTGGACAGATAAATAACCTTGATATGAAATTTGCTTTTAAAAATATGCATTCAGGTTACATCTGAATTTTGAATAATAAAAGCAATCTTTAAAAAATCGGAATAACTTTTATCATAATTCATGCATGAGAGGGATATAATGTGCAAGCACTTGTGCGCTGAAGTGCTTGCCAAAGAGCAGAAATGTCTCTGAAACCTTATGTGTCTGATATATTACTAGGCTAACAGTTTTCCATCCCACTGCCATTTACTGTGTACTTAAAAGTGTGTGTGTTTGTGAGTGCGGTCTTCATTTTATCTCTATTCCAATAAACCTTGATTTTGTTGACACTGAATCAGCTTGCTGGGAATGGCTGTACACTAACCCAGATCCCCTTTGTAAGCACAGTGTAGGCGCACACACATAAACACCCCACCTCTCTCTTTTTGCCTCCACACACAAACTCATATTGTGACACCCCAACCTCCCAGCACTGAGGGCTGACTGTAGTGTTAATGCCACTCCCAGTACCATGCACTAGTGCTTCTTATTTAGGTCCTATCAAGCCTGCAGGCTGAAAATCTGTCTCTTTCACGCTGCCTCCTCTCCCTCACTTTCCCACCCCTGCCAGACTGCCGGGCCTTAAGTCCCTCTGTTCCATCACTCCATCAGTGAGAGGAAGGCATGTGGAGAGAGATGCCCTCACACACCCCAGTGGCTTTCCCCTGTGCTGAAATGTACTCAGTGTTCCCAGATTGGCAGTTACAAGGTGAAAAGTGACACAACAAGTGAAAAAAGACCGCTTTTTACATGTAAGGAATGTGCACTCCTGTACAGTGTGACAGTGACTGAGCTGGTAGCAGTTCTCACTTAAGGTCAAGCTGACTATTGCTTTAGTCATGCAAAGGTCTCTCTCACTACTATGCTCGACTACTACAGACTCTGTTTAACTCAGGACCTCCAGGGTTACTCGTGTCAGAGGACCTGTTACATAATCACTTAACGGTGTGTAAATGACCAGAGTATCACTTAAATGCATTTTTAAAATCTAATTATCTTGCAAACACAAAATGGGAATGAAAATTTGAAAAATAATAATTCAGCTAAAATCTATGCATAATATACTATTTTGATAAATATGACATTTTTTATGTATTTTCTACTTTTTGCCATAAATGTTTGAATGTTCAGATCAGAGACTATATACAGGTAATCCATCACCAGAAACATTTCACTTACCAAGGTTGCACTGTTGGACCACTTTGAAAACTGTCCAATCAACTGATGCATTCAAACATGACAGAGCTCAGCAACAGATACAGTTATAAGCATAAATAAATAAATAAATGAAGAACCATACATTCACAAGGATAATGTGAATCTGTAGATGTGGTTTAGTAAGTGACTCTCATGGAAGTGCACTGAAGTGAAAAAGTTGGGTTTGATATATCACTAGCTGTGTAACAATGAAATGAAGGTGACAAAACTGTGAAGGTAGTATCACATCATGGCAAGTTGATTTTTGGCAGTGAGTGTGAACCTTTTCTTTTGTTTACACAGTGGCATTGCCAGGCTTTTTATGTACCAGATCTGTATCAATTGTATTTGGCAACCCATGCTTTAGCACTAAATGCTGCACAGCAGTACTGGATCTTTTTTTTTTTAAAGACTATAAAACAGGTGTTTCCCCCAGCCCTTCCCTCCCCTGCCCTCCTGCTAGTTCTGCTAAATTAGGCTAACCACACTCTGACCCCAGGCCCATACATAGACTGATATCACACTTCTCATATCACAACACAAAAGTTTCACATTTCCAAAATGTTTAATAGTTCCTATAAGCATCAAATAAGCTAACATTCACAAACACCAGTGCTCTCAGCGTCTACACACTAATGTACATCCTTCTCTGTAATGGATTAGGATCAAATTTATGTGGTTAAATTTTACATCCTGACTCAGGAGCAGCTATTAAGAGTGGCCATTAGAAAACATTTTCTGAACCTATTTCAAAATAAAATAAAAATGATAACATGATAATCACATAGTATCATAAATGACTATATCATAGAAAATTAATGCATAAGATGATTTTTATAGAATTTTGAAATACTTAAATACAGACCTGATTTCACCTCAAGGTTAGCTTAGCTGCAGTTCGGCCAGTTCCACAACACAAAGTGCCCTTAACCACTTAGTCGCTACACCACCTCTAGAAATTAACACTCTGCTTAATTAGCAGCAATTCACTGCAGAGAGTGGATCACGCTTGTGAACTAGGACAAACTGCCTGTCATTGCATGTGATTTTTCTGCTTTTCCATTTGAAGCAATTGAATTTTCTTTCAGCTTCCCAGGAGTCAACTAGCATCAGCAGTTTAATGAAGTGCTGCAACAACAGATTGACTCCTATATGTATTTCCTAAGGAGTGACTCACAAAGCAACTGCTGCAGGAATGCACATGCTCCCCAACACACAACAGTGTGCATACACTTAGGATCACAAGCACACAGGGCTGAACTGATTTGTAAGACGGCATTTTCCTGATAACAATTTTCTCTGCTTTGCTGTGACAGCTATGAATAAATTAATGGGTAAATAAACAAATCTAAAGAAAAGTGACTGCTTTGAAAACGAAATCAAAGGTGATCATTTGAATATGAATTGAGGCAAAAACATTTATTTTTGATGGCTACTTGAGATTAAAGGAAATATTTCAAACTACAACCTATAGTGTGGTATACATGAAAGGCTGATCAAATTCAGCAAACACAGCATACAGGACACAAAACGGAGAACAGTCAGTAGAGATAAGATATTAAAAAAATAGGTGAGAAGGAAATGAGGAAGGTAAGAGAGAAATTGGAGGGAGAGGAGCAAGAGAGATAGAAAGAAAATTACTTTTGACACAAGCGGGAGATGAAAGCAAAAGGAGAGCTGAATTATCAGATGTGCATCTTTATGTGTGGATGAAAATGTGCCTATGAATGTGTGTGTGTGTGTGTGTGTGTGTGTGTGTGCGGGGTGTTTGTTAGTGTAAATATACACGCATGTTCTCACGGACCACTGTTGACTGGTGAGAGCTGCTTCTAGCCTCTTCCAAGCACACTCAAAGATAAAAGTTTGAAGTCTCACTTTTACAAAAAAAAATCCTCATTGGAAATGAAAGAAACTCTGGTCAAAGACAACATAAGCTGAATCTAAAAAAGATCCTCAACTGCTTCTCTCTCTCTCATTTTTCTCTCTTTTCCTAACCACCTTTTCCTTCTTTTTTCAAATTCCTTTCCTTTCCCTTCACTTATTTTCAAAGCGCTTACATGGTGAGAGTGGAACATCCTACTGGAGCATCAATATACAACAGAGCCCAGAGGTCCAAACAGGAGAAAGGCTGAGGAGAACAGCGCAACACCAATCCATAATGGATTTGGTTCTCTCTTTCATTTGCTTTCTGCAGGGAGATGCAGTGGAGGCACCACTGGCACAGAATGAGAGACACAGGGATGTGAAGGGGCAGGAAAGAGGTGAGGGAGAGATATTGACATAGAGAAACACGGAGGCCGACGGAGACTCAGAACAGTGTCAATAACAAAAGCCCTTAAGAGTGTTTCTCTCATCTGTCTCTAGCAGCTTTCATAACATATGCCTGAAGCTATTTGCAAGGCTAAGCTTAGAGCAGAAGGTGACAGGAATTAAAAGCAGCTTTGGTGTGGATTCAGTTGATCAGATGCAGAAATTGTCACTAATTAGGTTAGTCTGTATGTGAGGTACTGCCAAGAGGTCTGATAGATATCAGACTGCAAGCAGTAATATCCCAAAATACATAAATGCATCAATGAATAGCAACTTTGTGCCTGTATCTTATAATTGCAGCTTATACAAACAGAAATCTGGCACTTTACATGGCAATTCATTCTAATGATGTTTATTTCTAAAATCCTGAATGTCAAAACTTAGTGAGCACAAAAAAAAAAAAACATACTAGAAAGACAACATTTCAGTTCAACATGAGGTAATACTTTAAAAAGCTGTTACAGGATGAGTTTGAGACAGTTGATTCAAGCTGCTTGTTTGAGTCTTCACAGCCAAGCGGGCTGCATTTCATTTAGCTAGTAGCTCTGAAGCACAAAATGTGAATAACCTTGGATGCACAAAGTCAGCATTGTATTACTCACCAAAGGACCTGCAACTCCCTCTGAATGCATCACTGACTGTAGTCATGATTATAATTTCTCCTCTTTCCAGTCCACTACCTTCATCAAAGACCTCTAATCAATACCTCAACACCACCAAGTCCAAATGACTTTATAAAGGACACTTTTAGATTAATTCACGGGGGTTAATTTAGTTTTGGCCATCTTTTTTTATTGTTCACAATAACACTACATATTACAATAACTGCTGAAATGTGGGAAAACAGTGACATCATGACAATAAAATAAGTCAGACGAACAGGCAGGTTGCAAACAGAGATGTTACCTTCTTTTTGTTCTTTGGGTTACCGTAATCAAAAGAACAAAATTATCCAAGTTAAAAAAGAAACACATGTAAAAATCTTATAAGATCATTTATTACCGTGTCCGCAGGTTCCCGGGGCTGGGTGGCCCGTCATACACCGACAAGATGTCAAAGTCCTCCTCTAGAGCGAAGCCTTGAAACACCAGTTGTATCCTGTTGTGCTCCGCTGCCACAATCACCCATGTGCAGTTGGCATAGTTAGGATAACCATAAGGGTAGCCTGGGCTCTCTACTGTCCCATTGGGAGTGTGTAGTGTGTAACTGCAGTTCTGAGCTGTGAAGAGAAAAAGAAATAGGAAGTTGTTAACAGGGTTTATGGTGTGTGAGAATTGTTATCGTGTATAAATATTAGAATTATTAAAGCATTTAAAACTAAATAAAATACACTCCTCTACATCCCAGAATAGGAATTTTACAAATCCACACACACACACACACACACACACACACACACACTTAAGCGCACACAGTCAAGCAGTTTGCACCAAGTGCTGCAACATCCATTATCACCTAGAGCATGCAGCATAAGCCATTAATATAGCAGTGCTAAATGGCTCACCCTCTCTGAGCTTTCCCCACCTCCATCATCACACACTTGTTCACTCACTGGCCCTTTTTACCACATTAGTAATAGGTTTCCACATTATACATGACATAGCTGGAGAAGAGAAGATGGGGGAACATGAAAAATGGAGAAAAAAGGATGCACATACGGAGAGAGATACACACTTGAGTAATACATTAATTATGCTCTTCTTGCATGTGTCTCAGCAGCCCCTCATACTGTCTTCAATCTTCAGATTTAATTGTGTGTGTTGTCTGTCTATCACTGAGCTTGGTGTGGATGTGTGGAGCGTGAGGTTTGATTGTGTGTATTTTGAATCCCCAAACTAAATGACTTGCATTTGACTGATCCCAGCTCATCTGGAAGTTTTAATCAGTGTTAGGGATTTAATTGTAATTCATCTCAAAAGTGGACTGGTGTGTTAACACACTTATATTTTGTGTATATTTTTCTGCACATTGTCAGTGTGTGCTTCCAGTATTAATGCACAAATAAACGTCTGCATGGACAGCATCACGGATGGCCGCTATCCCACTTGTTTGGTCATGATGACGGTTGGCCACCTCTTCCAGTCAAAACAGGCTCATGAAAAAGTTAATTTTCATCTTCCAGACAGCTAAATGTGAGCAGTCATCTACCAGTCTGCAACTGTAGGTGACAAAAGGATAATATCTTATTGCAGTTTGAAATCACATGCCATAGTGTGTTAAACCCGGGAATGCAAAATGAATTAATTTTCCTTTGCAAAAGAAAACAAACGCAGAGTTACGGTCACACAAAAGGAACCTGCATAATTAAATATCCTCATAGAAGGACTAAATTAAACGTTATGCTATTATACATTCTATTTATACAAATGATCTGTATTTTTCCTGTGTTTACTTCAGCCAGAAACCTGAATCATAATGCTGCCTGATTAAAAGGTAATTAGGAGAGTGTAATTGGAGGACATCTGCTATCTGCATAACCCACATTATTCAACAACACAAACAACACAACACTTGCAATAGATAGGATTTTTGTTTTATTCACTTATATCCATACTCATAACTGTGTAAATGTCTATGATGAATCAATGCATGAAAGTGAGATAACTAAATAAGAGCATAAAATAAGACTTTAAAAATCAAGACTTCAATAACTGCATCCCAGCTTTAAAACATTAAGGCTGCATTGCTAAATCCCACGTGGGGAAATGTATATATCCATCACTGACGTTTTGTGAAACATACAAATTCTGTGCTACTTTGTGGGGATGGAGCAATCCCAAAGCATCAAATTCCATTTAAGTTTTTATTCTGAAACATGCCTCATGACTGAAAAAACAGCAAGGGTGTATAGGTGGGTAATATGGCACCAAAGGCCAGCACATTAGCTTAGTGGTTAACACTGTTGCCACATAGCAAGAAGGTTCCTGGTTTGAAACCCATCAGAGACCTTTCTGTGTGGAGTTTGCATGTTCTCCCTGTGCTTGTGTGGGTTTTCTCCAGGTCCTCTGGTTTCCTCCCACAGTCCAAAAACATGTATGTCAGGTTGACTGGTGACTCTAAATTGCCCATAGGAGTGAGTGTGAGTGTGTGAGGTTGTTTGTCTCTATGTGGCCCTGTGATGGACTGGTGACCTGTCCAGGGTGGACCCCTGCCTTTCACCCAAAGAGAGCTGGGATAGGCTCCAGCAGATCCCTGTGACCCTAAATAGGAATAAGCGGTATAAATAATGGATGGATGGCACTAAGCATGAAGACAAAAGCACAGAAAAGGAATATAAAAAACTGTGGACTTTTATTCTATTATTTTATTCACAGCTGAAATAAATAAAACATTATTTTTATTTTTTTTAAAAAGAAGAGAAGAAATGACCAAACTTTAAGCATGGGCATAGATAATTCCTGGTTTACCCTATGAGCAAATGCAGTATTTGTTTTCAAAGCACTAAGTAGCCTGGTGTTTAAGATTTAAGGTGCTACGTGCAACATCAGGGTGCTTATGAATGCTGAAATGCCACAGGAAAAAACACTAGCTGACACAGTAGTGATAGTGTCATGAGGTAAAGATCCACACCGTCTGGATGGAATCAGCAGCAGCAGGAGGATAATAGCATCTGCAGTCACAGTATATCCATCATGCCACTGTTGACTCCCCAGGGCCTGTCTCGTCTAAAAACAGGCCGAGGCCTCTCAGACATCACTTTTCAGAGCCTTATATGTGCTTGACCTCTTCCAAAAGATGCTAATGTGTGTGCACTTGAACCGTGGCCACTTGAATATACTTAAACTAGGTGTATAAGTTTGCATTGAGAGTTCAGCTTTTTGCTTTGGAGATCTGAAAATTCTCCTGAACTCTTAGAAAAATCTGTGAGAGGAAATGAAAAAAATAGTGGAAAATGAATTTAAACAGTAAGTAAATATGACCTATATACTCTATATAGGGCTGAAAGTAGCTGCAAATCACAACGTGTGCTCATACCACTCGTCATGTCTATTCTCAGTCATCATCTTTAACAACGAACAAGAGAAAAGAACAAAAAGGATCAAAGCAGAAGCTGTCGCAATCTGACTTTTTCAGCCTTTAAATATGCCCAACAAGTGAACACACACCCTTTCCATTATCATCAGGTCAATACTAATATCCAGGTAAAACCTCCACATCCTCACCTACCTGATTTTCATACATACAGCCTGGTCAATAATCTCCTCATCATCTCCTTCATTATGCCCCTCTACCAGACAAATGCCAATCAGTAGCTCATACAGCGGCATGACAGCACAGCTTGATAGGAGTTAAAGTGGACTGGGAACTCCTTGTACATGGGGGTTGAGCTATGATGTGTGGGCCGGGGTGGGTTACAAAGCAATACCAGAGAGGTTAAGGCAACTGAATTATTGTTAAACAATTTCAGGAACAAGCTGAAATACTAGAAAAAAAGAAATGACTATGTGATTCCCAAGGCTTAACAAACATATCTTTCATGCTAGAAATGACCATGTTTGGAGCATAATAGAGCTTCCCAGGTCTAGCATCTACTACCACTAAAACACCACTAAAAAAGAATAACAAAGGGGTATGTTTTCAGCTGAATAAAAGCATTTCCTGTCATCAGAGTGCATGTATTATTAGGAGAGGGAACATGCTGTACATACTGATATATGACAGGTGATCATCCAGGCAGGAAAGGAGGCTCTATGTTTTATGGGTACAATTAAGTAGAGGAAAAAAAAAACCCTGACACAGAATAAGTGTACAGAGTCTGCCAGAGAATAGCTGAATGCTATTTTGAAGTGTGAGCACCTGTGCCAAGTGGCTGACTCTTAAATCGATAATAATGCACACAATCTGGGATGAAAGACTAAGATGGTGCTTTTAGAGAGGTTGCTTTATGGCTGCAGCCAGAAACAATTTATCCTTGTTGAAAAATAGATTCTCAGAATTGAATTAGACAAAAACAGACACATCAAAGTTCACTTAAGAATGCACTTTTGCAGGCATTAAGGACCGATTTACAATATCATCAAGTTTGATTTTCACATTAAACAGTAATAATGGGGAAGTTTGCCAAGAGTTTTTTACTGCACTGTGACGTTATACAGATTCACATTCAACCTGGTCTTTGTACAACTACTAACACAAAATAGTCTACCACTGTAAGATCCAGCTGTGGCTCAGTTAAACCAAGGGACTGTAAAATCCAGAGCCACTGATGATTAATTCAATCATGCACTTGTTTCTTGGTTGCATTATTTAAACCTCACCCAAGGTACATTATGAAATTAGCTGCTGGGAGCTAGTGATCTACTCTGAAGCCCCTCAGTGTAAATCTGAAAGGTTTAACTCATTCTGCAGTTGACCCTCCTGACACACTGTAAAGACCACATAAACAGACTGCTGGCAATGCTGTTTTAGTCCATGACCACAGGCAAAGTAGAAGGTCATGTTTTCTCAAATCATATAAGTTCAGCTCAGCCATTATGAATATGGAACAACAGCAAATATAGTGGTTCAGCACTTAGGCAAATTGCTAACTGGTAGTAGCTTCTAGTAGCTGATGCATTTTCTCCTACACCATGTCTAGGGTTAGGGTTAGGGTTAGGGTATTTGCATTGGCTTCTACTGGATTGTTAACTATGCTGATATCTGTGGATGTTCAACAGATACATTGTTGCTTAGCCCACTCTGCCCCCTGGCAGCTTCTGTTTGGAACTAACCCTCACCAGTGTGCACAGTGCCAAATAGGTGTACTGGGGTTAAGTGTGACCTTGGTGGAATAACACTCCAGGTTCTGTGTGCATGTATGTGTGTGTTTCTGCGCAGGAGCTATCGTGTGCTTTGCCAGGGCGGTTGTTTAGCACCACGCATACAGAGCTGCGGCAGTGTGCTGTGACACTTTGATAAATCGACGGTCATAGTGCTGTACTCCGGCAGGACAGCAACTCCTCAGAGTGGAGGAAGGAGACATTGGGAGACCAAAAGAGAAAGTGGGCAGACAGACACGGAATAGACATACTGACTGACTCAATGGATGGAGATATGAGGAAATAGATTTGGAGGACGTGATGTGAGAAATAATAGGAGCAAAGGTGAGATGACGGACAAACTGGGTGTATAGAAAAAAAGGGCAGAGGAAAAGGGGACAGCCGGGGGAGAGAAAATGCATGAGAAAAAAACATGTCATAAGGTCAGTGAGAGAGCAACAGCGAGTAGCAGCAAATGAGTTGGAAAGCAGAGGAAGAATACAGAGAGATCTTTACCTATTTTCTAAATCCTGTTGCCTTTACACACTGAGGTCACCGTCAGCCAGTGTAACATTCACAGCAAGACAGTGCTTATTCTGCACTGTTAGCAAATCCTAGAGGTCTACCTGGAGGGAAACTACAGCAGTGTTTTGTTTATATGAGTGTGAAACAGGATAAGTGCGCACACACGTCTGCATATGGGTGTAATCCCTGTACCCTGAGTGTGAATACTGTCACCTATCTGCATTTAATTCCATTGCTGACACACAATTACCCTGACTACAGTCACTATCACAGGAAGGAAATTCCACTATGATGAACATAATGCCAACGTCACATTCACATAGTACTCTAAAGATATCAAAAATACTAGAAATTCATGCAGCTGGACCCGGACTTGTTCTCTGGAACTCCTACTGTTTCTTTTTTCTTCCCTGCCTCTTGTCTTCTCACTTACAATTCACGTTTGCAAAATGACAAAAAACAAAGACACAGACACCCTCCTTGCAGCCGATAATAGAAGTGGCTTATATCTTATACTGTGCCTGATGAATGCAACTGAAGAGAGTAAAACACATTGTTTGAAGCTTAAATGAGGAGCCTCGGGATTTCAACATTTCTTAGCAGTGTCTCAATGACATTGTCATATCTAATGAAACCTCAGTCATAAGAACCTTGCACTACACCATTAAACTGAGATAGGACCATAAACTACATCTTCCAAGTCTGCTAAAATGCAAAGTTCAGCTCTTTTTTTATTCTCAAGAGAAACCATAAAGTCTTCATATATGTGGTCCATCTGGGCCTATATCCATAGAAGCATCTTCCTGGACCAACATGGACTCATTTCCAACCAAATAAGCACTTCCCTTAGGAATTATTGAATTATAATACTGTCCACTATCCCATAACCTACCCCATGAGTAAACTTCAAACAACCAAGTGTTTTGTGTGTGTGTGTGTGTATGTGTGTGTGTCTGTGTCTGTGTGTGTGTGCCAGTAACTACGCCCTTAGTGGGAAGATAAACCGTTCCGCCCCATAGATCCTCTCAGCACCACTATTTGTCTCTTGACGTGTCAGCGTGTATGCGTGCCTTGACCGCATCATATCTGAATTAACCTCTAGATGGCCGCCATTAAAATGTAAATGGTTGAGCTCAGCGATCCCGCTTGCCTCCATACATTACGCTAATGTCCAGGCCAGGACGACACTGTCTGCCATTACAGACAAGCCAAATGCAGTGGAAGGCGCTTGTTATAAGCTTGCTGCCTTAGCCCTTGTCCCCACAGGTTCTTTCCACTGGACCGGATGGTAAATGTTTCTTTCAAAGGGCAGAAAATGACACTTGCATTTCAATAACACAAGCTTCATTTGTGTTTTGAAGCTTGACTCCTTCTATAAAAATATGTCAAGTAAAAGAGTGATCTGTGTACAGAGTGGATACTCATGCAAATGTGTATGTGAATGCATTTGCCAGCAAACACTCGCATGTGTCTGCACCATGCTGACAGCACCACATCTTTCAATATGGCGCTGTCCCAGTTGTGACATCCACATCTCCGGCTCTGGCATTTTTTTCAAAGATCTGTTGATGCCTGTGGCAACACATAGTTAATGCACACATGCATAAAAACAAACTGTCATGCCAACACAGCTGGAGGGTGAAATGTGTGGGGTAAGAAAATAAACAACACCCACGTGTAAAGATTTAGCCAAAGCTTGATGTTGAAGTATAAAAGACAGAGAAGAAGCATGCATGAAGAAATACACACTTGCATGAGTGCATACGCACACTCCTGGTTATCAGGCCTGGCAAAAGAGGTACAATGGAGCATGTGTTCTCTCAGACAGAGAGGAAGGGGGTGGGGGTGGGGGGCAGTTCCTTCCAGCTGGGTCATATTTAACTAGCACTATCATCATGCCAGCCAAAAGGACCTGCAACCTAGCCACCCACCCCAAAAAAAAGCCACCCACACACTTTCACACTATTTCAGCCCATCTTTAAAACTACACACACAGCTTAGAGCATCTTTGTCAGTTCAACTACTGATTCAAGAGAAAAAAATATTCCTTGCTTATTCTTAATCCTATTATTCTCCTCAAAAGTACCTTTTCTCATCCATACATTTACATAGACATACATTAAGTTTCTGATACTGTAAACAACATCTCCTCAGCAACCCACACACCAAGGCTTCAAGCTGATCAATAGAAAATAGCCAATTCAGAATCAAAGGCATGTTATGTTG
Source organism: Mastacembelus armatus (assembly GCF_900324485.2). Lineage (NCBI taxonomy): Eukaryota > Metazoa > Chordata > Actinopteri > Synbranchiformes > Mastacembelidae > Mastacembelus > Mastacembelus armatus. Next base: position 7,839,233 of record NC_046643.1, on the reverse strand, counting down.
ATGTTCTTTGCTTTCAGAAAGGCCTCTGTCTTTGCAGGGGCGTTTATTCAGCACTGCTACAAATGTGCCTCCCACACAAATCACAGTGGCTGCCTGGAGAACTGTATATTTGTCTTTTTAAGCATGCTTGTGCATGTGCCCAAATTTGTATTGATGAGTAAAAGATGAATTTTAAAACCAAGAGAAGAGGAGGAGAGACGTGCAGTTAAAAGCACCTCAGAAGGTGTACATGTATGTTGTTCCCATGACAACAAGAAAATAGTAGATCACGTGTGAAGGCAGATCCCGTTATTCAATTATGGATTGTTGCTGGACTCTGCCTTAATGCTTAATTTGACACATACACACACCCTCACAGAGGCATGTACACACAGTCCGCCCCAATGCTTACACGTACATTCAAATACAAACTCCTGAACATTTACAGTATATGCCTCAAATAATTTCAGCTTTCACTTCTTTTCCCTGGTAATTATGGGAAAAAGCACAATTATATGTGACACTAATGTGCAAAACAGTGAAAGTCAATTATCACCTCATTTTCATTCTCCTCACATCTGACAGCTGGGCTTTTTCAGTTACATTAGCCTCAACCTATACTGACGAGCAAGTCTAAGTTACATCCTGTTGTGTATTTGCACTCAAACACTCTGGTCTCTGACCAATGAAGAGACTCATCAAGATGTAGGGTAACAGTTATGAATATGTTAAATGTACAGTATTTGATGGTCATGTTTATGTGTTAATGAGCAGGCATCATCAACATTAAATGCTCTCTGTAGTTATATTAAACCTGACAGGGCGCACTGATCAAAAAGGTCAGGTCACAACCGTCCCAGCATGACAATCACAATTAATGGGCTGTATACAACACTCTCACATGGGTTTGAAATTTATTTTTGCACTGGCAGTTTAGGTGTAAACTACAGCCAATACTGTTTTTCACAAAATCATTAAGATTGTCTGAAAAATATTATCATCTTTCAGCAGTATGTAGATTGGCAACCAAGTATCTAATGTGCATAATAGACTTTATAACAACATTAAATCCTTTTGATCGGTCAACAACTAAGGTATTTCAGAGAGAAGGTTGCATCTAACATGCACAAAAAAATCAAACAAAGGTGGTCAATAAAAATTTAACAGCCTTGCAGCCATTGAACAAAGGAAGATTTACTCATTCAAGATCTTGCAGATAGAGACCTTTAGTGGCGACCAGATGAAAGTAACTTTATCTACCTGAACAAAGGATGATCTGGAGGATCGAGAATAACCTCTGCCTTCCTGAGAGCATGCCTATTATAGATGTCAAGAACAGCAGAACCTGGCTCACTCCAGTCATAATATTAGACACTTTTTCACTGGACAAGAGTGTTGAGTTTATTTTTATTGGACAGGGACACTAGTGTCTCAGGATGCCTGAACAACAGATTTAGTAAAGTAGGGGGAGTGTATGTATTTGCTACTTAAAATGAAAAGACTGTGAGAGAATGAATGAAAAGAAGACACACAGCTGATCAGCATGTCATCAGAAGAGAAAAAAAGAGCTCTAAACCTGCTCTATCTCCAGAAGTGTATCCATATCTGTGGAAGTAAATGCCAATAAGCAGGTATTAATTTATTCCCAAAGATGACACACCCTGGCCTGCAGTTCCTCACATTCCTTCCTCAGGGACTGTATGGTTGCAGTAGACATTTGTGTTGTTTCTTAAGGCATTACCACACACCTCCCTTCCTGCACATCTTTTCTTCAAAAAGCCTTTGATAGCTGCTCAACAGTTTAAATAGCTAACCATAAAACTGGTTCCATACAGAACAATGCACATATTCTATTTTAATGTCTGAGACTGAGTTATAGCACTGACGTTAAGGTAGAAAGTCATGCATGTAGTATATCTTAATTTTGTGAGGATGGTGACTCAGGGCCATGCTTTTAAAGATCACAAGATATAAAAGATCACACTATATAAAAAAGCTATATAACACCCAGTATTCTCTCACTGAGATTAAAGGTGATTGCTGGACAGACCCAGATACTAAAAAGTGTGATTAAAAATGATGAAACATAAAAAAAAAAAAAAAACACTGAACACAAACACCCATCACAGGTTGGCACTTGGGTTAGGGTTAGGGCTGACTCATGACATGAGCCAGCAGCTAACATTAGGTTAAAGTGATATACATGCTGAACACGGAGGGTGACTATATTTTAGCATTCACACTGTAGACACTTGTTGGTCTCGCAACATTATGGCTGCAAACAACTGAAATACAACATTCTCTTAAAGGAATAGCTTTACATATTAGGAAATATGCTTATTGGCTTTCTTGCAGCGAGCTGGATAAAGTGATCAATACTCTTCTTATTGCCCTCACACAGAGTTTAGAAAAATAATTGCTCCTGATCTTGAATTTTTACTGAAACTTTAAAGATTCTTCTATCAACCCCACTGCCATGGCACCTTAGTCTTTGAGGCATAAGGGATTTAAATGAAAGCATATATGCTTCAGATGAAAAACTCAATAGTGGACCTTACAGTCGTAGGAATACAAGGCATCTTCCCCCATACACACTCATTACCTCTAAACATGACTGCCTCTTTCCCAGAAATATACCACTGACAGATTGCCTATATGTTGAACAGAGATAGAACCTGTAAAGGAAAGAGGAAAGACAAGGACAAGATACCTGCCCAGGATCTAATCTTCAATCTCCAGGATCACTGATATCTGATAAGAACAGTGTAAATCAGGAAGCTAAAGAAACCCCTGCCTGAGCTTTGTGTCTATACAAGACAGACAGGACATCTACATCTGTCTCTCTCTTTGTGGGGATTTACAGTAGCTGGTTCACATTCCCATGTCCCATGATAATAATGGGAAGAGGAAAATGTGAATCAAGATTAAGAGTTCTCTGTTACAGCATTGCTCTCAGCTCAGGGGGACATAAACTGGAATTCTTCAATTATTTTTTAACTTAGACTTTTTAACAAGTGCATATGTTAAGTCTGAGACTTATCTTGACATATCTTGACACACAGCAGTTGCACTGCAATTACAGTAGTTCACATCTGGGAGCTGATCAGTACACGGAAGATGGCACCTGGGAAATGTGGGCAGAATAAGTTAAACGAAAATGACTTTCTCTTTAGAAACACTGTTAACATGTCCTTGAGAAAGGCATGGTACCATAAACACTCAGTCCCCCCCGTAGAAACTCTGTAATGGAGCTAAAAATTCAAAAGTGCAAACAGCAGATACTGTAGCTGCAATTTAAGAGAAGATCTAACAGGAGTGTATTTTGAATTTGCAGCACAAGCACTGCCAGAACTGAGCAACAGTGCTAAATTTATATTCCCTGGATAAGTAAAGGAGCCAGAATATACATTTATTAATTTAACGTTGTGCTCTGGGACATGCTCAGAGTCACATTTGAAAGAAACGCGACTATTTATTATTTGTTTTCTGCCAAATGTTGTTCTCTGCCTTTGTTAGATTTGAACTATTGATTCGACAACAAGTGCCCGTAGATACAAAAACGCCACACTATGAATGTGCCTCATATTCAATAAAAAATCTCTTTCGCACCATCAAACACTAATACCATTGTTAAGTATTTAATAGATAAGACAGCAGAGGAAGCGGATGCATTGGATGTTCCTTATCATCTCATTTAGTGCTACTTTAAACATTCTGTAAATGTCCATCTGGCCGTAGGTTCATAAGGTGTCATGGTTCAGTTTGTGTTGAGAGTATGTGTATATTCATGTATGTCTATCAAACAATGGAGCTGTGTGCACTGGCGAAAAGCTGCAATGAATGTGTTAAGTGTGTGGTTGTTTTTGAGGGGTGGGGTGGGAGGGTTGGATGGGGGCGGGGTGACTCTGTAAGTGTGCATGAAATAGTGGGCGTGCGTGCGAGTGTGTGTCACTGGTGTGGCTGTGATCAGTGTGACGAAGCACCGCGACAGAACTCTGGCCATCTGGAGACAGATGACAGTGTGAATCACCAGAGAGGAGGGTGGAGGAAGAAAGGAGGAGGTGGTGGGATGGATAGGGGGGAGGATACAGGGAGATGGTACAAGAGGATGACGGAGAGAGGAGTAGGGTGACACATCAGCAGGTGGGTGGGGAAATAAAGGTGCTCGTGAGGACAAACCGCTTGCCTCATCTGAAAGATGTGTATGTGTTCACATGCTGCTGCAGACACATACACATCACGCCTTTTTGAGCTAGCTAATCACCTGCTTGTCAACACTTAATCGTCCTAGAATGAATAGGGATTGAAACTCACAGATTCATTCAAACACATGCACGTGCCACGAAGCCTCCTCAGATGCTACAGTATGCTTGCTAAAATCGGATTCTTCTTGATGCCTGATAAGAAAATTAGCCCTCCAAACAGATCATTTACTGAAGAGAGGCACTCAAAAGGCACATAAACACAGGGCCCAGATTATCTCTCAGCTGGTGTAAGCTTATCACCCTTATACTCCAGCAGTCTCACCCCTCTCTGCCTCTTATTTCCCTTCACAGTCACTGCTGCTATTTCCTCCCTGTGCAACCTCTTTACAATCTCCATCTTCATCTTCGCCCACCGTACAGCTCTTTCTCCTACGTACAAGTAGGGAAGGTAAAAAAATGTGGCAAAGCAAATCTGCTTAGCATTCAAGGCATTTCTCAGTTTTGCGTAAATAGATAGTGTCATCTGTTTCTCAGCTCCATTATTGCTCAATGGTGAATGCAGAGAGCAGATGGGAGATAGGAGGCAACAGAGCGTGCAGGTATGGGAGGATTTGAAGCTGAGTAGAAAGTAGACAGGTGGGAAGGAGGTGAGAAAAAAAGGGGGAAGTAAGGTGACCATGCATACACATATACGGTATACGGACATGTGGATCCGTTTGTGTGATGGATCTTGGCAATCAATATGACTGCATGAGTTCACAAGGCCATTATCTAGTTTAGCCACGTATCTTTATTAAACAGGCAACACGGTCCGTCCATGATGATGCTTCACAGTTACAGTTTGAAACAGTTTCACAGTTTGAAATCCACTTGGATCTTTGGGTGAGGCTGCACTGTTTCCTAAAGAACAAGTTGACATCAGTTGCTGTATAGGGTTCCAGTGATCATATTTCGCTCTGACCCCCAAGTCTGTTCAGTCTTACAGTGAACACATTTATTTCTTCCTAAAAAAACAGATGTTCTTCACTAAAGTCGTATCAAATTGAGCTCCGCGGCCTTGTTCTGTCCCTGAAGGTCTTTAAAACTTTAAAATGAAAAGGTTCAAGTATAAGTTTGTAATTTTTTGATTTATGAAACTTCAAAAATGACTTTACACCAAGGATATTTTTTGTCTGGCTGCATTATTGCCTGGAAACGCATGTATGCGCGCCCACACTCTTTATCCTCTAGACTTATGCGCACGCACACACACGTCCTGCATCTTTCTTCAAGAGCCCCAGGACTGCGCGAACACAATGTCATGAAGTGAAAAAAAGATAAAAAGGAAAAGGGCATCAAGCCCTCCAGTCCTCATAACATTACTGCGCGTTGCATCATGAGCACAACGCGGTGCCTTTATATAACGGAGAGCTTGGTTGAGAGGAGAGGACGACGATGCGTGATGTTGCGCGTAAATGGACATGCTGAACGACCGTCTCATGCACCGCTGACGAATGATCTAACGCAGATGGAGCTGGAGTGGCGGGGAGCTGAATCACGCACAAGATAGCCCCCCCCCCCGTCCCTTTGCATTATTTCCCCTGTAGGCTTAAGAATAGAGGTTGGTTGGTGCGTATTGAGAGAGTTTACCGAAAAAGCTGTTTTTTATCCTATGGAGACCGTGCTCTTCTTTTAATCTCCCTCTTTCAGAGACCACCCACACACATCTGGATCTTTGGCCCTTTGGAGCGAAAGTAAGGTTATAAGTATAGGCTGAAGATCATTTAAAGTAAGACTGATTGACAAGTGAAGACAGTTTTAAAGGCATTGATGCTGGCCAGCCTGCCACAACACGCGTAGGCCTATATCATCAGCCGCTGTTGGTCATTAATTGGTAAGCTTCGCTTCTGGTTTGATGGAGTAGCTGGGTAAGACAATGCCACAAACCCCGGATCTCCTCTCCCTCTCCTGCGCGCCGCCTCTCGGCATAGTGTGAGGCTCTGGTGCCGCTCAATGGGAGGATGGGGCAACTGCTGGTGGCTGCAGTACCGAGGGACGCACCAGACCACCTCAGCGCAACACTATTTACTGATACCGTTTAAAGTATACACGTTGTTAGATAGATAATCTAGCATTGCCTGCTATTCGCAAATATCTGCAGTAAGTTTGAGTCTTTTTACTGGCTCCAGAAGTAGACTCGAACGGCAAGACAATGGGCAATAAAAACGCTCCCTGAACGCAAATAAAAGAAGCAGCTTCCTCCAAATGTAGCTGCAATGAGATTTACTCCTCAGGAAAGTCGGGAGAGATTTGTCTGTGTCACTGGGACTGATAAACCCACCTGGGTGGCTGATGACACAAGTTTGATCAAGAGTGGGCGAAAACGTGGGAGTTACATGGTGGGAGACATGAGAGCTGACGATTGTGTAGAAGCGTAAGGCTCCCTCTGAAACCACACACACACAGTATGAAACCTGCTGTGGTGGTAATGAAAATGTGCCAATTTTCCCACTCACTCGTGGATTATGTGCTGTCCAACCAAAGGTATGAGTGGGCGAACACAGAACCATGACTCACTGTCAAATTCATATTGTGGCTGTGACAGTATTCTTGGCTTTTGCTAAAAATAGTGCTCGTTCTGTCGTGTGGAGCCAAGACAGTGATAAAACGGTTGGTTTTCTTTGCCAAACGACCTGCTCGGGATGGCTAAGAAAAAAAATTCATTGCGCGGCTCTTCCCTAAAAAGCCTGAGCTCTGAATAATGCCACAGTCTTTCGTAATGAATGCCCACGGCCACGGAGAGGAACAGGTACGCAGGGATCAGGACCTGACTCTCCTTTTAGAGGACATGAAAGTTAAATGAACTGTAGTGATAATCTGTTGAATGTGCAGCTCCTGTTGCAGGATTTCCATTTTCAATTACTAAAGGATCGAAAACACGGTTAATCAATTAGGCCTACCTCCACACACACTCACACACACACACACACACACGCACACACACACGTACAGAGAGACCAGGGACAAAACTATGTTGTTCATAGATGTTTACTTGGGCACACGAGGACTCTCATCTTATGGGGACAACTCAACAAGAACAGCCAGAAAGACGCGGGCGCGCACACAGACACACGCACTTTTGGACTCTGAACAGCGTAATAATCGCAGACCACTTGACCCCTTCAACTGATTTCCTCCTGTGCACTAACGTCGTCTCTTTACCAGGGAGACCTCTTTAGCAGAAAGCAAAACTCACACAGAGCGGTCATTTCAACATCCCTGCAGTTCATTAAATCCAACCCCGATTCTCAGGAACACCTAAACAGCCCATTAGCGAAACCCTTCGACTGAGTCAAAAATAGACAGAAGCTCTGTTTCCATTCCTAATGATCTGCTCTCACCAAAATAGCCACCCAAGCAGCCACCTCTCCCCCATTAATAACTTTGGCTGCTAGAACAGCGACAATATAGAAAGGCAGATCCTGTGCGCCTTTAGGATGAGTGCGTGTGTGTGTTGCTGATGCTGATTTGCATTCAGCCGAGGATCAGAGAGGGTAGGCGGTAGAGTGGGGGTAAGCCTGCTGCATTTTGCATGTCTTCAAGCTGTACAGATGGGGACTTACCCTTTACTGAGGCGGCCAGTAGCCCCATATATAAGAACAGCACCCGGCTCCAGTGGTGCGCCTGCACTCCCGCCTTCATTAGAGCAAAAATCCGTATTCCGTCCCTTCTCCTGTATGCGCATTCCGGTCTCCTCGCAAGTCCCGTTGCTCCGTCCCGATTTGAAGCGGTGGTCATGGCGAGGCTTTTTCTCTGGTCTGGCAGGCACGATAGTTTTCAGATGCTCAGAAAAGAGAGATTCACTCGGTGTCGGCGCTGAGAAAAATCCCAATGCATGGAGGAAGCTCGGATCTCGCAGCTGGACTGAACCATGTCATGCGGGGACCGAGGGGTTCAGAGTCTCTGTCTGAGAAGATAGATTTCACACCTAAAGGGGGGGGGGGGGGGGGGGGGGGGGGATGCAAGCCAAGGGTGAGACGTGATTCAAGTGGTCACTGATCTACCCGGCACGCGTAAAAAAGAACGAAAATCCCTTGTTGGCTCCACATATGTAGGCTAATTGATTTTACCACACACACGACAAAAAACAGGAGATCCCTCCTTCAGTTTGTCCAGCAGCACTTGTTTGTCCTTCTCTTCAATTTATCCCCAGTTAACAGCAGCATTTGCGGTGCCGATAATCCACGTTTTAACTCGTCATTAGAGCGAGATTACAAATGAACGGACGACGAAGGATGGAGAGCGACACAGATTATCCGGATCCTAGAAAAATCGCCTCGTTTTAGAAGTTTCCGACAAACGGTGGCATGTAGACAGTGATCTTACTGTAGAGAGAGAAATATGCAGTATGTATGTATTCCCAGTACAGCAGCGCCTGGCCACAGCGTCGTCTCGGGTCTGTGCGACGCCAAGATTCAGACTGCAGACCTGCTCCTTCTCTGCGCGTCTCTCTCTCTCTCTCTCTCTCTGTCTCTCTCCCTCTCGCTCTCTCTCTCCCTCTCTCTCTCTCACCCTCTGTCTCAGTCCCTTCTCCGGTCTTATCATATGCCCAAAGGCATTTGGAGAAATATCTTTTCTCCATTCACATGATAAACTCTTAGGATGAGTTAAAAGGTCAGTAAACCTTTCAAGCTATAGACTATCAATATATCTATCCAATCAATATCCCCCAATAACACTACTACTACTAATACTACCAGGCTATTAATAATAATAATAACAAATAAATACACAAATAAATAATTACTATAATTATTAATTAATAATAATTATTAAATCCACCTTATTCCAATTTGTTATGCTAAGATTTAGGAGCCCAGTATGAGGTCATTGTCTACATCCATTAAGAACATCATGGGATTGCCCAGCAGTTTAACATAGATGTCCACATTCTGTTCACTAAACGTGAAATTGATGCTTAACAGGCTGGAACCATCGGCAGTAAATTTAAATGTCGTTTCCACTTTTGCATATGACCGCTGTAATTAGTTTTCCGCAATGCGCCGTAACAGCCGGGATAATGAAATGCGCGTCGGCCTCCTACATATATGAGGGAGATCATAAATAGTCTTCCCGCAACATCACATCAAACTTTGCAAACTCTGGACTGCTCCAGGCCCTGCAGGTTGTTCTGAGACATAATACTGCATCTGTTTTCAGGAGAAACATTCATCTTTTTTACAGCCTCATCTGTGTTACTGACTGACTCACACGGGGAATTAGATTAAAAAAAAAAAAAACTCCAATAAGTTAGTGTGTGCATATATGTATGTACACTCCAGCGTGTGTTTATGCGATGAATATGTAAGACACGTGTAAAATCGATACATATATTAGCAGAGATCAAGACGAAACTACAGTGGCTGGAACAATCATGTCACTTTAGGCTGAATTATCATTCTGGAATTATAACCGGTTGTTGTGACAGCCGAGATCAAGCAGATACTGTTTCCTTTCAAAATAAATCAATCTCAGTTTAACAAGATCGAGAAGCGCATGCGTGTGAACAAGTAAAACAATGAGGCGGCTATCAGAAAATACTTGGATGTCAACCCCCCCGACGAGGTTCGTGTCTGCATTCGCACCTTTTCCGCGCTCCATCTGGGTTAATCCACAAGTGCCAAGAGACAATTTTGATCGCGTTTGCAAAATCATATGGAGTAGAGCAAAGGAGGCCGAGAAGGAGTCTGGCAACAAGTCAAGTCACAGGTAAGGCAGGGCACAAATAAGCCTACAGTCTACTAATCTCACACAATAACATACCTATGATAACATGACCTATTATAATAACCTACCATGGTTTATACACTGTCAATGAATGTGTCTCAAAAAGAGTCTATGACAGCAACTCCATATTGAACTGTACAGTGGCAATGCTGAAACATACAAATATTGATTCATATTAATTAAAGTATTTACTAATGCTTTAAATGCTGTAATGATTAATAAGTCATTAATAAGAACAGGTTGTGAAAAATCTCACTGACAGTTTTTTTTATGTTATGTATTTGGCAATAATTCATTTTTAATTGTTGGTAATTTATTAATACATGCTCATTGGTTTTTCACTCTCTGTTAAGCCAAAATGTCTTCAGTTATACATCATTGATAAAGTGTCACAATGTCCTATCTGCAGTTATAATTAAAAAAAAAAAACCTAAACAAAGGAATTTTGCAATGAATGTATATTTGTTCATGGGAAGAGCACACCTGGAAGATTTCGGCCTGTACCATATACACAATATGTGTATTACAATATTTGCCTAAGTTGGATTGGACTATGAAAAATAGATGGATGAGCTGATGGAAAGATGTATGAGATGTTGGACCTGTTTCTAACATAGATCGCCACATTGCAGTCTAGGTCAGGTGGGCTGCTGTATGGTCATAGACCCACTGTATTATGTTAATCTACACCATCTGCTAACTGGCCGCCTGGAGCTTCTGTGACGTCTCCGTTATCATAAGCATCCGGGGTCTCGATGGACCGTCTGTTCCGCATCGTGGCTTGACAGTCGACAGGCTGGTGACTAAAGAGTAGCCTCATTAAAAAGTCATGGTTTGGAGCCGGTGCTGCTCCACACATACAGGATGGAGAGCCCTGGAACCAGTGTTTCATCCTCTTTCAGCCAAAATGGCTGGTTTTTCTAAAAGTCCAATCAAATGTGGCAATTAACTTATGGTTATTCATACAGTATATAATAAAACTAGTTGACCCAAGGGCCTAAGACTGCATGAGCAAATTAACTTTGTAAGCGGCAGTGATGGTGATGTGACGGTTTGATATGTATGTTAACACTGTCATGCTCCCACCTGTCTGTCTCCTTCTGTCTAGGGCTGAAGAGCAGCAGAAAGAGAAGGCTGATGTGGGTCTGAGCACACACTATGAGGACAAGCAGCAACAGCACACTGAGTTCATCCTTCCTTGCCCTTATCTCTCAGGCCAGAGACATCCTCATGTTGCAAAGCCTGCATCTGTACTGAGCTATGTGATGGAAGTAGAGATGAAAGTGGCAGAGAGGAAAAGAAATTTGGTGAGCATGATGACTTTAGAGGCCTATATTGTTTTTTGTTGGTTAACTATAGTCTACGTAACCTTACCTTTCAAACCAAACACATTAAAACATTAACATTCATTCAGGTTTATTAAAAACCTGCTAATTAACTGATAGAAATGTTTTGTGCTATCATTTCACTGTCACGTCAGGAAAAAGATACACAAAGGAGTGTGAAAAATTCCCAACCTCTGGCAAAAAATCCCACCTGCTCTGCCCCTGAAGAGCACACCCTGCACCTGTTAGATGAGGAAGATCTTCCGCTTCCTTCTAAACTACATAGGGATACATGTGAAAGCGAAAATGAGCAAGAGACAAGAAGTAGCTATGACAGTAATTCCTGTGATGATGATGATGTTACTCTACCTAAGGTGCGAGATTGCGCCACTGATAGCACTGATGACAGCTTAACGAATGACAAAAATGGCAGCGAAGGGCAGAAAAGTGAAATTCTCCAGTCGTCTGATGAATTAAGCTCTGACAGTGAGCAGGACTCCTCATTTTCTGTTACAGAAAAGGACTTTCCTCCACTATCGGCTATCAGGGCTGGCATTCCACCATGTCCTGTGGAGTCTCCAGCCCTGAGGAAGATGCATGGCCAGTGGGAGATTCCCCTTTCATTCCACCCACATGACAACCCCACTGCCACTTTGGCAAGTACGGTGACTGTCCCTGTGAAGGCTCTCATCCAAGGCAAGGCAGAAACACCTCAGGCAAACTCAAAAACCAATGCACCACCAGAAGCCTCAACACACCAGGAGGCTTATGACCTACTGGCTGACTTCCCAGCTCTCCAGCCCCCAAAGAGACCTTTAGCACTGAGTGTACTGCATGACGGGAATCCCAAAACCAAAGATGCAAAGGGCAGTAGAGGGCTTACTCATTCACCAAACCACCGCCAAGAGAGTGGGGCTTCCCATCAGAAGAGGATGGAAAATATGCCCCATGAGCTCTCCTCCATCTGTGCAGGAGATCAGAAATCTGTGCTGGACCTTCAAACATTTGGCTCAGCCAGCCAACACAACTCTCCTACCATCAGCTGTAAGGATCCAAAGGCCAACAACCAGCTGCCTCCTAGAGGTAATAGATTTGCCATGTGTCTCTGCCTTACTGTGTTCTAGCTTATGTTGCTCCTTCTATCACTTTATAGAAATGAACAAATTATGGCTATCTTTACTATAATTTTATGCCCTTATTAATATTCTCTGAAGGTACAAAGGCACACACTCACACAAACATTTCTGTCTGAGAATGTATTATTGATATTAATGACAGCATCATACTTGGCTAATTAAAGGCTTGTAAGCGGCAGCAGCACCTGTCCCAGGCAGAAACTCTGGCTCTCACAACTTGCTGAGTGCAAATTTTGCACATCCAGCTCACAAAGTTTTACCCTTTTCCCTTACTCCCATTTTTACAACTCATTTAATGAAGCCTCTTAGTTTCTGCCGCAAAGCAGGCTGCTTCACTACTGTTTACTTTTCAGAACTTGAGATCTACTTCTTGATCCAATTTGTGTCGATAGGAAAACAATCAAACCACAACTTTACCAATCTCAGTCCAGTGTTCTGCAGCACTTGTAATCCCTGGCAAATTCACCTGCCCGCCCACATGCACAAACATGCACATGCAAGCATTGCGTCTCAATGTGTAGGTGGTAAAACACTGTGACTCTGCATCAGCGTTGCAGAGAAGTGCTTCCTCAGTCGGATGACTCAGTGAGAAAATGTTTTGATAATGAAGGGATTATTGTGCAGTAGCAAAGTGAATTACCCCTCCATACTGGCTGCTGGTGCAGAACAGAACAGTGGACACAGATATGAATTAAGTCAACAACAACAACAACAACAACAACAACACAAATAGTCAGTATTAATTTTGGTAGGGAGTATGGCTGGTACAGTACATATAGTACCTCCTGCATGGTTTGTGGTGAGGTAATACCTTTGCTCTTCTATTTACAAATATGAAATCATGTGTAACTCAAGTAAGTTTCTATGTAAGGATGATAAATATATATATATATATATATATATATATATATATATATAATATGATACAGCAATATTTGGTTCAGTATGAACTCATTTTGCTTACAGCTGGCAATCCTTCAGCACTTTGCAGTCAGCGCTGATATGATAGAATTTTCTCTAGATAGCAAAGCCCTGTTGATTCAATGGCACTTTGTTGATTCCCTGAGGCAAATCTGTTGCAAACTCCTTTGCAGTAGAAAAGAACACAGTTCTATTAAGCTTACCCTTTTGAATCACACTTAACATGACACAGGCCGGACAAGATGGTGTGCATGTGAAAAGGGTATAGCACTAATCCTTGCTGTGCATATTGCAGTTTCAGGTACAGATGGTGTGGATGTGAATGTCAGGTCCTGGGCTAGTGCTGCCAAAGCGGGCATGAAGAAAGCAGCTGCCCCTCAAGAGAAAACCAGACCTTGTACCTCTCAGCAGATAGTTACCATTAACAAAGTCAAAGGTAAGTGTATGGTTTGAGTGTGTGTGTGCGTGCTGGTAGTTTTTGTGTGTAGGGGTGTGGGTGTTATGTTTCATGGTGGGTCACATGAAGAATTCATCATGATCATCATTGGTTGAGGACATTAATTAACGCTGGCTAAGTTGAAGGCTGCATCATGTCCTCTTGCCCTTTATGAATTGTACTTTAAAGGTTGTGTGTGGCATTTTTAAACTTCAATAGATCATTGTCAACTGAATTGTAATATTTTGGTGTATTTACCAGATGCAAATGGGGCTGCAGTTGAGATGATTGGTGGTCTGTCTCACAGCAGTGGTATTGTTACTGTTTGTGACATTAATTAATCCGTGCCTTTTAGCTCAACACTGACAGATTACTGGCATAGTTTGAAGTGGTCTGATATTGACATAAATAATAAAATGACATTTTAACAGCACAGACAAGTGATCTATCTAGTTTTAAACCAGAGATCCAACAGAAACGCACAGAAGAGATTACACTGCATATTAACAGATCGTTTTGTTTTTTGTTTTTTTTTGCATAAATCCTGTTTTCTGTCTGAAATAGGATTTTCCAAGTCAAATGTGGCTGCCCATGTTCTTATTTGTGACTGGAAAATGTTGTGCTTTGCTTTCAGACCTTATCAATTATCAAATTTGGCTTGACATCACAGAGAGTGTAAATTAGTTTAGACATGTTTGGGTGCAGTCAGTTTGTGAAATTATGTTTCCAGATTTGCCAGATCAAATGATGAGTATATCATCACCTAAATTTAATGATCCAGTCAGCTGCCTCTCAGGGGAGCTTGCTTTTTTGATGCAGTAATAATCTAAACTTGGAGGGAACTATGTAGTCATGGTGCTCTCTGTTTGAATTCTGATTTGTGGTATGTGTGTTTGAATGCGTTGTTGAGAAGACAAGTTAACAAGGGTCTCAGATATGGCAGTGATGCAACCCCTATGGAAACTTTGCAAGTGAATCTGACAAACTAAACACTCTAGATTAATGCATGCAAATCTATTGTGGTGGAATGAATATTGGAACACTACTGATGCTATTTACTGTCCTGTACATGTAATTACATAGTAACAAAGTCCCAGTAAAAGTCATTTTGTTTTTTAATCCCTTACTTCTTTTGTTGTTTAACAGCCAGATATTCTGTTGCTCAGAACTTCACCAACAAAGTGAGCCCCTCCCAGCAGGGGCCTAGTTCGCTGGTGACTGGTTTGTGTCCTGGTCCCCAACCCCGCTACCCAAACCGGTTTGTTAGACCTGCTTACCCTCCTGCCCATCAGGTGAATATACTATTGAGATATAAACTGATTAACAAATGCACACTTCACTCTTAAGCCAATATGTGCAGTATTACATGGGTATTTTCCACTATTTTCTAGATCATATCAGATTTATATCTTATAGTTTTAATGCATCTATCTAGTTCTAATGACTTAGCGATTATATGCATTATTCACAGTGCAGACCCTAAAAAAGAAATTAAGGGGGAGTTTGCCTTAAAGTGGGTATAACTTTGAAGTAACATACAGCATCTTAGCAGTACTTATCCTGCATTATTACTTGGTTAAACATCATTCACAGTTGATCGGTGCCTCCCCCAAATGTGTGTTAGACCTCAGACCAGTAATGCTTCTACATGCTGCACAGTGCTGCCTTGGACTATCTCACTGAACCACAAAAATAACCAGAGGAAAACATCCTCAATTTTGTTGTGCTAAAATATATTTTAAAAAAACGAGTTATTTCAAAACAGCCCATACAGTATATTAACTGCCAAGTAGCTTTCTACCCTTTTCCACATTTTTATTCCTGTCTTGGATGTAATTAGGACTGGTTTGCATGTATTTGTTTCTCTGTGACTAATATGCTGAGAAACTAGAGGCTGGATTGACACAAAACCCAGTGTGTTCATGCACTTACCCACTGATTTAAGTGACCCTGAGACCTGTCCTCTATCATTAGACCGATAGCTGTGAGTGAAATACTTGTGACAATAACATCTCTTGGCCAGCTTTGTAAAACTGTCATGTACCCAGTGTGGTGTTGACTGAGGATTGTGATTCTCTCCTGTTCTTGATGTAAACCATTCATTTGGAACATTAATTTGAGCAAGTGCTGGGTATCAATTTAATGTTAATTATTATCCAATGTTAAAATACTTCAACAAATAAAACAAATGCGTTGTAAGCTAACACATTTCACAACATCAATACACTGTCTTTTCACTTGGCAGCAAAAATGCTAAAATTGTAACTTTGTTAAAAACAGCTGCCAGCCCTTGTAGTCTCTAGGATATTGGAGTAATGCATTCAACAAGGAAAATTGGTACTTAGAGATGTGTTCAAGATATATAGATCAGGAGAATATTTAACTATTAGAGTACCTCTGTCAATCACAACAAGCAGTCAGAACAGTGACTGTATTTTTCTAACATGTAGTGTTTGTATAATCAAGCCTGAAGATCAGCTTCTAATGCTGGGAAAACATCTTAACACTCAGTCTGTTACAGCATCTTATGTAACTCTGCTGCAGCTAGGCATTAAAGATTTTATTACATGGAAAAATGTACCACTGGATTCACCTACTCTACAATGAATAAGCAAAACTACACATAATGTTAATTTGAGATAATGCATACATTTGTAGTTAAGGTTTTACTTTTGCATCATTACACAATGGAAAGTCTCCAGATTATTGCAAGATATAAAATCTGAGCTATTTAAGCAATCAGAACCACTGCCACTTACATGACAGAGAAGTGGCCAGTCACTCAACTGTTAATGTTCATATTTTTTAATGTTTTTCATAGTCACAACCGGCATCATAGTTGCTCCTGCCCTCCAAACTGTTGAAATTCAGCTCAGTCATATCGTTTGTGCATAGTTTGAGATGCCAAACATTAAAGGAACAGCCATATCCACATCTTGAGAAACACACGCCCTCTTTTTTTCAGTTGGTTGAGATGATTTCTACCACTCTTATATATATATATATATATATATGTTTTATATGGATTAAACAAACTATGCATAATGTGATAATGAGTGAGCTTCAGTGGCAGATGGTTTTTGTTGGATACAGTTTGAATATTTTTTCCCCATGTTTGTGCTAGTTTAAGGTAACTTGCTGCTGGCTTTAGACAAACATGGAGCATATAGACAAGGTGGAATCTAGCTTTTAAAGCATTTATCCCAATGGCTGAAGTATCATGGGGTCTTTAACTAATCATCCAAAAACTGGGAAGGAATCTCGTAACAGAAGACCACTGGTTGCATTGTTGCAGTTTGAAAGAGGATGTGGAGTTTTTTTGAAACTTCATTTTTTTACCACTCTGCTTTATCTCCCATTTATTTCCCAGCATTGCATCTGTGAATAAACACTAAATATGCTTATTAGAGAGAACTTTGGAAGTTGACTCCTGTAAAATAAATCAACAATATACAAACGTACTAAAAGTTGGTCTTTGAGTGTATTTTCCTGCTGATACTTATGCCTCAACTTGGCCTCTGTATTGATTCACAGAGGGGTTTGTAGTGTCGTGTACGCAGAAAGGTTAGTGAGAATATTTTCTTCTCTCCATTTAAAAACAGAACACTGTACTTTTAGACCTCCATCTTCTCCACTTTCTCCATCTCTTCGCATGTACCCTTTCCATCTATGACCTATTTAAATTTGGGTTGCACTTTCTTTTACCATGCGCTGCGGTGACAGTGACAGCGAGACTTGCTGCACTCTGAGGTTTGCCCCTTTGGCCTCAGCACTTCCAATCCAGCAGGATAATTACTGAAGCTGCAATGCACATTCCCCCTGGGTGAAAGTGGCAATATGGGGTGCCTTGGTGTCAGCTGAGAAATGAGATGCAAAGAGGTAAGCCTAAGAAAAAGAGAGGGAGATAGAGAAAGACTATAAAACGTGTGATGGCGATGGTGAGAGACATTATAAAAGTTTTATTTTTGGCAGCAGAACAGCTGATGCAGAGATGCAAGTAAATGTTTATAGAAAATGTGAAAAAGTTATAAGAACCATTTCAGACAGTGACACTTTTTAAAATTTTTCTCTCTGTCTTTGTTTCTCTCTCTCTCTCTCTCTCTCTCATGGTAGCTCTGTCTCACATACCTGTTCTCGTTCTGGCTCTGACCATAACCTAAATATTCTGCTATTAAAGTTTTACACAAAAAAGAGAAAGGGCAAAGTCTGGAAAAAGATCTGATAAAGAAAGGCTAAAGAGCTTTTTATCAAGTGTGGGAGTATGGATGAAAATGTGCTGTGAACGGGTGATAGTAGCTATTTGGGTTTCTTTTTAAAAACACCAAGGCCACTCAGATAGAACCAAGGTCCTATATATACGCCTACATTCTGAATTCTGAGTGTTTCATCCTCCCAGCACTTTCACTCAGCCACCTAGCATTGATTTAAACAGCTTCTGTCTCAGTAATCAAATCAAAGATATTAGATACTGCCTCTAAGAGAGAGCAATTAAGTGAAGCTCCTTTTATTGTGTCGGGGAGCTGGCATATCTTGACTGGCAGTTGGGCACCACAGAATTTACACTAAAAAAAAAAAAAAACAGTGCAGCGAATTGACAATTAAAAATGTTCCACTCTTGACAGACGGAGAAAAAGAAGCGTGGCCAAATCGGTTGTTTTAGCAGTCTGATCAATGGGCTGTTGCAATTGAACAGTGGGATTGTCAGAAACAAGGCATGTTTGGAAGGGTGTGAGAGGAGGAGGGGCTGGCAGGAATGGGGCTTTGAGCGCAGTTGAGCCTACGTGCCCTTCAGTTTGTGTGTGAGTGGCAGGGACACAGGCCGAAGTTTTCCCTTTCTTCTCTCTTCTTCCAGCTAATAAGCCTGTCTCCGAGCTGTTGCTAGGCTACACAGGTCTGTTGTTACTCTCTGCCAGGTGGCCTTTTCCTTCTTCGAGTCTGTGTGCCTGCATGTGTGCACATGAATTCAGGTGTGTATATCTGATAGTGTAATTGGGCAAAACAGAGAAAGGTAGAAATACTAAAGGCAACACAGTCAGAGCTTAACTCTGAAGACCCCCAGATCAGTGCTACATGCTGCTTCTTCACCTGGGGGTCTTCTGTTTTTGCTGTTCATCATGTAACCGATCTGGCTCTTTAGTTATGCATGTGCTTGTATGTTGCTACATGCAACCTGATCATGAGACTGTATGAGCGCAGTTGGCTCAGGTGATCTTTTAAGTGAGTAGGTTGGAAAAAGTTGTAACCAGGCAACCAAATAAGGTTTATATATGTGTTGCGATATGCGCTTCAAAACAAACCACAAAGAAATATGGGATGGCTGTCCATCCTGTGACTGTCTTCATGGGAGTGAATAGGGAGTTAGCAATAGTGAGAGAAACATAGATTGTTTTTTTTTTTGTTGTTTTTTTTTTGAGGTGGGCGCATGAGACACAGATTTGGTTATAGTTGCAATCAGTGTGATTGCTCATAATTAGGAAATCTGCTCTCTGCCTCTGTTTACTCCAGCCCCACTAGTCTCTGAGAGATGATTCTTGAAACCTGTCTGAGCTTTACATAAAATTCTTAAACTAGAAACAGTTAATAAGTTTTACTGCAGAGCTCAAAATGACTACAGCATGCATGTGGGGATTTGATAAGAGTTGCTGAGCATTACTAATGACTGAAAGATTACTTGCCAAGTGTTGAGGTTTTTGGCTTTCAGAGCTCACTCTCCAGTCAGCACTCTCTTTTGGATCAACCCCCCACCCCCACCCACGTCCTGGCATTTTCAAATGCTCAAAGATGGAGGATGGTGCTATGAGTGAGCGCCTGGCATTACAAGACATTTCACTCCAGTCAAAATGCAAATGACAAAGCAGCGTTATGTTATAATTATTATTACTACTACTGTACTGCTGTACATCGTGATAAATTACCTCCTCATTGCAACTATCAACTGAGTCTCTGTGCTAACTTCTCTGTGGAAATGTATCTTTATTCTTAATTAATTTACAGTCAATGAAAACATGTAATGAACCATAATCAATATTAATATTTAATAGGTATGGTTGAACAACACTCATGGTTGCATAAGACTTTGAGTCTGAAATAAAGTATATCTCCCACCACTGTTTTCGTTATCATTTTTAAATTAAACAATTCTGGAAGGCCCAAATACAGAAATATGAACATGACTAATACTTGTTGTTTGAAGGTTCAAAATGTAATGTTCATGATCTATTAGCAGAAATGGAATATAGTATTTATATGTTGTCATGAGTGTGTGATCACTAGAAAATACCAGCTGTTGTATTATCTTAGAATGACCTTTTAAATCTACATAGGGAACGGGTCTGCTTTCATGGAGGCAGCCATATGGAACCGCCATGTTGCTACAATAGCTCAGTAGACAAACCAAACACTGGCTCTAGACTGGGAATCATGTTTTATTTTAAATGTTACAGCCACCATGCCCTCCTTTTTCCTTGAAATGAGTGGGGTGGGGTGGGATTGGTGCTCCAAAGGTTGTATTCTAAAATCTCACCACTAGATGCTGCTAAATCTTTCACATTTTACAGATTGCACCTTTATATAAACTAATTGTTCCTGCAGGAGGCATAACACATGTCTTTGCTTTGATTGGTTGTAATGTGTCCTTGTATTTTTTTATAATGGCATCCAGGTTTAATTTAATGTTGCAACTGAGATCTGAGAAACCAATCTATTGTTTCTTTGAACTGACAGGGTTACTACTGTAAGTTAAATGTTCCATCCACCCATCCATTATCTATACCCTCTTATTCCTACTTAGGGTAGAATGACTGAATGATTCCTGTGTTTGTAAGAAAAAACAAAAAGAAAAGAAAAAGTTAATTTCACATATCTAAAGCAGGTGCATACAGGAAGTGCTCATTTCACAGATAGAAGTAAGCAGCTACAAAGCTGTCAGTGTGGTTAGAATAACAAACTATATGTAGTGCCCACCCATGCAGTATTAGTACCAATCAAATTATAGTACTAACATAGTTGCTTTGTCATTACAATTATGGCTACATAGGTACATAAACAAACATATGGAGTAAAAAATATATACTGGCTTCTAAGTGAAAAAATCATTTTAACTCAGTTCAATGGCACTTTTTTAATAACAGCAACAAATTCCTACCCCATACTATTATGACAAGACAATTTCAAAGGGATTTCCAGCAGCAATGGCATTTCTGTGATGTTTCTGTAATACTGCAATGTATGCGTTTTGTTAACTTTCTTTATGGAAAGCAATTTGTCCAAAATGCTTTCCTGAAATATTGTTGCATTTTTCTCACAGTTCCATTGTATTTGTGAAATATTACACACAATTCACTGAACTCATCTATTTAATCATGCTTTAGTTTTGTCAAGGTAAAGCTGCTTAACCTGGTGAGACTATTTATCTATAGAGGAATATTTCAAACCTACTCCTCATTGACACTTTCTTGGCTTTTAAACTAGTAAAGCATTGATTCCACCTTTCGCATTCTTGGGCATATTTGTTTTCTGTTTTTTTCCTCTACTTTTCTCAATCCTTCAATTGCTTGCTTATATTCTCCTAATCACTTTTTTAATCTCCTCTCTTCTTCCAGCATTTTGGAGCTCGACCACATCGAGCTAGCTGTCCTTCAGGATTCAGATGTCCCCGTTTCCAATTCCAACAGGTAAGACAGTTAACTGTTTAGTTTTTTTTTTTTTTTTTTCTTATGTCTTATGTTTGGAGCCGGCTGCTAAATTTATGTCCAACTGTAATTTAACATGGGATTCTGTGTACATACTGCAGCTGCGACTCCACTGTACTTTCAGTCTTATTTTATTTCATGAAACTGTCAGCTTGTATTACATAGAAGCATGCTGCCACTGTGCAATAAATCTTTCTCTGTAGAGATTAAACAGTCTTCTGCAAGAGGATGCTAAATATAAGTCACATTAGATTGCAATGCACTGCATATACAGGAATCACAAGTGAGTATGTGCATGTGTATGCTTGTGTTTTTCGGTGTATGTATAGACCTGTAAATGTGTGTGTTTGTGTGTAAAAACTCGCCTCATGCTATATAATTGAATACAGTGAAGTTAGGAAAAAAGATTTTTATTTATCTGGGTGTCACTCCTGATAGATGCCCCTCATAAGACAAGAACAACCAGGGATCATTCCTCATCTCTCCTCCCGCTCCTCATTTTTTCTTTCCATCATATTTGATTCTCTTAACCCAACATTTGCTCTTTTTACCCTCTTTCTCTTTGTTGGCACTGGTATCTAATGGTATCACAGGGAATTTCATGCTGCCAGATGTTGTGTATGTTCTGTCCTAATTGAGAAGGAGGCAGGCTGTCGTGACTGATAAGTCCTATGACTTTTTGCTTTGCCCGACCATCATATATACATAATTTTCCACTTTAAAGTCCATACATTCTGCATGGAGGAGGCTCAGTGAAGCGGTTCTTTAAGACCACATTACTGTTTCATCATTTTTGCAGTGGTTTAGATACAGTTAGTGCACATTTCTTCTATCCTTTGAGCATCACATTTTAGATGCAAGCCATTTCTGAGTGTTGCTACAAGTGCCCCAAGTAGAACATAATTCATCCTGTGTGCACAGTTTCTAAGAGAGAAAGGTATCCACTCCAGTGGAGGGTGAATGACAAATAGTAATTGACTAGTGCCCTGTTGTAGCCATTGCTGGACCCTTTACTAACTTCCATTTCAGTCACAGTAGCTGCTCTGGGTTTTTCTCCATGTTGTTTCAGTGGTTCTGGACAGTTCTCCAGCTTCACTGTACTGTGCTATTTTTGAATGTTATCCCTGTTTGAATGACCTCAGGTCAGAAATCATAGGTCACAGCCTCTGACTTGCAGGTTGGTTGGTTCTGCACTGGATGCGCTCAGTCACCGTTCTGCTGTGTACTTGAAGTGTACTGTCAGCACTCAAAAGCCATACACAAAATAAATATATTTTTAGTATGAAATTATGCTTTTGGGGGGAGTTATCTGCAAAAAGTGAGAAGTGTATGACTGAAAACACATCTGGTGTAGACAGCAAGTACAAGAAAGTCATGATATGAGACATCCAGGCAGATTTGTGTGCCCATGTTCCAAATTTGATGCTACTTTAATAAAGTGACTTGTCAAAATGTAATCACACAACGAAAATAAGTTCTAAATCAGTAGGTCCCTTAGTGTCTGTGATATGTGCGCTTGCTGTGGGTGCAGCACATAAAGATCAGGGTGAGTCATAAAATGTGCAAAGCTCTGAACAAAATTGAAATCTAAATATTCTGTTCTAAAGAGACCACTTACCCAATTGACAAATAAAATAATAAATAAAATAAATATGTAATAATAAAAAAAAAAAACACAATTTCTTATTTACCTCTAGTGGCATTTAGCTATGCAGATATGTTTTTGAAATATTTATTTGGTAAACAGCCTTACACTTACATAGCACTTTTCTACAAAAGTGCTTTACACAATATTTCTCTCATGCAAAAAAAAGTATTTCCAACAAAAATTGTCCATGGCAAGGTCTGTGAATTATCTAGAGCAACTGGAAAGACGTGTTTAAAATGTCAAATTTATATAACACAAGGACCAAAATAAAAGTCACACAGAAGCACTAAAAGATCTACTGTAAGCATCTCAATACCTGGGCAAATAAAATAAAAACTACATAAAATCTGAATAGCTATATTCAGATTAACTGTATATAGCTGTGTGAAAGAATTTTTATTATGTTTACGTGAAGTAAGCCTTGTATTGTAGCCAAGTGCTTATTGTTTTCTTCATACCATAAAGCCAAAAAAAATAAAAATCACCAGGAAGAGATCCAGTTTTCATTGTGTTGGCATGGTTGGTAGGCAACTGTGATCACAGGCTAGAGTGCTTATCACCTATATCTTATATGTGTAGACATAGTACTTATTGCTTGTTTGTTAGTTGTGACAGAGGGGATGAAAAATATGTCCTGTGTGATCACAGCCATCGCCGACTTTGCTACAGCTACTCGCGCTATCCAATTGTCGGCTTATCAGCTAGCAATGGGACAAAAAGACACTCATTTGTGTGTCTTCACTGATGCATCTCTGTCATGTAAAGGGAAGCCATTTATTCACAGCAGTAAAAATCTCACAGGTTTTATTGTTATGAATGTGTCTGAGTAAAAATATTGAGTGCATATCTTTGCATCAGCTTATTTTCTGCCAAGCGCACTGTGTATGCGAACGTATCAGCGTGTAGCCTCAACCTTCAAAGTCACATCACTGACTGTTGTCTAAATTATGATTCCATTGTAAAAAAATAAAAGAAAATAAACCTGCCATAGCTGTAGTCATTTACATTCATAATTTGTAATAACTATGAGTCAAAAGCTGATCCACAGTGAGTTGTGCCATTACGTTTGCTATGTGTTGTGCTTTTGATGTATCCTACCTATCTGGTATGTTGGTGTAAAATTTAGACAGCACTCTTTACCACTGCCTCATTCACCTTGTGTGGTTAGCAGAAGTTGCCGGAGGGGCCCATTTCTCAGTTAGCTTCAAACAGATAGTCTAATAGCTGCTCAAAGGACACACGCGCCCTCTTCTTTTTTCATCTCCTCTCTTTTTAGTGAGGCTGAAATATGCCTTGTTGTGGTGGAATGAGTAAAGATTTGACTGTGTTGATGAAACCCATTATTAATATTTAACCGATCTCTTTAAACTTACATGGCACCGTTGCCTAGTTGAACCAGAATTGAGACAGAGAGGAACAACAGAAGTAAATGAGTGGGAAAAAGCAAAATAGCAGGTCCTTCAGGAGAGGCTTTCAATTTTCTGGCTGCAAGATGGTATGAGATCTGAAAATTAATGAGTAGATTTTTAGTTTCTTTGGCGTCTAAAACACTCATCTACACTTGAAGTAATGATGCTGTGCTTGTTGATTTTGCATAAATAAAGCCTATAAATAAAGTCTATGTAGCAAATACAAGGGTCCTGCAGGAATCACATGGCCCCTTGATGTCAGGAGAGAGGGTGACAGTTTTCCTCCTCGTGTCTTGACATATTAAATGAGTAAACATGCACCCTGTGGTGCACAGAGGTGCATGGAGCACAGCAAAAGTCAGCGCATAGCCGTTAGTAATGTGGAACACCTCCACCCACCGCTTCACATGAAAGGCAGAGGGGAGGAGATGAAGGCACAGGAAGACAGAGTGATGAGGTAGATATGAAAAAGTGCAAGAGAGGAGGAAGACAAGGGGGTGGGATGCTTAATAGATTATTCCACAGCATTCTCTATTTATCTGATGCTCTGATTTAGGTTATCTCAAGCAGTGTGGTATTGCTGTCTGCATGTTAAAAAGTTGGGTTCAAGCACCACAGAGTTGCTTGTTTTTACTGTATTATTATTTTCTCATATTGGTTCTTCATTGATAATCAGATGGGACAATAAGGCCCCAGCAGAGAGCTGTTACCCTATTTGTATCTCAGCTATTATCCATATTAATGACCTCTGTGGTTCAGCTTTACTCATTTGCCCTCTCACAAATTGCTGCTCTTTGCCCTTGCTGAGCTTTGCACACTCACTTGCCCTCTCGACATATCAGGTCTGTGCATGCTCAACTCTGGCACAGCATTTGAAATGAAACCGATCAAAGACTGGAGAAAGTCAATTCTGATTGGCAATCACAACAATTCCAGAAAAACATTTGTCTTATGGTAAATGTGAAGACTATACTAAATGCAATACATATTTTGTTTTATTGGACAGCATTTTCTCTACTGGCATAGATTTATCATTGGGTTACACATATGTACAGGAGCTTAATACACGAGGGGATGCAAGAACTCAGATTATTCAGTTTGGGCTTCTTGTGTTTTTACCAATGAGTTTCTGATGTTGTTGTTGACAAGGAAAACAGCATCAAGTAAATCTGTAATCACCTTCTCCAAAACAGTACCAAAGCCATTTCTACACACCATGTGGTACCCCATTTCTATCACAGTGAATGCAGTAAATACTGTATAGTGAAAACAAGTTAAATCTTTGTGTCGTATTAAAAAAAATGTCTGATCAACCTAATGTTTAAAATGAATCTATAAATCTAAAGCAACACTATAGCTTTCAAACTTGAGGTCGTTGTTTCAGTATGATTTCTGTGCAATGTAAAAATGGAAATTAACCCTCACTATCCTAAAACTTACCATAAAGAAATACACACTGAAATTCTGAAATTTTTCATTTGAATTTCAGACTGAATGAAATCATTAACAAATGATAGACTGAACCAATCCATCTTAAGGCATATAACTCACAAAAACCAAACATTCTGTCTGCAGTACTGTATTCCATTTCCCCTGTTAACACTAAGAGGTGAGACTGGAGTTTTCATATTTACATGTGAGGAAATTCTCTGCATTCAGGCGTAGTAACAAATTTGAGTATGGATAAAAGAGCCAAAATGGAGAGTTTAGCCACTTTGTTTGTTGATGCTCATGCCTTATTCTCGGGTGCTTCCAAACCTGAACTGTAAAACACATCAATCCCTTCATGCAGGATGGTTTTAGGATGGTTTTTCTTTATAACACTGAACATGAACAGCTTTCATTACCTTTCATAAACTGGATATGGATTTATTTCAAGTACACAGATCAATCATCCAAAAGAAAGTAGAAGCACATTATATGTTACATGCAAAGGATTAGTAGTTAATGTTGAAGGAGAAAGCAATAGGCTGGGAGCCTAATGTTCAATTGGTTGTGTTTTTAATAAAAGGATAGTTTTGTAGCAGCATTATGTGCAGCAGTAGGATGTTTCATGAAAATGAACCCTAAGATTCAATTCTGTTTTCTATCATCCAGTGAAACTCTTTTCAGTTGCATCAAACGTAGAGTGGGGCAAAAAAAAAAAAATCTTTGAAATGAAATAGTGCAACACTTAAATTCCACAATGCTTTTCATCAACTGTCTCTTTGTGCCACTCTATTTTCTCCAAATTTCAAATGCCATTTTCTTTTTGCCTCCTTTTGTGTGCTTCCAGTGAGCATGTGAGATTGGGCCTGACGGCCGCAAGTGTTGATAACTGGAACTCTACAACAAATTGTAGGGGCGACATTCGGTGTCAAACTGTCTCATCCTGATCTGTGTCAGACACACGGTGGGGTGAGAGGTGAGGGTTGTAGCATTATATGGCTCGGCTGTGCCATTTTGGGAACACAAGAGGAAGAAAGAAAAGAAAAGCCAGGCGTTTTTTTTTTTTTTTTTTTTTTTTTTTTTTAAATACACCCATTAGAACCTTTCATTTTGGCCTTACCGTCTTCATGCTCTGATCCCTTTTTCACCATATTTTCTGCATGCTTTGTGAGACCTCTCTTTTCATCTCCCTCTTCATCTCCCTCATACCTATTCCACCATTTCTTCAACTTGTCCTTTACCTTATCTGTATGTGGATATTTGTATCTATCCATTTGTGCACTGAGCATTTTAGCCTCACATAAACTCGTACACATACATCATTATTCCAACATCTTTATGTTAGCATGTGTATACAGAAGGATAAGCAGTTCCTCTTCAAGCCCACTTCTCATGTTCAGAAGTTGCTATAGGTGGATAATCAGCTGGATGTTATTTAACACTCCCAACTAATAGTGTTTGCATGTGTGCTTTTCTACTTGGCAGAAGCTGGGCGTTTGAACCATTACATTTATCTAACCACTGTTTACTTTCAGCTATATTTGACTCTTTTCCTTTTCCCACAAATATGTGGATATTTTAAGGCATATTTATTTAATTTCTGTCTCTTTGTTTAGCTGAGTTTTGATGAGATTTTTTTTTTTTTTTATGTACTGCCTGGCAACTGCAAAACTATCTCTGTTTGCCAATCACTGGTTTACATTAACAGAGGATAAAATTGCCTTTAGATTTTAATTGTGACACTTGTATTGGAGAGAGTTGTTTTTTGGCAACAGAGCTTGTGAAAAACAGTGTGGGATTTTTGCCTGTGAAGAAGTGAGAACAAAAAAGTAAGATTTTTTTTTTTTTTTTTGACCATCCGAATGACGGCATAAAAGGCATATCACCACCAGGCTAATGTTTTCCTGTCATGCAAACAGCATCCTAATGTTATCCTTGCCTCATTATTTTTTATTTGGATGTCATCAGTTGGACGTGAGTGAAGACAAAGATGCAGACAGCAGGAAGCGTGAAGAGCCAACACAGACACGTGCACATACAGGCATATGTGTTCATGAGATGTCGCCCTGCCTCATGGATGAAAATACACACGCCCATACATGCACTCAAGCCATGTAGCTAATCACACCTACAGACACATGTCCACAAGTGAATGCAGCACAGCACCTTTTCTACAGCGGTCCAAATTGAGATCAGTGAGGACAATCAATCAGTAGTACTGCATGTCTTCCGAAATGCTCCCAGACTTCTTCCCTTTGCCCTCAAGTGTGTTAAATATTGACATCAAATGCATATATGAATGTCAATGAGACAGATCTCAGGCGCCTAATCGCATGCATGCATACATACACACACATACCCATACACACACACACACACACACACACACACACTAGAATTAACATGAGAAAGCAGCAGGGTGCAGTCAGACGCATTTCAGACCAAAAGACTGAAGCAGAACACTTTGTAGTTTATAGCTTGATTACAGTCAAACTCCATTTTTGGATGGCTTGATTTAAGATAGGTAGAAGACTGCTTGTGGACACAACCTGAGAGTGATCTTCTGATTGTTACTTCAGGAAAATTGCCCCTCTTGACTTTAACAGAAAAAGAAAAAGTCAGTTTGAAGCATCCTTTTTATGGTGGTTTCTTATTCTCCTTGAAAGTGAAACCAGTAATAAGGCAGGCTGAGCGCAGCCCTGAGATATGCCTGTCTGTCAACGGTCTCATCTGAGACAAAACCACACAGTCAGTTCACAGCCACCACCATCTATTGTGTGATTGCCATGTCGTAAGGCTGTCAAATCAATACTTTCATCTTTATCTTCTGATGCTTTTGAAGTTTATTCCTCATGGCATTTTGATTATGTACAGTTTGATTAAGGCTCACCAATGGGCTAATGTTGAAATGGCAGAAAGCACATATATTCTGACCTCATCCCTCCAAAGACCAGACTTCCAGACCTGAGTTGCACTAAAACATTTTCAACGAAACAGCAATGATAAACGAGCATATACAAATGAGGCTAAACTGGGAAATAACAAATGTAAATGCTGGCACTCAGGAGGGCTGAGATCAGGTTTGGAAGAAGCTGCCTCTGAATGATATTTAGGGACGTGGCTAAAAGCCAGACGTTTTTGTGCTGTGTTTAAGTTGCTGTTGGAAAATCAATTTGCTATTGGCCAAAGCATTTATGCATTCAGTAGTTTCAATGTTTTCATGGAGCTCCTTTGGCTGTTAAGAGTGTCTGGTATCTGCAGTGCAATATTTTAATCTCTCTGATCTTTCAGGATGAAAATACACATTCTGTAAATCACAAAATCATTAATGCCTTTTCACAGGGAAGTATGATCAGTGTGCGAACTATAACGTTGCTTTCAGGGAGCTTTCTGTGCATTTTTTCATTTTTTCTGATCAGACTCAAATGACAAATACATTTAATAAAGCATGTGATTTAACTTTATTCTTCAGTATTCGTATGAATAATAAATAAATAATTGGTATAGGAAAAAAGCTGAAAAAGAAATCAGTCCTACACCTTTGTATACCTCTCCAGTGCAAATATGTATACCTGTGTATTTCTGAGTGTTATGGTTCATACATTTTTTTTTCTGTTTTACAAAGGCAAGAAGGGAAAAAAAAAAACAAAAAAAAAACTACGTCGCTTGCACGGTCCTCAAAGAGAGGAGTGACTGTATTTTTATTAAAATGAATTAGTGATGAACCACCCTCATGCATGAATAATAGCCTAATTTTACGCATAATCCATGATGACCAAGATAGAGAAAAACAGAAATGCACTGCAAAAATAGAATATTGTCAATATTTTAGAGACCCAAAATTTCACAAATGATGTTTTGAGAGGAGCTCATGCCTTATTAAGGGGAGTCGAGCTCAACCATAGTTTGCATGAGTGTGAATGGTGCTTGGATGTGAGGCGTTTTTATCCCGTTTTTACACAGCTACTGGATATGAAAGTGACTTTTGTATTACTGCATTCCTACTTCTTCTAGCTCAGGTGTGTCTTATATATCGTGTCTAACAGTGTGCATTCAGATTGACACACCAAATAATCAAACCTGTAGAAAATAGCTGCTGCAAAAGTAAAGATTTTATCAAGTCAAAGAGAAAATACCACCTTGCCAGCTCTCCCAAAGTTGACTAGCAGGCTTCTGACATATCCAGGAATTGCAGGCAGTGAGCTCTTTTATCAGGATTTGCGGGAGAAGGAGAGTTTAAATCAGACAGGAGGAGTCACCCGTGTAAAACATTGAGCAGTGCACTTTAGGAAACCAACCCCTGTAAAGAGACGTGCCCAGGATAGACATGCTATACCAAATTACACTCCTCCCTGCACACTGGCCTGATTAAAGTGTTTGTTTGAGCCTGGAGCATTGGATTGTTTGTGCTACTCAGAGTTAAGCACTGAGTTAGGCATACAAGTCCATAGCAAACACCAGAGTCTGCACCTATCAAAGCCAGCCTCCTGCTTTGATGCAATTAGTTTTTTTAGATTCCTGTCCAAAAGATTTGTGTGCAAATATCGTCACATGGGAAGTTGCGCAGCTTTAGCGCTGAACACCATGTGTGGTGTCCTTAAATTGTATTTGTTTCAGGATGTCTCAGAAATTTGTGTGCTATGTCAACATCAATTTACAATAATTTCATCACATTGAGTTCCTGTAGTTAAATTGCGCTTAGTGATTTAAAAACCTTGTCAACTGGGGAACAAAAAATCTTTACTTCTTGATAAATATATTATCTGTAATAATTACAATAAGCAGCTATAGTAGCTTTGAAAAACTTTGAACACTTTCAGCACTCTGTGGGCTGAGATATATCAGACTTATTAACCAGTCAATACTCGCTGCACCTCAGAGAAAATGACTAAAATATTAAAAACAAAACAAGTCGAGGTTATAATTCAATTCAATTCAGATTAATCATTTTCACTCATATGGCTGATTGTCATAGTTTTTATTTATAGAGATGTTTTTATTGAACCTCTGATAATTATTAAATGAAAACAAGATGTAACAACTCTTGTCCAGCTCTGTGCAGATTGAACAGCAACAAGCAGACCCTTCAGTTCATTTTTTTGTGTGATAGTTTAAATTGTTTGTTTCTGCAGGTTTTAAGATGCTCTTGCCCTCCTGTGAGTGGGTAGGAGGTACTTGTCAATTTGTATCATCATTTCTAATAACTTCACAATGCTTTCGGCTCACCAATTATGCTTAAGAAGGTTTGCAAGACGGATTTTGCAAAGATGCTTTGGGGACATGGGGCCCAGGCGAGTTAAATGACATCAAATAAGGAGGCAGCTACTGTGTAATTATGTTTTCAGTCTCTTGTGTCCAAGTGATGAATATAAACTGTAATGATCCTTAAAGTTTATCTGAAATCCAAAAAGACAAAAGAGATGGGAAGTTTACTTCCAAACATTGCACTATATACTTGTGTGTAAAGCAGATTACATCGATTTCAATGTGGATTTAAGTCTCTCTCTTTCTGTTTTTCAGGCCAGCGGTAACTTGTCTAAACACAGCCACATGTGACAACAGGCACTGTGACATTAATATTGTGTACCTGCTGAGGACATTACTGGACATTATAAAAATGTATTCGTGAATAAATATATTCTTCAAACGACTATATTTTTCTGAGTAACCTACTGTTCGTTTGGGGCTGGACCACAGTGAGATTCATCAAGTGAGGCAGAGGCAAAGGACACATCCCAGTCAGAGCTTGAGTTCATTAGCGAGGATCTGTATGCAGCGCACACACAAGTAAGCCCCTAAATACAAAAATGCAAACTGTATGCAGTTTCTAAATGAATTGAGTGATGCGTAGTAATAACAAAATCCCATTGTGCTGTGGTGATAGTGAAATGGCGATTATTCAACAGTGCAGTGTCATTTTCGCCAGCGGACCTTCTCATACATAATGCATCCAAATCATTGCATTTTTTCTCCATTCTGGGCTACAATGCATATTTCATCAAGTCAGTGAAATATTAAGCACTCTTATGATTTGATATTCTCTTCCAAGAGGGATTTCAGTTTATGTATTTTCTTCATATCACTTGTGTCTCCCACTGGAAGCAAACTTCCGGGGAGGTCTTTATTTGTTCACTGGCGAGATGTTTGACTGGTTAATGTTTGGGCAGTGATCAATGAGGCAACCAATCAATTCCAGAGATTATCAAGGCTCAGAGGCCTTCAATCTATCAGAGGAATCTGCAATGAATGACAGGTTGGGCTCATTTGATTGAAAATAGAGAAGCTCAAATTGTGCGTCACTTTCTCCTCCCCTCTCCTTTCTCACTGCCCTCAGATTTTAGATGCCAACTAACTGTTGTACAGGTGAGAGAATTGATGTGAAAATGGTGGGAGAAGGAGAGAGGTGTGGGGACCTTAAACTGAGGTCTTTTTTCCTTCTTTTAACTGTTGTAAAAGTCTACAAGACAACCCCAAATTGACAAGACATAACTAAAATATATGAGCATTTAAGCATGTATGGCAGCTGCCAATAGTAAAAAAAAAAAAAACCTAAGCTTGCCTCAACATATCTGGCAGGTTTCCTATAATAGCTTTAAAACATGGGCACTTTTTGAATAATCTATGAAAAACATGTTGAATGTTTTCTTTAATTTGCGGGTTTTTCTGTGTTCCAGTTAAAAGTAGCTAAAAATCCTCTTAGCTGTAATTTAAAAGACTTATTTCACCATCAATATTATCAGATTGGTCAATACTAACAGACAGATAAAACAAATATTGAGGTAAGTCACAGCAATCAGTCAATTTGGTTGTGCTGAATAGATATCAGGAATATACACTGATTGATTTTATAAATAATTCTACCCAGTGCTCTATGATGGGCTTATTTAAGTGATTCATTTGGTTTTATCGTGTAGGTAAATTGTTAAGATTTGCATTAGCCGGTATTTTTTAAGAACAGGGAGGTGCTTATGGAATAAGCTAATTCATGTCTTGTAAGAACAATAACAATATAACAGGACTGGCCTTATCCCCTTGTAGACTGTTGTCGCAAATTCAACTCAAACTACTTTTGATCTGAATAAATAAAATAATTTATATCCATCCATCCATCTATTATCTACGCGGTTATTCCTATTTAGGATTTTCTATAATTGTAAAAGTTAGGTAGTAAGGGGTTAAATGTTTATGACAAGTGGATGTACAGTATGCTCATTAATTAAATATAACATGAAAGCAAATCTGTGAAAGCGTCATTCTAAAATCCTGCAAAAGGCTTGGACACATGCATCAAAGTCAGTATGCACATTCTCAAACTCATCCTTTCCAGCATTAAAAATTAAGCCCCAGGTGTTTAAATGTGGAACAGAGTGCCAGGATGAAGCAACCTTCCATAGTTTATCAAAATTGAATCAGATATATAGCAGTTTGGGCATATCAAAATCTAGAAATTTTTACTCTTTAATTAGAGAGCCCCCTTCAGGGCAGTTACTATAATGTGTTATAACATCACACCACAGTGTGTGGATACATCATCTCTCTAAGCCTCATTAAATTTTGGCCTGTGATGTCTGCGATGTCACCTGAGATATAATGTCTGATGGTCGATTAACACAGCCACTGAGTTTTTTGTGAGGAAGATCTTTTGTTTCAGATACATCATTACTCATGAAGAGAAGGTTATGCAAGCTGGTCAGAGCCTGCAACTAATACAATTTCACAACAGTAAAGTTAGGTTCTTTATAAACAGGTAAACAGTTACAGGAGTCCATTGGTTCCCAGCAGAACAAATGTCTGACTCTGTCTGATTGACCTCATTGTGCCAATTAGGCTGTAGACCAATCGGCATAAATAAAATCAGTACTTTCTGAGTAAGAGCCTGACAGTACCCGTCTTGGCAATATCCATTTCATTATAGTGACACTTATTTTGAATACCAATAAGGCTGCTGTTGTCTCACAACTTGGGGTGCCAGTGTGGCAGGTGCTTAAAGTGACAACCCTGGCCCAGCTGATTTGCGTAACGACAAGAAATGGTGTCATTCACACACCTCCTCACCCTTTGTGAAGCTACTTTCATACTGATAGGAATAAAAAGGGATAAACACAAGAGTGCTTGCACTTTTTTTTATTACCGTTAATAGCATGTTTTGAGTAAAATAGTCAAATTCCAAAGTTCTGTTACAGGCCCGTCAAACCTCACCTCAACAAACCACCTTCCATACAACCTTGCAAATAACCCTCAGGGATTCTCCTTAAGTCAGGTTCATAGGCAATCTTACTGCCAAACTCCCAACATGGGCCACCATTTCCATTTGCAGTACCATTTCTAACCTTATGCCGCAAAATACCTTTAAAAAAAAGATTGATGGCACTTGTAAGCAGTAAGCACCATCTAATCTGTCAATTTTGCACAATAGACAGATTGACAGACAGACAGACAGACAGACAGACAGATAGACAGATAGACAGACAGATAGATAGATAGATAGATAGATACTCTTGATGCAATATGGCCCTTGTAAATTCATCCATTTATACCCGTTTATTCCTTATTAAACAGGGTCACAGGGATCTGCTGGAGTCTATCCCAGCTCTCTTTGGGTGAAAGGCAGGGGTACACCCTGGACAGGTCACCAGTCCATCACAGGCCCTTGTAAATGTTATTTTAATTTTATGTCACAATTTTAATGTTGCATTCACATGCAAAGAGTACTTTAATAGTTCAATAGGTCAATGTGGAGCTTACTATTACAGCTTCATATGGATATTGGTAGTGTAATGAATAATATTTTATGATCCGATTATCCAAATCTGAAAAATAACTATTATTGTCACATAAATGCAGTAATTAAAAATTAAGAATTAGTAATATTTATAAGATAAGATAAGATAAGAAACCTCTATTTGTCCCACAATAGGGAAATTGCATTGTTGCAACAGCAAAGTACAAGTACACAGCAGAGTGCCAGAATTAGTAAAGATGTAAGATAAATAAGAAACTAAAAATATTAAGTACTATTACTAAGTGGAATAAAACTATAAAGCTACAAAAACTATAAGTGTGAAAAGAATATATACAAAATATATACAAAAACAAACAAGATAAAAGCCAAAAAACAGTTAGAAAGAGTGAAAAGATGCAGGAGTTGTTGCAACCAGCAGCTGGCTCCCACTAGTGCCGGAAGTATTTAGTAAAATATCTTAAAATGTAGGCCTGGTTTGAAATTATAAAGCTTCAGAAAATTGGAATACAGGTCCAAATTGTACAAGCAACTATAAAACCTAAATATATGTTTGCAAATATTACTGTTGTTTACAATTAAGAAAACGCTGGAGCAGCACAGTGCCTGGTGGTTAGCACTGTTGCCTCACAGCAAGAAGGTTCTTGGTTTGATACCCATCAGGGGCCTTTCTGTGTGGAGTTTGCATGTTCCCCCTGTGCTTGTGTGGGTTTTCTCCAGGTACTCTGGTTTCCTCCCACAGTCCAAAAACATGTATGTCAGGTTGATTGGTGACTCTAAATTGCCCATAGGAGTGAGTGTGAGTGTGTGAGGTTGTTTGTCTCTATGTGGCCCTGTGATGGACTGGTGACCTGTCCAGGGTGGACCCCTGCCTTTCACCCAAAGAGAGCTGGGATAGGCTCCAGCTGATCCCTCTGACCCTAAAGAGGAATAAGTGGGTATAGAAAATGGATGGAGTTTTAAACTACACCAAAAAGTGCTGCGACATACATCACATTTGGCTGCAATAACTGAGTTCACTAAGAGATCCTGGTGGGGCCAATTAACCAAAATAAATAAATTAAAAAAAATCACATTTATGCTAAGCTATATGATAATCACTTTCTGCTGATGGCACAAAAACACCCATTCATGGAGACAACAAAGAAATGACCCTGTAAGACAGGCTCAGTTCACATCCAAAGCAGTCTGTGCAGCTGTGTGAAAAGCTGACTCTGACACTTTCCATCAGTCCCTTGATCTGTTGACAGGTTGCACTACAATGTAAAGCCACTCAATGACCAAATTTCGAGTCAGTAAACATATATGAGCATGTCAGTAGCACTGTTAATTGTTGGTACAGTTGTTATAGTGTTATACAGTAATTTCTGTGTGCGAGGGTACAAACCAGCAGTGTTAGTTGGCACAGAGCTACAGCTGCTGCACTTCTAACATCATTTCTGCTCACTTCTTTCAAGTATTATAAGATGCTATTACAGTGTCCATTTATATGTCTGAAATGCCAAGTCATTTTTTGAAGCCAGCAGAAGGACTGTATGTTTGGCTCCTGCTGTGGTGATTTTTCACTGCTATTGCATTGGATTATTGCTTTTTTTGTAAATATATTTGTACCTTGTGATTTGCTAACAAGTACAAGATTAATTTCAAGTTAGGTTTCTAATAAGCTGTGTTTTTTAAGTTTGACAAATAGTTGCTTTTGGCTTCTCCATTGTTAATGGGTTTCCTTATTTATGGCTGTAAAAGTAAAAGCCTTGTTGAAAGCTTTGTGTTGAACTATGTTGTTTGAATAAAACATACTCTGGCTGTTGTGTCTCTCACCTTTGTGTTTCTGTCACTTGAGCACCTAGTTGACTTGTGGCGTAACGGCAGTTCTTCCTCTTGAGAGTGTAATTGTCTGAGGCACTCACAGCTTGTAAGCATCTTATACAAGCACTTATATTTTTGTTTCTGAATACATCCTGCATAATAATCACTTCAATTATGTGTTAATATATGTAAAATGACAAGTCCTGCATTGAATACATGGATTAACAATGCCTTTTTAAAATGATTACAGCTAATGATCAGCGGTGTGGTGAGTAGTGACAAACTGACTGATTTGTATGACGGAGACAGTGAGCTGGAGAAGTTGCTGATGAGATTCTGGAAGCTGGCAGGGATGATTTAGAGCCTTGAAAGCATCACAGCGATTAACAATGTTTTTGGGCACTTTGTATTTATCATTTCACACACTGACACTGACAATTCTTTGCAGAGTTATTGAGTTGTACATCCGTTTAACAGCCGTGACTCTTGGGCATGTCCTCAGACATTCTGTTTTTTTAAAGAAGAAAGCAGCTAATGGCTTGATATATTGTGTAGACTCCATAATACCCCCCTTAATGGAGGCAAGCATACTGGCCATCAGATTCATTTGAATTACAGAAGCAAAGCAATGAAGATTGACCTCAACTGCACTGACCTCCACTAAACACTCTGAACATTAACATAAAGACTAACAGTGTTCACAGTCAAAAACCGAATAAATAAAGTTGAACGGTCACAAATTAGAATCATTATTGGCACAAAATCTGAATAGCTGGGACACCGTGTGTAGGAGGTAATGTCACAACCCTGTTTGAGCTGGGAGAGACAAGACAAACGAAAAGCAGCAAAAGAAAAAAGAAAGGAAGCTGTGCACTATCACTGCAGTGAAGCATCCAGGCTTAGTTGCTAGCTAGTTTGTGCGTCTCGGGGGTCTGCGTGTGTGTTGAAATCAAGTGAAATACTGTATAGTATAGATTACTTAATGAGGGCTGTGCCCCAAAAAGCTTGGCATTTCCAGCACCGGCTCCCACCACGAGCATGAACTTGCTGATAGTTTTCAAGGGCTTTCCTCAGAAAAGTATGCAAGCAACAAGATGAAAGAAAAGTCAGCATTTTAGTTGCAAATGTGACTCTTCTTGCCTTTCTCTTTTCCATCTCTCCTTTTGTGTGTGTGTGTGTGTGTGTCATTGTTTGTTTGTGTGCCCCAGAGGCCTCATAAGAGGTATGAGACAGGAGAGAACCCTTACTCACCTCTGTATTACAAGGGGGGCAGGGCGGAGCAGGCTGGATTGGAGTGGATGGGGAGAGTGCAAAGCACAAGAGCATAAAAAGCATTCAATTAAGACACGAACTGCAGGGTTCATTAAGCACGAGCAAGCAGATGAAAATGAGCATCCATCAAAAGGGAGCGTTGTTGCAGTGCTGAAAAACTCATGCAGCCATACACACATGCAACATACTCGTTATTACGAAAATAACGCTCCATCTTGCCTGTTTAATGCAGGAAGTAAACAAAGTAGACATAACTCGTATTATGTCACTGGTTTAAACTGTCATAAGGTTTATAATGATTCTACTATAGCAGACATTGTGGCTCTCTTCTTCTCAGAGTCAATAAAACAACCCTTTTCTTGAAGAAATAATCAGATAATACCTGTTAGCTATTTTTTTTCTGCTCCAACAGCATCAAGCGAGTGCTGCTCAGAGACAAGAGGGTGAAATTGAAAATATTCTGCTCTCTTGCAGGTATATGCAATGCTAACAGTGAATGGCTTCTTAATACGAGCCTAAATTGCTTTTTTAAATTTTGAAGAGGATATGAAACAGGCTATTAAAGAGCAGGCATAAAAGCAGAGAAGATAAATTGCAAATCTGTATATCCATCTCCACCTCCACCTCATGTACTGCATGCAGACATGCAGGCCCGAGGACATGCAATACGGAATATGAAGCACACTGTGAAATGGAACATGAAATACCTCTCCAAAGATGCTATATGCTGTCAGATTAAAAATGATGTTCCCAAAGGTGTAATTCTGGGAAAAAAGTGTAATAAGAAATGATTTAACGTGTGCGCTTGTGTGTGTAGGTGGGTACATGTCATTTGTGAGGCTTTACCAACTCATGTCAACACTTGTATCTTCCTTAGAACGAAAAGATACAACGTGCATACGTCTTAAATACTGTGGTGCTGTGATGAGCTGTTTGCCCTTTTCTCATCTAGTTACACATTCCTGTATTTGCTTTGCTCGCGGTGGTAACCAGAACATATGGGTGCATATGGTGTATGCAGGTATGTTCAACAGAGATACAAATCACACAAGACAGTGAGCATTAAAAGCTAAATGCATGTTCTGCTCTCTGAGGAAATCTGTCTCGCTGTAAAATGTGCTTGACTGGGCTGTAGGCTGCTCCTTCATAATAATCTAAACAGCTGGCTTTTAAGTGGCTTTGCCCTAAAAAAAAAAAAAGAAAAAAAAAAAAAAGAAAAAAGTGCTCACACTTATGTTCTGCTGTGTTTCTTACACTTATGTTCTGCTGTGTTTCTTAATCCAACAGTACACACCACATACTTTCCTCTGAACTGCAGGAATCCTGTATTAATAGCTCCTGTGTTACCTTGTTTATTCTTTGAATTGGAGAGCGTGTGCTATGGCAGCTGGGGTTGGGAACCAATCACCCTGTATTAGATACTGTGACTAAGGATTTTCGTTATTATGACTGCATAGTGCCAAAGTGTATCTGAATTGTGCATGTATTACATGGTGTATTATGAGGTATGTATATATGCTCTACATGCATGCTGTGGGCTGTTGTGTACTTGGGTGTCATTTTGTACATACTATTACTACTTGTACCAATACAGTATTTAGTGAGAGAACAACGCTTGTTTTTAAAAAGTCATATCTTGGGTGCTGTGAAAATAATTAAAATAAATGAGTTGGATATGGAACCTTTATTTTTTATTACTTCTGCCAGTCTAAGTGAGGGATCATACAGCTTTAAACAAATACAAAAATCCTGCACTCCTGCTTACAAAATCCTTCTTAATACGTGTTATATTACTAGAAGAAATCTGGAGTCAAACAAGTCTGGAGCACTTTGAATGTGTATTAATAATAGCATTATTATATAAATCTAACAAAAGCAAAATGCACTACAACTGGCAATCCTTTGTCATGAGCAGGAAGAAAGAAGATGCTCAGTAGAAAATTGTGCCCTTTATGTAGGGAGATGGAAATTAAAAGTCACAGAACAACAGGAAGTCAGGGTTCTGAGTAAAACACACCTAATTTGAAAGCAGATGAACCAATGGCCTCCATGATCTATCCTAGACAATACTGTAGTGGCCATGCACAGATACTGTAGGAAAAAAAAATACTGTAAGTAGATGTTAAAAAAAGTTGCTGTTGAATATATGTGGTTCACGGCATCTTTTGAATATTGAGTGTGACTTATGCTGGATATTCGCATTTGTTTCAGTTCATTGAATCTTTATTATATGACACCTATAGGGGAGACCGAAATGTTCTGAAAGCCATTAGGCACATGAAAAGTGGAAAAGCTGCTGACCCTGATTATCTGGCCATGGAAATGCTTAAAGCTATTGATGAGAAAGGAGTATGTCGCATACACGCCCTGGTCAATAAGATCACATACCACTAGATATGAATAAATCCACCTTTATATGCCAACCAAAGAAACCTAAGGCCACCATGTGCTCAGAATATAGAACACTGAGCCTCATGAATCACCTGTTGAAGATGCTGCTCCGTATCGTCCTTCTGAGAAATCGCAAAAAGTTTGAGGATGAGATCAGTGAACTCCAGTAGACTGAAAAGGGCACACGTGAAGGCATTTTTAACCTCAGAACTGCGCAGTAGATAAGGAAGTGCATGTGTGCTTCATTGATTATGAGAAAGCCTTCAATCGAGTTAATCACAAAAAGATGATGGAATGCATGAGAAGCATCGGAACGAATGGGGAAAGAGCTGAAGCTAATAGTGAACTTATACTGGACCCAGAGAGCTGTCATACAACTTGATGGAGGTGCGTCTGATAAGGTTGAGATCAAGCAAGGTGTCCAGCAAGGATGAGTGCTATCCCCATGCCTTTTTAACTTATATAAAGAGAACATCTTTAGAAATACTGAGAACTTTAAGGGCATCAACATTGGTGGCCTCTGTATCAACAACTTACAGTATGCTGATGACAGTGCTCCTGGCAGAAAGCCAGAAAGATCTTCAGGCCATTGTGAACAAAGTCAACACAGCAGGGAGAGATGAACAACATGAAAATGAATGCAAAGAAAACGAAGACCATGGTCATCAGTAAGAGAGCAGAGTGGGCACGAATCAAGATCAAAATAGACAGAGATGAAATAGAGCAAGTGTGCACCTTTAACTACTTAGGCCATAAGATCACAGAAGATGGAAGGTGTAGTGAAGAAATCGAGAGGAGAAAAACAAGAAATTGAAATTTCTTGGCCATTTTGTAAGAAGGAACAACCTGCCAAAATTGCTGTTAGATGGACATTGAAGCCAGGCGAGGAAGAGAGAGATCAAAAACAATATGGGCAACTAACATCAAGCACTGGACAAACCTAAACTACACCGAGGCTATCAGAAGGGATTGGAGAACCATGACATCCAACCCTCTTTTAGAATGAAACCCAGATTGAACAGGGGAGACCAGGGCATTTGAATAGTGAGAGTGAACATGTCATGTGGCAATGAAAACACTTCCAACTACAATTTGAAAATAATTTCAATCAAACTATCAAATCAAACCTTTCAAGCACTCAAACAAATCTCAAATCAAATTAAACCTCACTAGTCAGACTCATCATCATGTTAATTCATCATGCTTTGCCAGGGGTGCACTCTTTATGAGCTCACTGTTTGCATTTGATACACTGGACACAAGTCTCTATTGGACGGCTGTTTCAAATGGCTCCACACAAAACAAACACATTTACAGGCAACTTATGTGTGTGATTATTGCAACTTGCCCCAAAATGACTGAGATAATTTGCCCCAAACTATCATCTTTGCTAATGTGCTTTGCTATATCTTAAAGTTAGGTTTATGACAGGATATGGCATCAGATTATGGAAAGGCACAAAACTAACATTCCACTTTTAAGTGGCACCCTCTTGAAATGAAATTTTTAACGATGTGCCAACTAAGCCATGTGACAAGAAGCCCCGGTCTCCGTAAGTGAAACTGTTGAAGCCAGGGTGAACTACATCAAACTGTATCTAAACATTAGCTTTGCATGCGCTTTTACAAACTTGATTTCAGCTTTGTGAAAAGGTATTTACAGCATCACCTAATGGGTTTTTAAATGACATATCCTAAAAATAGACAATTCTGTCAATCTAAAAAGGAACACTTAATCCTGAAATTTGAATACATTCAAAATGAAAAACTTTAAAGAGACATGATTTTTAATGGATGCAAAAAGTATTTCAGGCATTATAGATGTGTTAACCATCCATCCATTATCTATACCTGCTTATTCCTAACCAGGGTCACAGGGATCTGCTGGAGCCTATCCCAGCTCTCTTTGGGTGAAAGGCAGGGGTCCACCCTGGACAGGTCACCAGTCCATCACAGGGCCACATAGAGACAAACAACCTCACACACTCACACTCACTCCTATGGGCAATTTAGAGTCACCAATCAACCTGACATACATGTTTTTGGACTGTGGGAGGAAACCAGAGGACCTGGAGAAAACCCACACAAGTACAGGGAGAACATGTAAACTACACACAGAACGGCCGGGTTGCAAACCCACAACCTTCTTGCTGGCAACAGTGCTAACCACTCAGCCACCATGCTGCCCACGCGTTAACCTAATCTGTAAAAACTGTTCAAATGTTCCTGTAATGGAACCACCACTAAATGCAGATTTTTGTATCAAAACAATTCTACAGATATTTTTTTCATTTCAACACGCCCTCATCCAAAAAAAGCTTTTGATTCTGCCTTGTTTGGTTCTTAAACACTTCCAGCTCTCAGTGAACACTGTGTTAAATTCCTCCTTTTTTTACTTTAATATTGATTCAAATATGCCATCATGTGTCAGCTACAATACACTCTATTTGCACTTTTAATTCCTTCTATCATATTTGCCTTATTAACACAAAGGAACAATGTCACAGATGAACAGCTTACTGCTGCAGTTATGAACCATTTCATTAATAGGTTAGATTATTGATATGTGCCCTAAATTGAAAAATATAAACAGCAAATCACTGGGTTGCATGAAGTCTGTGGTATTTGCATTTTAATTGGCTGGCAGAGCTAATGATAAAAGACTGGAATTCAACAGCTAAATATGACTGGAAACCCAGGCAAAGCAATTAGTATTCTCTAAATGTCACGTCTTTGTATCTGGATGCATAACAGCCAAAATGTATTGGTTACTCTGTGGTCTCACAGACGAACACAATGTAGGCATACTTTGGGTACCTGTAATCTACTACACACTCACTTCAAGCAAAAACCAACAGTCCCAAATGTGCCTGTTTCCATGGACTAAATATTCCCACAGGGAGTGTGAAGAGTGCATAAGAGCTGTCTTCTTTTCTCACCTAGCAGGCTCTACAGTACATTTACCTTACACAGAATATGACTATAGATAGCCACAAAGTACAGTAGTGGCTGCAGTTCCTTAGAAGGCTTTAGAATTATTTACAAAAAGAAGATATGTCTGAATGATACATTTATGCGTTATCCAGCTGCACAAACAACATTATTAATGGAAGAGTAAATAAGTTTAAAAAGTGTGAAGCTTCTTCTTGCATGTACTCAGAATTTACTTAGTCACTGATGTGATAGATTAGTTTCGATGGTACATT
Organism: Mastacembelus armatus; assembly: GCF_900324485.2. Taxonomy (NCBI): domain Eukaryota; kingdom Metazoa; phylum Chordata; class Actinopteri; order Synbranchiformes; family Mastacembelidae; genus Mastacembelus; species Mastacembelus armatus. The sequence continues at coordinate 7,795,875 of NC_046643.1, read as the reverse complement.
TTAATGCTATGGGAAAAGAAATAAATTATTTAAAGTGGAAATGTCATAATTATAAACAGTAGCTCGGATGATGGACTTCAAGCTTCCACTTGATCAAACTGAGGAGCTCCTGGCCTTGCTTCTCAACAAATCCCTTGTTAATAAATGGGAAATGATATATCAAAGTGGGCAGAGAAGAAAAATGAAAAAACAAAGTGGCTCAAAGCAGCCATGTAACATGGTACTATTGCCTGCAGTTCATTTGACAGTGACGTATTGAGAGAAACATTTCACAACGTTACCTTCTGATGGTGTTCAGCATCTATTATTAGCTCATTTATTGCAATAACTCTTGGAAGGGAGGTAAACAAGATCAGAGTGTCATGAGTTTAAATAACACTCCCAGTCATCCCAAAGGTAATTACACAGAGGTCAATGAGCAGAAGATGACCCCAAAAAGTAAATGGGCATCAGCAATCAATATTTCATGCTTACACGCAGTCACACACTCACATACACACGCTTGCACACCCTGCCAGGGAACGAGTGGCTAATCTGTAAACTCCTCCGCACTGCTCAAACAGAACATGAGGCCCAAATTGCATTTTAATGGCCTCTCTCTCTCTTATTAGCGCCGCAGCGTCTTTGAGCGCGCGAAAACAAAATGAAGCTTTCAACCCTCTCGTTCCTCTGTCATTTCACCTGGTGTGATACAGGCTTCCTGCTTCCTCCTTTTGCTCTTACACACTTGTACTATCCATGAGGCCTAAATATGGACATCCTGCTGTATGTGTGGAATGGTTACATTGAATTTGATGATGTAATGACTATGAAATGTGATATATATATATATATATATATATATATATATATATATATATAGTAAATTAAAAAATAGCATTGGATTGTTTTGGAAATTGTTTTTGGTGAGTTTATTTTTGGGAACAATTGACAGAAATACCAAAAATAGATTGTGAAACTAAAAATGAGATTTTCTCAGTCCACAGGTTGGTTGCATTAACACATTTTAAATTGATATTGTTACAAATGTTGAGCTCTTTATATCTTGCTTGGTAATAATAAGAACGTAAGAGCAAAAGCATTTGCAAAAAGATTTTTACATTAAAATCCAAGCCATTCCAATGTCATACATAAGGAAACTACTGTATTCTTTTGGCTTGCCCCATTTCTTACTGACTGATAATTCAGGTTTTCTATACAGTTTAACATTTTCATGAGATTCATTCATTATTTGCATAACATTTTTACATGTTCATATGACAAAAGCTACTTCTAGATTTTTTTTTACAAGTTGACTAGTTTATATTAATGCCTACACACTGTCTATGCTGGAGAGCATTAGCCTCTAGGGGGCAAATCTTTTCAGCAAACAGACTTTGATCCAGAGTTAGAAGCTACTGTAGCATATTTTTACCTGCTCATTCATTTCCCGAATGTGTTCCTGCATGTGTTGCTTCTTACAGTTCAGACACAAAAGCATAAAAACGAGGTCATTTTGCTTTTGCCTTCTGTCCGCATCAACGATAAACTGGTCCTGAAAGCCTGTAATATTAAAGGAATGCAAAATCCACAGATACAACCAACTCTGTTGCATACAGTTTACTCCTGAGATATTAAACCAGCTTGAATTGGTTGGTTTAAACTAAAGTGAACGCAACAGTTTAAAATAGCAAACAGACTAAACGTGCTACAGAACTGAAATCAGTCAGAATTAATGCAGATGTTGTGGCTGTATGAGCAGTGATGGGTTCATTTACTGATGTGTGAACAGCAATAAGTTCACCTACTCAAGTACATAAATCACCAAAGCGAGTGGTGACTTACACAGAAATCAAGTGTGAATCTGGGGAGAGAGTATGGTTATAATGAGTGCTGCCTATAATGCTCCCAGTGAACACACTTTGTGAAAACTTTAGTTTTCATTTGGCAGATTTATTTCCTCTCCCCTGCAACCTTCACAGAAAAGAGTTATTTTAGGTTTCTTGTAAAATATTAACACTAAGGTATTCCAGGGATCAACCAGAAAAAAAAATACAGGTTTCAGATTCTTCAGGCAGTAGCTCGATCCAAAGTGTTTCCTCATGGGAGTAAGTTTGCCTTGAAGGCTTTGGCTCTCTTTCAAGTTATGACACCAAACAGTCCTTCATGCCTGACTGCGTGTGATACTCTGTGACATTTTTACTGTGCACTGGAAAGAGGTGAAATCTGAGTTGAGCCAAAAATGGTTTGTGGTTAGCTGCTCTTTTTTTTTGTAAACAGCTCGCAGTCTCGTATTCTTGAATATTTTCTTCTTTCAAATATGTTTTTAGACACATTTCATCAGCTCTTTACAGGGGTTAATACACTCCCTGACATCAGGAGTGCTTTTTAAACTCGCACACACTCTTAAGCTCTCTTGCCACTTGTTGTTCCAATACTAAGTCTTCACTGTGCTTGGTATTAACTCAGTGAACGTGCCTGATAAACATGATCGGAAATTCCCTATGCTTTCTCCCTCTCCATTAGTATCCCCCCCCCCAAAAAGGTTGTATTATGGGGGCAAATGACAAAATAACATGAAAATAAAATGTTACTTATGCAAAACTACAAATGTGTTAGCATCACAAAAATATGTCAAGTAGCAAAAGTAAAAGTACCCTCATATGTCATCCTGGTATATATATATTAGGTTAATGGTTTATAATCATCATTGTATCATTTTAAAGGTTCAACCTAAAATTTGGAGTGTTTTATTAGCAGATATGGTATATAATATTCATAAATATGTTCTCATTAGTGTGTGAGCACCCGAAAATACCAAGCATTGCATTTTCTTAATCTTAACATTTTGTTTCAGCCACTGTTCCCTCCCTTCAGCCTGGAAAAGGGTGGGTTGGGGTGTTTGGGGTGCTCAAAGGTTTACATTCTGTAATCTCACCACTAGGTGCACCAAATGCTGTTTTGGTGATCAAATGTTTTTGAATCTAATAATTGGAATTGGAATCACTTTACATTCAGCTGAGTAGCTTGTAGAATTTCCCAGTGGGGATCAATCATGGAGGGGTTACTAAAGAGGCCTTCAAAGAGATACATCTACAAAGAGATGGCAAATGTTAACAGAAAGACACAAAACACCTGCAAAAAGTACCTAGATAACTCCAAGGAGAAGCAAAATGACTACAAAAGGATGCAAAATGAACACAAAGAGATGCACAACACCACAAACAGATGCAAAATAACCACAAACAGATGCAAATTGTCCCCCCAAAAACAGAAATGTCCAGACAGAGACACTAAACAATCACAAGGGGAAGTAAAAATGATTATGGAGAGACACAAAATGGCCACAAAGAGATGTAAAAGGAAGATAAATCCCCTCTTTCTGGAGGGTGGGAGCCTGTTACATGCCGGTGACCAGGGGCCCATTGTGTCACATTCTGGGCTTAATAAAGTAAAAAGCTAAATCTATTCCCTTTTGTTAATTCAGTGGTCATATGCTGCTCTCATGGCACCACCATGCCTGGTGTTAAGGACAGGGTGTAACTCTTATTATCTCAGGAAGAATATTTTCACCCACTCTGTCACCAGCAATCAGGGGAGAGAAGAGGGCCCTAATCAGAGAGCTGCTTGACTGCAGAAAAGCCTCTCCTCTAATGATTCAAATGGTTTCTGATGTTGAGAGATGAGTTTGGTATTTCAGTGGGGAAATTTACCTCACTGAGCAGGACTTAATGTTACGGGCTGTGAGTGTTTTAAAGTTTTATTTATTTGATTCTGCACCAAGAATTTAAGTGGATCTGTAAATTCCACAGATACATTTAATCTTACTTGAGGTCGCCAGTAAGAAACATTTACATTTTACATTACATTCACAATTTATATTGCGATTCAAAACTCTCTGCAACATGACAAACCATGGTAAAGTTTTTGCATTATGTGCTCATTTCATTAGCATATGAACATTACATTGTTTCATCCTGTTAAATGCTTAAATGCAGTACACTTAATTCCAAATTTTACTAATTGTACTTTTTTTATTTGCAATGTTCAAACCTTTCTGCTGATGCTGTCCTGGCCTCCACACCCAATACAACAATATTTGAAGCTTGCACTAGGATCAACCTGAGGGCAAGGGTCAGTGCAGCCAAATCCTCAACTAAACCACTCCACAAAGATATCTGATCAGTAGCAAAATGGAAATTCTCTGGAGAGAAGAAAGGCATGCCACGAGGAAAATCAGTCAACACCTCTAAATGATTTTAATATGATTTAAAAAGGAAAAGCACAAGCTTTTGATATGACAATAGATTAAGGATAAACACTCACTCTAATTTTAATTTGTCTTCCCTGGTTCTCTCATCTGTATGTTATTTATAGTAATAAAGCAGACATACATTGGAAAAAAATGGCCCACTAATCAGTGTCAACTAAAACAGTCATCAGTGCTTCACAGCTGCCAACTATACAGTACTTTGCCTCAGGACATTAGAAGAGTTGTATCTCGATATTTAATGCTTTAATCAGGAAAGGCTGATGGCAGGAACTGCCACATGAAGAGTTTCTCAGATATCACAGGAGCAGATGGGAAATGATGCCTCTTTTAGATGATTTGCTCATTTCATGGCCATCCATCCCAAAATACAGACTGATATAAATACATTTCTAAAGTGCAACAGACCAAGTTGTGAAAGTGAAATATATAGAAGCATTTTTTTTTTAGTAACCAAAATCACTTTTTGATTGGTATGGCATCTGTATGCTACACTAACAAATACTGTAATAATGGATACTTGTTGAGTCTACTGTCTTAGGACGTGGTCTGATATGCAGTCCAGCCAGCTGTAAAACACGTAAATGCATAAACTATGATAGTTAGCTTAGTCTCCACCCTTTCTATTATAAATGATCATGGCAGCTGACGTTACACTGAAATACACCATCCATTCTCTACACTGCTTATTATGGTACATCCAGGGTCACAGGGTTATATAATGTTGCTGCATTAAGTCCTAATTTCAAATACTAACGCTACTTAATCTTTTCCCATGGATACGAAAGGCATTTCTGAAAGGACCAGTATACTGTGTATATGAATGATGATTGTTTGCTTTTTTGCCACATATTGGCAGACATCAAAGCTGCACCTTTGAAACTCTATTGACAATAGCTAACTCAAATACTGAGCAAATATGTGTTTATTTAGAATCATAAATGTCTGAATTTTCTCTGACAGGGCCATCATACCCAAGTGACTGGGAATCTCCAAGGACAGAGAAAATCAGTGCCTGTCTAATGAGGATGATAGTCAAAGAAAAAGCAGTACTGCACAGTACGACATACATCAATAAGCCTTTGATGAAAGTAAACCATACCAACCCAGCAATTAGCACCACCTGGCCAACACCACCCAGAAACACAGAAAAATGTGACGTTTGATCACACACACAGTCACTGAGACACAATTCTTCCAATCAATACAGTAATAAAACCATTTCATCCTTTTATAACGGGAATAACCAAGCAAGCACGCTTAGGTGGTTGATCCCAGTTCCATACCCCTGCAAACCAGTCTTCCACTCCACTGACCACACATATGTTTTCCAAATGCCACATTCTGAGCCCAAAGCACCACACCACCTTCTCGCTCCCCCTCCTCCTCCCCCGTGCAAATCGATGAGGAACAGGTCTGCAGTTGTTGGTGCTCACTCTTGAACACAGAGTAGTTGACACATCACATTAATAAGTGGGCGGGTGGAGCGCTCATCACAACACCAATGATGGGACAATTATCTCATGGCAAAGAAGACTCTGCCATCACCTGTCACAATCAAAGGAATCAATAAGGCTTGGAGGGGAGACGGAAAAGGGGAAAGGTGGGGGTGGAGGGCGTTGGAGAGTGTACAGAGGCAGAAAGAAGAGTGAGAGGGAAAAAGGAAGAACAAAACACCACCAGTGGGGATCACTGCAATGCAGCTATAAGCATCTCAAGCTTTGACTTAAATGTTTCCACAGATTTAAGCATGGGCTTCATCTCTTTGCCGATTTAACCCAAAACTGATATATTACTACTGATGCAATTGAATCATTTCCCCTTTATAAATCAAGCACAATTCAAACTAGTTTATTAGCTAACTATTACGATAGTTTTCAGCCTTCTACACTAGATGGAGTCATGGTGATGGGTCTGTCAACGTGCCAACTCAGAAGTTGTAAATATTGTTGTCCATAGCATAAATGAAATCATGGAAAACTAAAAAGATATGTAAACTTAGACTTGAGATCATTTTGTGAAATAGCTAGTTACTCATAATTTCAGTTTGTTAGGAACATTCAAGCTTCTAGTATTGCAGATTTTTCTGTAACCTGTTAAGTCTACCCACACAGTATCCAAAGATGTATTGTATTAGCATCTACTATAGAACTTGATATTAAAACTTGAAAGCTTCATGATTTAAATAAAGCTAGACAGAGATTGATTGTTTGCAAGTGTAAAAAGCAGCACCCATTATTTGGCAGTAACAAATTGTGGATAGAACAGATCATACGACGACTTGTACCTCAACAGTGGTGAACCCACAGACAATTATCATCCAACTCTGCAGCCCCCTAAAATGGGGCTTGCTAACATCTTGTAGATCGTTATTTGGATTTTGTTCACTCTCACTGCTCCCATGAGTGTTATTTTCAATAAAGAAGCTCTAAAAGCCCTTTGTGTGCTACCTGTCCAGCACCAAACTGCTGACAAACAAACTTAGTGACAAGCTGGTAAATATAATGGAGCATTTACTGTAGCTGCTTAAGAGGCGGATATTTCCCTCCAGAGTTGGTAGTGACCAAAAATAGAGTCAAATGGATTATGAATATTGGACCTGCTCTGAATACACTGTACAATAAAAGCTTGTGTTGTCTGCACTATGTTTCCAAAGCCTACAAGCATCCAAAGACGTGTGTTATCGTTAGAGGTTCTGTGTGCGTTCTTCTGGAGCAGGTTAGGTTTTAAAGGCCTAATTAAAGTTCTCAGTTAACAACTGAAAGACAGACTTTCGCATTGGTGGATGTTGTATATTAATGTAAAGTTTTGTTTTCCTCTCAAAGTAACACCAGTCATGTTTTTGATAAACATCTATGGCTATACAGGCAAGAAACACGTGTCTTATTGCCTGACTCGTATTAATGCTCAGCTGACCTATGCCCACGCTGTGGCGAGGGTTTATTAGGTATCTGTTTTTCTGTGTGGTTGTTAGAAATATAACCATTATTTTCACATAGCAAGTGGAATTCCAGTATAACACCTATTGTGGTTGCTATGTGATAAAACTGTAAAGTTTCTATTCACATTTAGACATAACTGTGCACTACATAGTTATAGACAGAAAAACATTAAAAAGGAGCTAAAGCAGGGCAACAAGCAATGGACCAGTAAGGAGAAAAGAAGGGAGACTGAAAGACTTAGGTACAGAGGTAAAGATGCTCTGATGGGAGGTGAGTCAATTGGACTAACAAAGTAGAAAAGAGAGGATCTTAACATTGTGTGCACCACAAACCATAATCTTCCCTGTTGGTGTTCAGCGCCTATAGCCCCAGAGAGACTTTAATCCATTTTTGATGAAGTTGGAGGGACAGTTTCACAGGTTTCTGTTTGTTATAAATGGCTTCAAGTTGGGAACAGAGCTCTGTAACAGGCTACTTTATGCATTAGGGCCTTCGGGTGAATTTCTCTCCTTTATTCTTTGGGCCTGGGAACTTGGCTGTGATGAAGGGAAAAACAGCATGTTGCTTGTATTGTCCCCTCTCACTGTTGCTTCCAATATATTTTCATGAACTGGTAATATGTGTCTTGTTTCCAGCAAGCTGTTAGGAGGCATTTAATAGTCATTAGGCAAAGTGTTCAACACTCCAGAGTGCATATTTTAGTACGCTTGGTATTGAGCTACAGTGCATGTTGTTCATGCTCATGGAGTATTTTCTGCCAACATTATTAGTACTTGAATCTTTGAATCATGCACAGTGAAGATGAAAATGTGTCCACTAATTTGGACCTGACATAGGTGTATATTATAATCAATTATAAGGCTTATATCGCTACAGCCTTAAACGGCTTATTATATAATAAACATGTTTCAAATACACTAATTTTGAAATCTAAGTTCTAAATCAAAACTGATACACAACTTACTGAAAATGACAGAATACTAATTTCTGGCAGCCCCCCAAAAAAGGGGGTTAAACTTCTAAGACCTAACAGTTGTCAGTGTGCTTCTATTGTTAATTTAATATTGGTAAAAGCTTAAATTAAAGCTAGAGGCTCTGTACTTGAGTTTGCCTTCTCAAAGTCAGGCTGATGAGCCGTGAGGACTTGTCATTGTAATGAGCGAGCCTCATTATGAACCAAATCACCCTGTTCTCTTAGGAATTCAGCATGAAGAGCACTCTTATAGGTAATTAATCCAGTACAGTGGTTTATAAATGCTGCTACTGCTGTCAGTACACACACATGACTGTTCAGGGCTTCATTTACACTTTGCCTCAGCGGAAGGTTAGGGCTGTGCCTCTCTCCCTCTCACATGATTCGATCTGTATCTCGTTATACTGAATCACGGATTCAATACAAAACAATGCAGCTAAACTTCTAACAGTTTGATACAATACCTCTCTAATACATTTGTGAACAAGAACCCGTTTATTGTTTTTGCAGTATCCAAACTACCACCTTGGTCTTAGACTAGATGCTAAGTTTTACATGTTTGGCTCTTGTTTCCATTTTCAGATACATTAGATATCAGTTCATCCTTCCACCCCTGGTGAAGGGCTAAAAAGTACTATATGTGAAATGAGACCAACAAATCCTCTATAAGTATTCCCAATCAGATCTGCTGTATTGGAAATGAATATGAATTCTTATAAATGATGCACTGCAGTTTACGAGGAGTGAGGGAAAGGTAGAAATGTTTAAATGGCTAGACTCAAGAAAGTTTTCTTGCACAAGAAAACACCCTTGACAAAAACAGGGACATGCGACATCATTCATTGTTTAAAAAAAACATATGTACTCCAAGAAGGGTGCAAAATATTTAAGTGTCAAGCAGGAGAGCTGTCACTTTCCAAACATCCATTTTAACTTCTCCCATGCGACACCAATACAGGGTATCATTCAAGCTGTCTTGTTTTGTTTACTCCTCCACGCTTGCCAGTTCACATGACAAACAAGTGATATGGTAGAAAAGGAGTGCTCAAAAAAAAAACAAAAACAAAAAAAACCATCTCAGCTCTGGGAAAGCTGTCATCCAGAGTACTGATGTAAAAGGAAAGCAGGACAGAGGGGATTGTTACATGTTATGATAAAAGACGCATTTACTCCCAACATTAATGTTTAATGTGTAAGAGCTACGGCCATACCGTCTCCACTTCAGATTTAATTATTAAAAGGACAGTGCTGCTGACAGCTCAGCTTCCTGTCAGATGCAGGGAAGAAAAGACAGATGTACTGTAGGGGGAAAAAAGAATTTTAAAATCATTGCTCTCAAGTCATCGGATCAGTTGCTAACTGTGTGGGTGTGTGTGTGTGTCTGTGTATGCGTGTTTGTGTGTGTATGTGTAGGTGTGTGTCAGCGTGTGGAAATGGATGCACACCAGAGTGTGTTTAGATGGGGCTGATGACTGTGCTTGATGTGGTGGCATCTCTACACCTGCGCTGCCATCTGTGCCTCTGCACCCCCTGTGACCACCGTGCCTCCTGGCACACAACAAGTGTCACACAGAAACCTTGATGAACACATCTCACTCTCCTGTCCTCTGGAAAGTATAGACAAAGACTTTTTAAGGCACTGAGTACAACAAAGTAAAGGAATAATTTAACATTTCGGGAAAGATGCAAATGCTTTACTGCTTTCTTGTCAAGACTTAGGTGAGAAGATGACTGTTTAACATGTTCTATCTTGGATGTTTACAGTACTCCATACAAGAGTAAAATCAACAAACTGCTCTTTTACAGGTGGTAATGTGCAGTTTCCAGGCAACCAGTGGAGACTCAGGAAAGTTTAACTTTCTGTTTTTTTAGTTTTGTACAGATTGAAGAAATTAAATAGAAAGTGTAACTGTGCTTTAGAACAGCTGATAGTTGGAATTTGTTACCTCTGAACAGAACCAGGCCAGCTGTTTCCCCTCTGTTTTGACTTAATATGTTAAGCTGCTTAACTTCTCTAGGCAAAAAAGCATAATTCACAAAAATACTAGACTAAATACAAATACCCAGGAAAAGAAATACTGTAAGAAAATGATGGAGGAACAGAAAGAGAAAAGCAAAGATGACCAAAATAATGAAAGGAGTATGTAAAGAAAAGACAAAAACAGGAAAAAGCATGCTGGAATAGTTCATTAGAGGATATTTTCTCTAAAAGTGGTAAAAACAAACTTCTTTATGCCCAAAGACAACATAATCAGGCAAATACACAGCACTCCCACCCACGTACGCACCTGCAAAATGTTCATTCACATGAGGACAATGCAAGTATCTCAAACTGTGCCACCTTTGCTATCCCGCAATGACTCTGTCATTACTAGCCACACCGTTTCATCAGTGCAGCGTGCAGTACTCCCTGCAGTACTCCCTGAGGGATATGGCTGAATTGTTTAGGGTCCTACTCACATCTACAATAACAGCAAGAGCCACCATAGAAGGCTGCCACCCCCTAAGGGGCACTACGCACCTCCTAAGTGGATCACTCGGCGTTGTCACAACGTTTTCACAAAGCTCGGTGGGACGGGGTTACGTACTCCTTTCATCACCCGCAAACCTAAACAAGCTCTGTCAGGCTCGCTAATGCATGTTTGGTGGCTCTGCAATGCTGAGTATCTGCACATGTCTGTAAGGAGGTTATGAGAAAGGAAGAAAAAAGCAGTTAAAGATTCACCTTCATTTGCATTATTTACATATGAGGCTATCATTAGTAGGTGGTTTCCCCCCACTGTTAGTTTGCAGTGCGGTTCACAGCATGGTCAGAGCTGGTCAAGGGCACAGTTGGACAGTAACTCAGCAGGTCAGCACCGTTAATTGCTGCCGGTCATTGTTTAAATGTCCCCCTTGTTTCACTCTCATGCCGAGCGGAGACATTACAATGATGAGGGTGAAAGACGGAGGGGGGTAGGGGGGAACAATGGCATCAGGGAGGAAAAAAGTGGAGATTAAGCAGCGAGGAGGTTAAAGTGAGGTGGCTAATGAAGGGGAGACAGGGAAGGTTAATCACAGAAGTAGACCACTTGAAGACATCAGAAGATGATGAGTTAATCATGGGAAGGACTATGATGGTTAACTAAGCAGAAGGCCAAAGGTTTCTAAAATATCAACCTTTTGCAAAGCATTACATCCTAAAAGCATCAGCTAAATATGTGTAATGTGCATGAAAACGACTAGAGTGGAAGTAAAGGGGTTAGGGTGGGTAACAGATGAAGGCTGATAAGGAGGGATATGACAAGTTGACTGAAAATACTGAGGGAGTAATTATGATGATAGCTCTGATGCTTTCACTTTCAACCACTCAGTACTTTCTGCTCTCTGGGCTTTGAGGGTTCCTGAGGTTAACACCAATCTCTCTGACTGAGTACATTACTCTCTGGAAGGCTTCACATTAAACCACCTTTTATTATTCTATTTTAATCTGTAGCCTCATTACAGTATGAATGTATTAAAAGAAGCCCATGTGGATCTTTGCTCTGTCTGTTTGTTCAATAGAGGTTAAAGTAGCAGAGGTGTGGGAAAAGAGGGACCAAGGGAAGAGAAAAGTTAACAACAACCCAGGGAAAATTAGGGATAATGTTATGGCTTTAATGTCTTGTTCCCAAGATGGCCCCTAAAAAAAATCCCAATGCAACCTGCTTATGCATATTGTCTCTCTGCTCTGTGGCCCTCCTCTTGTTTTTTACCTGTCTTTCATACTATCTCTCTCTCTGATATCCATCTCTGCTGGCTCCCTCCTGATACGTTGTTATCTTCCACTGCACCCATGACCCCTCGTTGCAGACTTGCATCCTTCACATCAACTTACACACATGCCCACATGCACACACAGCTCCACCTTTCAACTGCCCTTTTCTACTTACAGCTCTTATATTATTCAAATCCTCTCATTTCCCCTCCTCTACCCTGCCCTGCCCTTTGTCACGTTCTCTGCTCTGATCTGGCCTTAAAATCACAGTTAAAATTACAATTTAAGACCTTAAAATGTATTAAAATGTCTTCAATGTAGTTATAAGAGATCTCACTTCTCCCCACTCTATGACAGGATTCTTTGTGCTGCCTGTCCACACTCGGATTAATATGGAATATGCTTAGTCCTGTAGCACAATGTGGATTTTATCTGCTTTATTAGTATTGCTGCACATTGTGCATTTTATCTTCTTTATTAAATACAGTTGTCGCCTGTTGTCATTGTTCTTACTGTAAAGTGTTCAGTACATTAAGACTGCAAGTGCTTATGTGTCTTAATAGTAATATTATCTTTTTTATTATTTAGTACTTTGTAATGGTTGTAGATTATAAATCAAGCATTCGGTGCAGCTCTAGCCATTGTACCACATGTATATTGTTTTTCAGCAGGCATCCCCACAGGACTTCCCTCAATTGCAGTGATATCTGGAGGAGTCGTGGGAATGCAGCTTGTGCAACTTGAAAACTTTCATCGTCATATTTTTATCTCTGTCGATAGATATTCTGCTCTTAATGGACCTTGCCTTTGATTTAAGTAGACTTACCAGAGGGCCACCCTCATGAACATGATAGTCATGATCATGAGCACCATTATTATGTCCCTCATTATTATATCCCTCCGCCCCTCATCCTCCAGCTGTCAGGTAAGGATGGTCAACCCCAGACAGAGAGCTACAGCAGAAGGACGAGTGTGGGGGGAAAAACAGGGAGCCAGTCCTACGCCAGTACCGCTACGGATCTAAATATAGAACAAACATCTTTGTTTACAGTGAGTTTAACTTTCATAAACAGGACATCTGCCACTTTCAGTGACTGCATGTGCATGTAGACAGAGCAGTAAAGAAATGCCTTGTCTCTTTGCATGTATGCTAAGAAAGATTTTCATGTATATGATAATATTTATTTTTACATAATTATATGTGCCTGACTGAGTCGGCGTGCAAGCTCATACATTTCCTTGCCTCTACATCATAATGTAGTACCTGTGTGCATTGAAGAAGCAGGTGAGTGATCTGTCTGTGTGTGTGTGTGTGTGCGTGTGCATATGCAAAGACGAAGACAAAGACAAGGAGGATATAATTGGAAATATCCCTGCAATGTCATTCAAAATGCAACACTACATGCCAAGGATGATTTATGATGCTTCATGTAAGCATACATATGTACTGAAGAAAAACTCACATGTAACAATGCCAATTTCATATATCATTTCCAAGACTTATACATACATAATAATATACATAAACTCCCTAAATAAAAACCTTCTCCACACTTCACCTCCTCCAGCTTTAGTTCTATTTAATTTAATCACACAAAGAAATGTTAAACACACGGCACCGAACAGCTGCAGAGTTCTGAACAGTTCTTCAGCTTTACAGTAGAAGATGTGGCTAACTCATGCAAGGCACAAGCACAGTCACACATGAACATATCAAAAGATGAAAAAACTATGGGTATAAAACAATAATGGGCAGGTACATGCTGTACTGTCACATAGCTCATGTTAGTCTATGACTAGGCTCTGCCTTGTCTGCTTAAACACACACACACACAAACACACACACACAGCCAGCGGGTAATTTTAGCAGACAAAGAACCATGCTGGGCACCGACTCCCATCTTAATACACCCTGACACAAACGAACGGTTTTGACACAATACCTTTCGATCACAACGCGTTTGTGTTTGTGTTGGCTTCGCCACTTCAATCAAGGCCTCTTTGTCTGCCTCTTGCCACTTTGTCATCTCTCAGTGAGGCTTCTGCACTGAACAATCATAACGACATTCAGTGTGATAACTTGAAACCATTTCAGAGATGAGCCGCGTACCACGCCAGTGACTTTTTTATGGAGTTAAACTTCTTAAAAATGCACAAGTGGGGCAGCGAAAGATCAGGATCTGAAAAGACAGAAAAAAAACGATCTCAGTTTAGTTTGCTATATTCTGCATAGCATTTGTAAACTTTTTTTTTTTCATTAGGAACAACATACTAATACTAGTCAGGGTCTCCTGCTGTTCTCAAAACAGCCATTTTTTTTATGAAATGGATTCCACAAGACATTGGAAACATTCCTTTGACACATTCACATGACTGCATCACATAATCTGTAGATTTGTCAGCTGCAGAGTCATGCAGGCATCCAATCCTAGAAAAACTCATTTCAGGAAGCTGCCGACCCCACACTGAGATCATTTTTTTCCCCATTGTGATGTTTGATAACATTAACTGAGGCACCTGGCCTGTTTCTAAATGGTATTATGCACTGCACTGCACTGTCACTACGCATTAGATAATTGCATGCATAAGCAGGTGTACACGTGTGTGTGTAGCTGTCCATATATATGCCTACATATGTGTGTGTGTATATATACACAGCTACACACACACCTAAGATAAAGGCAGATACTTGGCTTCTGACTAACTACCTACACATCTCTCTGGGTGCCAATGCCTTGAGTCAAATTACACTTTTTATACAGGGAGCACTTACAAAACTCTCTCCCTGCAGGGGCTACATTGAAGGTGTCCTTTTGTTAACAACACCATCGTGGACACACAGTTACACACATACCAATCTTGAATGCACACACCAACAGAGAGCTGCACAGCTGCATGCGCACTAGTGGAGCAATTGCAAGACATTTTAATTACTACTACTCTACTCCTGTGGGGCACAGCCGGCATATCAGGGAGTGGGTAGAAGTAGAGGCCTTTGGCTGATTTCAAGCTTGCCTTGATCTGAATGGTTTGCTGTGGCTACCGAGGCAGATGCCACTTCTTTTCAGGAAGCCATGAGCCATGGAAGAATTAAGGATGCTTTCATGTTTTGATGTGAAAAATAGATTTAAATAGATTGAATGCATCATTGTTCTATTCTGGGGAATAAATAAAGAGAGGGTGGTGGTTTTTAAGCCGTGGGCATTATGATGAGATTGAACTTAAAAAGGAACAAAGGTACATTTTATTTATTTATTAGTCACACATTTTATTAAAAGTAATCGTGTGCCTTACATTGTTGGGATTTGAAATAGCTTAATCTAGCTACAACAAAACCTCAGCTTCAATTTCTGGATAACAATGCACCTACACATAAACAAGGGACAGCAGGTGTGATATGATTTTCAAATCCTCCTTTAATTATATGTGTGTCTGTGTGTTTTAGCTGCTATGGCTGTTGCATTCACTTATTACTTTTGATCATTTTATGTTTATGGTACCTTGAATTGCCATTGTCTACGAAACTTGCTATACAAATAAACTTGACTTGATAGTAAAGCAGGAACAAATAACGCTCTTAGTCAATTTGTTTAGCAATAATAAAAATAAACAGTCTCATAACTTCTCTCATTCTGCACACAGATCTGACATTTCCCTCTGTAAATCTCAAACTGGTTGTATGAAAAACAACAGGATGGGCTTCCTGGGATTATATTACCTGTGTTTTGTTCCGTGCAGGTGGAGGAGAGTCAAGGAGTTTTAGATTGCTGGGCCAGTCTGCCCGAGACGATGAGGCCTCTCCTTGACCCCCCTGTGCCTCGCAGTTCAGTAGATTAGCTAAAGCACAACAGAGGCCAGTGCTATCGCCAGCTTGCAGCCTCCTTTAGCCCTATTGGCCACACAAGATATCGCTCAGAACACATACACAAAAAAAAAAAAAAAAAAAAACACGCACACACAAACTGCACTACTTTCAACCACACATACACCTGCACACACACACACAAACAAACATCATATCCTTGCCCCTCATTTCTGTCACTGGCCTGAAGGTTCATTAATGACACTGAAGCCACTAAAGTAGCAGCATAGCACCATTCATGCATGAGCGCACACATCTTCATGTTCAAATTGTCTATATGTGTACAGACAAAGGTAAGAGAACTATTTGTCACTCTGACCCTTCATCCATGTGACTGCAGCCATGCGTTACGATCCATCCTGAACTCACATTAACCCGCAGGACTTCATACTGTAAAAACTGTCAGGATCAACAATTCACTACCTAATTACTTCAAGGTCAATTACAGCAGCACTCTGCTTTGAGGTTTCGCAATGGAACATCAAAGGTGCTTTTTTTTTTTCTTCACTTCAGGATTTCAAAGCAACAAGATGCCATGGAATAATGTAAGAAAAAAGGACGGATGTGAAAATGAGGGGAGACATTCTGGCTACCTGATTTCAATGTGAGAATAGGAAGAAAGAGAAATGAGGGAGAAAGCACAAACATCAGTCATATATCTTTTATAAGATATTCATGTGACTTGTCATACATGATGCATAAGGTAAATGTCATGTTCGTACCGGTCTGATATATTCCCCCTTGAAAACAGGTTAATGTGAGGCAAATGGCAAAAAAGTTCAAATACAAGGAAAAAATTCAAGCTAGAATTACAGCTGTGAAGGATCATTAAATAACCCTGCTGTGGTCAAATATAACACATGATCTGTAATTACCATTTTGCTTTCAGTCTCCTGGCGACTTTGTCGTTTTCTAATGACGTCTTGCAGTTGACTTTAAAAAGTTCACGCTGAACTTCATAATTTAGAATAATTTTGAATAAACGCTCATTACTAAACCCTGTAGATGACTGTAATTTAGAATACAAAATCATTACAAAAGAACTATTAGGAAAGTGAATTTGTTCAAGTATTTAACCTTGGACATATCTTCTTTTGTCAAGATTGTAATATAATTTGTTAAATTATTTGTAAAAGCGGGCATGCTGAGACAGTCCCTGCGGTCTTAAATACCATGAGAGTTATTGGATCATCATCTGTGCAGGACCATTATACCATAAACTGTAGGCAGCCTCCACAGTGCTGAGAGTTTTGATAAAGACTGGGAAATAAGACAAATCACACAGCATCTAATGACAGAGGTCACTGTCCTTGCAATCTGAATTTCAATGTGCTATAGTGAGTTCTGTGTGCTGTGTGCAGAGGGCCTGAAAGTACTTGCACATCCCTGACATCTGTGCGCTCATGACATTTCACATCTTGTTTCGAAGGGGTTCGTCTGCCGAGCTTCATGAAAAATGCTGGCTTAATGTGAACTAAATTACTGGTGGTGTCTCACAATATAAGATTCAAAAATGAAGAGAGGGATTTAACTTTCCTAAGAGACACACAATGTGCCGTGCAATCCATAAATAAATAAATAAATGCAGAACTCACAAAGCACTGGTTACACCCAACGCTAATTGGGTGGTTTTATGAACATGGAAGCAATTGATTCACTGTGGTGTAACATCAGTCTGTAATTGGAGCAAAACAAATAATCACTCACATGGAAGAGTTAGACAGACTGTTATGAGTGGTATTTGATTGGAGGTAACTGATGCATACTGGGAAATCTAAACCAGAATGAGAAATATGGTCACATTAACTACTGATCCAAGCCCAGTTCTGTCAAGCTGTCAAAAATAATTATGTGACTCAACACTCTCCTGAATAGGTACTGTACAGTATGTTCCCCAGTCATACACCCAGGGGTTAAATTTGAAAGCTGCGAGGTAGTGTGGGGGTTTGATCAATGTACCTTATAAATACACAGACAATCAACTTATGGTTCAGGAACAATGAAATTTCTGACCATCCATAAACACTGCATTGAGGAAACTACACCACCTACAGTATTTATTTACAGGCTGGGCATAAACTATGTTTTTACGTCTGTGATAAGATCATTTCCATGCTCGCAGTTTGTGATTCTCCAAACAAAACAATATTTGGACTACTGCTGAAATTAAAAACGTAGCGACAGTTTTGATGACGCTGGATTCATCGTGAACACGGCTGCTTGGTTTCACAGTACGATCTTTGTGCAGCAGCTGACCCGTTTTCTGAGAGCGGTAAGGCTGCAGTAAGATCACAACGTCACAGCAGATTTCAATCATTAATGAAGTTACTGCTGCTGTGCCATGTGTGCGTAAACCGCACACAACTCCTCTCCTCTCTGCAAAGGTACACGTTGTTAACCCTGTTGCTATTTGATAGCCACAGCAGCTTAATGTACAGTTTAACATTTGTTTGGGCTGTGTGAGCCCTAAGCATCATGTACTTGCATATTTTGTAGATGTGAACGACATACATTACAGTATCTAGATATGCGTTAGAGTTAATTGCGGGATGTCGCCATATTATATGGTAACTTTCCAACATTTAAATCCACTAAACACATAGTTGTTCACCCTCTCACTGGGCTAATGACAGTTAGCGCTGCTGAGGGAGGATTGCTGGTGTGTATGATGAATCCATATCCCTGCACCTTTCTGCATCAGCATTGCTAATGTGAGTAAGTGGTTTAGGAGTGGTGCCATGAGGAATACCAACTCAATTTAGCCACCAGTGAATGTGTAGTGGTTGTCTGTAGTTAGATGGGTTCATGCTCGCTCACTCGCACACTCACACCCACAAACACACACACTCACACACTAAACTGACTGTCAATGAAGAACTGCCAACTACTCCGGTACTCCTTCATCAGGGGTCAGTCACAGAGGGAGGGAGCCTACTGATCTGTGTGTGTCCGTCTGTGTGAGTGTGTGTGTGTCAGATTGAAATGTATTCTAGAGCTGTTTTTGGAGTGTGGCTGCTAAATAAACCTGGTGGGGTGTTGAATCCTTTATAGCAAAGGGTACAGACACCCCTCTCTTGCCCTTGAGCAGGAAGAAATCACATACCCTAGCAACATGTTCCCTCAGCTCTTGCCATACTACCTGGAGGCACACTGTGTCACAGTCCCAGAAAGCCGAGACTGTTGCTTCACTTTTATGAACAGCCCAAGTTTTTCAACATTCATCACCCCTGACCCCCACCCCTCACTGATGCTCTGTCTTCCTACAATGCAGCAAAGCAAGATGAATGAGCCTGTGGAGGCTAAGCAACTCTTAGACCGACTCTTCTGAAGTAATATATGAGATTTAAATACTGTTTGTTCTGCATAACACAAACTTTGCAGGGATTTCATGCTGGGTGCAATCTGCTGTATCATATTAAAGCACTTTGGTAACTAGAAAATATTAAAGTAGACTTTTACAAAAATCCTTGTACAAAGGATTTCCATGGAGGATCAAGTCCTATACTCTTCAATAGGGGTGGTCTACATATACACAGTCCCTGAATTGCAAACCAGGCATGTTTCAGCAGCCTTTAAAAATAACATGGATCAGTGGTCTATGTTCAGCTACATGATTATGGTAATCTGAAGGATGAAATACAATAAAGCAGTGGGGTCTTGTTCAGGTCTGACAGCTTCTTTGTGGTGAGGGTTATCTGTGTTACTCACCTCAAGTCACACTGTTCCACAAGTCCAGAGAGATGTAGAAAAACAGAAAAGGCAGAGAGACTGTCTGAACCTGAACTTCTTTTGTCAGCTGACAGCTGGTGTTTAAAATGTTCTCCATCTGTCTGAAACTTGGTGAGCTGATCTGCTTCAACTCTGATTCTGCAATTTTATAACATGCAAAAGGGAAGCTTATCTGCGTTTCACATACATTATACTATATATAAAACACTTCATGGTGATGGTTTTATATCTTCCTCTTCAGCACAAGACCAGTATCTCTTACACAGTCTATATCCTCGGCAATCCCATATATCTGCCATATACTCTGACCTTCTCTCACCATGTGGAGAGTAAGTACAAGTGATTGCTAGATATAGTTGCACTGCTGTCAGGAGAGGTCAGAAGGGTTACTAGTCTGCATGTATTATTTAAGAAAGAGGGTCAAGGAGGTCAACAGCAGGTCAGGACCTGGTGGAGGGAGACCTGATGTTCTGTGAGGATCTGCTCACTGCCAGCAGTCGCCCTCCTATGGCTGGGCTAAGAAATCTGGGAGTTTCATTCAGTCTAATGTTGAAAAGTCAAAGACTAAACGTTCAAAATTTTGGACCAAACAAAGTAATATTAGAGAACAATCTATATTGTGTATATACATATTATATAATTAATGCATCTAATTACTATTTAAAAATGTAAAAAAATACATTTTTCATATCAAATTTTATGTCTTTTAAGTAAACCATTTTATTTCACTGTATAATTGCATATGAAAGTATGTAGATTTCTTTGCAAAAGTGTTTTTGTCATTTTCATCAATTTTACGCCTAACTTAGCAGTTGCTAAAGAGCAACCTGGTCTCCCAGAAATTAAATTTATGTATAACTAATTTACAAATATCCACATTTAGTCACAGACTCAATCCTCCCCAGATTACTTTTCAACATAATAAGGAAATATGGTAAGGCGCAAACCGTTCGCACTAAATTAGTCAATTGTTCACTGGCAACACATTTTATTTCACTTTCCTAGAAAATCCTGCAATACTGCAAACATGCTAGTAGCAGCACTAGTAAGTTAAATTTTTCTATTACTATCACTACACTCAGTTGCATGCTCTCGGTCTCCCCTTCTCTCTGCTAATTAAAAATTCATAGTGTGCATTCATGACAGCTGTTTCTGTATTTATGTTTGTGGCTGTGCCTATTACTGTCAAAGTTGTTAACGTTTGCTTTAATAAACGGCAATGCGTTTTTTTTGTTTAAACAGCATGTGTGAATCTTATATTGTTTGTTTTGACATTTTTTAAAGACATGATGGCTTCTGATCAACACAAGAAGCAGGGAGTTGAAATCACACACACACTCACACCGATTAATTAAATCCATAAGTTACCACAATGAATATGCTGTGGGACTCTACAACATCTGCACTTGCTGAAATTACCAAATTGAATAAATAAGGTCTGGATATTGCCTCCACATGAATCAGACCATGTATCAAGCGAGAAAATAAGCAGTATGCTGAAATTGGTGTTCACCCAAATGAGAGGCAAGATCTGCGTTCCAATAAAAGACATACTGCCATGTGATAGGAAGGTAGACATTCCTGTGTTATGGATAGACTGCAAATAAAAGAAGAAAGACATGAAGGATGAGAAAGACACAGAGGGTAGAATCCCAAATGAGGAGAAAAGGGAAGAGCAGAGGTGTGCCGTGGAGGAGGGATAGAGGGAAGTTGAGAGGAAGTATAGTACGTTAGAGAGGAAAAGTAATGGGTCAGAGAAGAAGAGGCAGAAAAGACAAAGCATGGGTTCGGGGGAAGGTTGGAGGACCTCGGGGGTTGTTAGTTTTAATTGGACCTCAGGCTCCGGGACATGCAGCGACAACATCAAAGGTCAGATATACATCAAGCACTGCTGGGAAATGTCACGTGGGAAAGGGCCGCAGGGCAGAGATAGGAAGGGAGACAGAGATCGAGAAAGGGCACTGGTAGCAGATAAAATTTACAGGAAAACATGGGATCTTTTCCAGACTTCAGGAGCTATGTTTCCTAGAGATAAAAGATTTTTCTCCTAATCCCATAAATAAAAACAAAGTCATCACTGAATGTCGCCAGCTAACAAGGTGTGGCATATTGCATTGTTCAGTGGTGCTCCATTATTAGCTAAAATGCACAAAATGTGTACTTTTTTTTTACATTTGCAAATAACTCCTCAAAAGTGCACTATGTACCTTTTGCACACAACATTTTCTTAAATCTACAGTGGCCTTTTTTAAATGTTTAGCATGAATCTTTATAGTTGCAACATTCTGGGTCTGTTTAGTTATATTTCAAAGGGTTAAATAATGGCTACAATCAAAAATCATCAAAAATACCTATTTTCTTTACGTTTACTACACTGGCGCAGTTGTCAACCTGGTGGGCTCTCCCCTCCTCTAGAGGGACTGGTGGAGTGAAGGGTAAGGTGAGCTGCTCACAGACATGGAAAGTGGAGCAGAGAGGAGCTTATTTACAAGTCTTGTTAACCATACCTGCAACAAATCCACCAGAGTACCTGGAGTAAAACCTGGAGAAAACCCACACAAACACAGGGAGAACATGCAAACTCCACACAGAAAAGCCGGGTTGCGAACCCACGATCTTCTTGCTGTGAGGCAACAGTGCTAACCACTCAGACTGTTCAACATGTATAACACAAAGTTGCAGGAATTCATCTTTGTTGTTTTCTCCCTGGTCAACTCGCCAATGTGCCCTTCTCATCCAGTATAAGAGATTTCTTGGGTTACTATGTAAAGTGCCTTGAGATGACTGTATTGTGATTTAGCACTATACAACTAAACTGAATTGAATAAGTTTATGTATAAACAGTCATACAGTGCTCACCACGGTTATTTAGCCACTTCTGAACAAGTTAGAAATAAATGCTCGTTTTGTCTAACAGTTGAGTCTAATTAACTATCTATATGTTGAGACTGAGACCGACCAGCTCCTCCTTTCCACCTGTGTGTGTGTGTGTGTGTGTGCGTGCGTGCGTGCGTGCGTGCGTGCGTGCGTGATGGTAGCGCTGAAGCCTTACACTTTGGAGGGTGATATTTAGGCAATTTAAGCATCAGGTTGGACGCATCTTTTCAGATAGCCAATATTAAAGGATCCAGCCTGGAACAGCCCCAAAAATAATGCCAGTCTTATCCTTTCAAACTGGGAAATAGCTGTATAATAAGATATTTGAAGGCAATAAAAGCATGTCAACACAAACTTTAATAAAGGATCACATACTACATGCCACTGGAAGTACACATTATCAATGCAATATGACATTTTATCACTTGCTTTTGGAGAGAGATGCAAACGACACAGTATTTACAATGATTATAATGCATAGTCACTTGAAGACCTTATTGACCATCTCCTTGAAAGAAAATATAAATCTAGCAGTGTGGTAGTGGAATTAGCTCTTATAGAGATAGATTTAAAAATAAAATATCAAAGTTGAGACAGTACAGTTTCTCAGTGAAAAAGTGTCAATTGACAAAGGCTCCTCACTTACTTTCATGTCAAACATCTGAGATGTAAGAGCATGTGTGTAGGAGGGACAGGTGTGCTGTAGTTGCATTTGATGCATTCATATTTCCAGCATGCATGTGTGTGATTCATAGGGTATACAGACAGGATAACATCAGGATTAACCCAAACTGACATCTTCTGATAGACTTCATGTCAGCCTCGTCGTCTGCTTCATTACTCCCACTGACATACACACAGAAATTCACAAATGCATACACACACACACACACCCTGCTGCTGTCTACTATGCAGCTTCACAGGATTGGCAGAGTGAGCACAGCAGGATGAGGTGCAGGGGTGGGAGGAATAGAGAGACGAAGCTGATTGTGCCTTTTATTCACTGTGATGAAATCAATCATTACTCCCAGATGGGCCTATGATTTATGATTAGTGGTGGATTTATACTGTGTATATGAAAAAAGTACATGTTCCACATAATCCCATGGTGCATTTGTGACAATGACATATAGTCAGTGGCGTAACATGACGTTGATGGGCTCCAGGGTAAAATGTTATTTTTTGGGGTCACATCATATTAACACCGGAACTTTGTCAAATATAAATTTAGAGGAAGGTCAGCAATATAAAACATATATATCTCTACTATAGTGTCCACAGAGACAGATATATATGTCCTTAAATCTATTTGCCCACTAAAGTAAACTCTGAAAGCAAGGTTTTCAGTCAATATTTTCAAATATGAAAAAAAAAAAAAAAGTTGTGTCATTCTGTATCACCAAATAAAATGATTGTAGTTAAGTAAAGACTTTACATTTGCATCAGTAGGTATATCTGTTGGATGTGTGAGAGAAGAAACCCTGTTGGTTCAAGAGAAAGCTAAACAGATTTGGCAGCGTTATTGCTAAACAAAAAAGAAGGGCCACCCACAGGAAGAAAATGTAACTGTACGACTACACTTTTGGTTAGGGTTGTATTTGCCAGTGATGACATTATTAAACAGATTGGCTATTTGTCAGTGATGGACATTAAACACAGGTTGGTATTACCTGACACGACAAGAAAATGCACGTGAACAACCTGAAACTAAATGCATTTATGCATCAGACTAATTGCTCAGTAAAATGTGGTCTGATCTGACCGTACAGACAAACACAATGACACGCACACAGTCTTTTGTGGCTTTCTTGAACACACACCTTAAATGTTCACAGTGCCAGTGGAGAAAGTGAACCCTTGGATTTAAGAACTGGTCAAACCTCCTTGTGCAGCAATAACCTTAAACAATCACTTTCTACAGCTGCAGATCAGACCTGCACGGTGTTCAGGAAGAACAGGATATCTGATGTGAAAGGCTCTCTTGAACTCATTCCACAATATCTCTATCAGGTAATGTCTGGGCTCTGACTGGGCCGCTCCAGGAAGGGGATTTTCTTTGTTTGTTGTCATACTGTGGCAGATTTACTTCAATGTTCTCTGGACTTTGTTTCTACCTTATGCAGCATTTTTGTGTTGTACCTTTGGAGACATCTTATCTGGGTGCCCGCTTCTAGCACGCTGCAGCCGCAGTATGAAATCATCCCTATTTACAGATAATTTATGTAGCTGCAGACTGATAATTAACTCTCAGATTATTGTGCAACCATTTCTAGCTATGCACAAATCAACAATTCTTGATTGTAAGTCTTTTGAGAGATTTTCTTTTCTTTTTTTTTTTTTTTTTGCAAAACAAACATCACATTAACAAATGCTTCTTAGAAACTTTAAACTCCTAAAATGTTCAAGATTGTTATAAGTCACAGTGACTCTAACTCATTCCTCCAGTCCGGTTTCATAGACTGGACTCCAGGTTTGCTGACTCCAGACTCTAATTAGCTTTTATTGATGTCATTAGCCAAGAGGTTCACCTACATTTTCCAACCCACACTGTGAGTCTCTGAGTTATATATTCAATATGGATAAGAACAATACAATTTGTGTTAAAATAGGTTGAGTTTCTTCATAAATGTAATGTAGATTAACCTCTGAGGATAAGACCATTTATACATAAGTACTAGTAACTCCAGAGGGTTTTCTTACCTTTTCTTGCCATACATACATGGTATGAGAATAGGTACTGGGGGGAAAAGCCAGATCAGTGCTTTTCTAATTTTCTGAATGATCTCTGGAGAGAGTCCTAGAAAATAAGAGATTCACTGTAGATTTATCTTATTATCAAATGTTCAGTAAAGAACAGACAATTGTATAATGCAAAGTCTGGCAAAATCTAACATACCTGAGGTATAGAGGGGGCAAAGGTTCTCACCTTGAGTGACTGACCTAAATTTTGTCTTGACACATCCCAGCTCTGTGACGATAAATGTAGCACCAGGGGAAAGGAGCCATTTTAAATAGGCTTTTTAATTTTCTCTGCATCTAAGAAAGAAATACAGCTGCACCACAGCTATTTCACTTTTCATACATATTAAAATCCACATTAAAACACTGGGTTTGCAAGCAGCTAATACAGCTGCGAAGTGAAGTCATGACATACTGTACTGGGCATATTTACATACTATATTATTTATCCACTTTAATTAGCAAGCTATGCTATGACTCATTAGTACTCCATTTAACATTACACCCCTAAGATGACACACATTA
The DNA here is from genome assembly GCF_900324485.2 of Mastacembelus armatus. Classification (NCBI taxonomy): domain Eukaryota; kingdom Metazoa; phylum Chordata; class Actinopteri; order Synbranchiformes; family Mastacembelidae; genus Mastacembelus; species Mastacembelus armatus. The sequence goes on along the minus strand of NC_046643.1, from coordinate 7,770,243 downwards.
CGAAGACGTGAGAAGCTAAAATGGGAAAGATAGAAGAAGAGAATCATAAACAAACAGGTGCTACATAGCAAGAGAGGAGTGTGAGAGGAGTGTAAATGACTGCAGAAATCATGGCCCAGCTTACATATGTGACAAGTAATGAGGTGCTGCATACAGGTCAACAAGTCCATTTTCATAATCATTATCATCAGTAGTGAAAATGCTGACACAAAGGCTGTAGTGTTTGTCTAACTTTGTTAATAGTGTGTAAATAATTAACATTGATGTTCCACCATCACACAAAACAGTGTGTGTGTTTATTCTTTAGGTTCAGGGCAGTGTTCTTTTGTCAATAGGACCAGGAAATTACAGGCAGAGTGCACAATAATAGGTATTAAACCATTCATCTGCTGTATAATTGATTGCGTGAGTGCAGTTCAGTTTTACTTGTTGAGCTTCTTGGCCTGTAACTGAACACTAAATATAATGTTTTGGTGGGGAAAACGAACAAATAAGATTTCCATTCACTGTAACAAAATTCTGCAAGTTGCTTAGTGATCAATAGTGATGCATCAATAGAAGAAGCAAGCGTTGATTAAAATCTAGGATATTAAAACTGTTACTGGATATGTTTTACAGCTCAATATTTTACAGTGTGTTATGTCTATCATAGTAGAAGCCAATCTGTAGCTCACACTAAGAGTGTCACAATATACTGGTATTGACTATAAAGATGTAATACTGACATACTAATATATACATACATACAGCAACATAACTGTCACATACCATACAACAGAAAAAGAAGGTACAGTAGTGAAACGCTATACAGGAACTAGCAGTTTGTGAGTTAATTTGCTGGTCTTGAAACAAAAAACGTTACATTAAGGGTTTGGTTGTGCTGGAAAAGCAAAATTATCATCCTGTTGGTGTTTTGCTCCCCTGGTTATTTGTTAGTGAGAGAAGTGAGAGAGAGCCAGGTCAGCTAATGCTGTTTCAGTCAGTGGATAAGAAAAGCAAAGCAAACATGGCTAATGCATGTCAGAATGAAACCATCACTAAAGCACTGGCCTACTTCATAGCAAAGAACATGATGTGCTTCGTAATTCCACTAGCCATTAAGTGGAATTACTATCTGTGTGCTCTTTTCTACAGTTACGCTTACAGACTCTCTCCATATCCCTATAGTTATATTTTAAGTGTAATTAATTTGCCAAAATACCAAACACAGTAAATGAATTTAAAGATTAATTTGAATGATAGCAATGTATTTATCAGTGTTTCTACAGATATGGTGATAATGTTGTTATTGAATATATTAGATGGTCTTGTACTGATATTGTGACAGTCCTAGTTTATAAACATGTAATAGTAGCAAAATAAAAAAAATTTAAAAATGACATCACATAACTATGGCCAAGTGACCAGTGAATAAAGACTCTGAATAAAGACAAAGTACAAATGTGAACTTGCTACAAACAGTAAAGAGCATTTAGTACTATGAGCGTGAAGCATGAAGCATTAAAGTACAGGATCTATGGATGCCATAGACTGAAACACTACCCAGTAATTTATATCATGTTAAAAAAGCTGAACTCACTAATGGAGGGCAGACTAATATCATTGACTTCACCAAACTCACCATCCAATATAATTTTCACAGAGAATTTCATAAGATTCGGAAATACACCAACAACAATTGGTTCTAACTATTTATTTTTGTTTTTCGAGATAAGACCAGTCCTTCAGTTCAAAAGCTTTGAAATTATAAGGCACCACTCTTCAGAGGAGTGTGGGAGAGTCACAGGGGTGGGGTGGGAGCAGAGGCCATGCAGGGAGTGGCATGAAGCTAAAATGAAGCAAATATTATAAATAAGGAATTAAATCTATCTATCATTCACTTGATGTTGCAACTGGCAAAGAGTGTTTTTTTACATGTTGCATAGTATTAGCCAGTTCAATGAAATCACCTACCAAACAACTTATCAATCCATAAAGGGGTGATGACAATGCAGTGCATGCTTCAAATTCCTTTACTGGAAACTATACCAATGCAGTGATCTAAGCAATCTAGTTAGCAAAACAACACTCATTTCAACCATAAGAGACTTGACTTGGACTCTATCGCAAAGACATGAGATTTGATTTGGATATGTTTTCCCGCAGGCAATCCTTCGACACTTATAACAAGACAAGCTTTTAGAATACAGATCTGCTGCGTGATCTGCAGGACATCTACTTGAGCGGCTCGTCAGCGCCACGTGTTAAATGCCAAACGAAAAGGAGTCGTCCGCTGACTAATACACAGTCAGTGTGCATTACACTGTGCTCCTAAGCAAAGGCCAGTTTCCTTTATACAATCAGACAAATGCAAAACACTTAGGAAAGTGTTGTTTACGGTGTAATATGAAGAGGGAACATAAACATTTTCCCTGTTTTTTATTGCTTTCCCTGGCCACCTGCGTGTGCAGTCCATGAAGGAGGCTTTTTATGTGGTTGCAGGTAATAGAAATGTGCAGGCATTCATTTTATGTATGCAAATCAGCACTAGACTTCTCCCCCCTTTTAAAGTGTTTCTAATGTGACAGTAGCATTGGACTGCACACAGGTTTTTCACCAGCAGGGACATGTTCATTTCTCTGTCCTCTTCCCATTCCCTTTATGCCTAAAAACTTGAATTATTTTTATTGATGACATACATTTATGTGATACCTGTTAGCCAATAAATAATGTTTGTATACCTAAAAGTACATGCCAGTTAGTAGAATACTCTTATATTTTACTTTAACATGTTCCCAGGTTCTACTTGTGTGTGTACTTGTTCTGTTGAATGCAGAGAAATATAAATTGTAGCTCTACTGTCATGTCAGTGCAGAGGGGATGATATGCAGTTGTGGTGACAGAACGGATTAAACTGAATAGTTATGCATGTCATTTGTCAGCCACTTTTTGACATCCATCTTAACTTCACCTGGACAACTTCTTCATACACATATACATCTTACTGCATTTTCGCAGTTTTTGCAGAGTTGCCTTGCAGCAGCAGTTCTTCTGCGACGGTGAAAAAAAATGTGCTGTCTCATTTGACAATGTAGCCAAAGGGAATTCAGCTGATTGTGGTTTCATTGGTTGATACAGTGGGTACGGAAAGTATTCAGACCCCTTTAAATTTTTCACTCTTTGTGTCATTGCAGCCATTTGCCAAAATCAAAAAAGTTCATTTTATTTCTCATTAATGTACACTCAGCACCCCATCTTGACAGAAAAAAACAGAAATGTAGAAATTTTTGCAAATTTATTAAAAAAGAAAACCTGAAATATCACATGGTCATAAGTATTCACACCCTGTGCTCAGTATTGAGTAGAAGCACCCTTTTGAGCTAGTACAGCCATGAATCTTCTTGGGAATGATGCAACAAGTTTTTCACACCTGGATTTGGGGATCCTCTGCCATTCTTCCTTGCAGATCCTCTCCAGTTCTGTCAGGTTGGATGGTGAACGTTGGTGGACAGCCATTTTCAGGTCTCTCCAGAGAAGCTCAATTGGGTTTAGGTCAGGGCTCTGGCTGGGTCAGTCAAGAACGGTCACAGAGTTGTTCCGAAGCCACTCCTTTGTTATTTTAGCTGTGTGCTTAGGGTCATTGTCCTGTTGAAAGGTGAACCTTCGGCTCAGTCTGAGGTCCTGAGCACTCTGGAAGAGGTTTTCTTCCAGGATATCTCTGTACTTGGCCGCATTCATCTTTCCTTCAATTGCAACCAGTCGTCCTGTCCCTGCAGCTGAAAAACACCCCCACCACATGATGCTCCCACCACCATGTTTCACTGTAGGGATTGTATTGGGCAGGTGATGAGCAGTGCCTGGTTTTCTCCACACATACCGCTTACAATTAACGCCAAAAAGTTCAATCTTGGTCTCATCAGACCAGAGAATCTTATTTCTCATAGTCTGGGAGTCCTTCATGTGTCTTTTGGCAAACTCTATGCAGGCTTTCATGTGTCTTGCACTGAGGAGAGGCTTCCGTCGGGCCACTCTGCCATAAAGCCCCGACTGGTGGAGGGCTGCAGTGATAGTTGACTTTGTGGAACTTTCTCCCATCTCCCTACTGCATCTCTGGAGCTCAGCCACAGTGATCTTTGGGTTCTTCTTTACCTCTCTCACCAAGGCTCTTCTCCCACGATCGCTCAGTTTGAAAAAGACGGCCAGGTCTAGGAAGAGTTTTGGTCGTCCCAAACTTTTTCCATTTGAGGATTATGGAGGCCACTGTGCTCTTAGGAACCTTGAGTGCTGCAGAAATTCTTTTGTAACCTTGGCCAGATCTGTGCCTTGCCACAATTCTGTCTCTGAGCTCCTTGGGCAGTTCCTTCGACCTCATGATTCTCATTTGCTCTGACATGCACTGTGAGCTGTAAGGTCTTATATAGACAGGTGTGTGCCTTTCCTAATCAAGTCCAATCAGTTTAATTAAACACAGCTGGACTCCAATGAAGGAGCAGAACCATCTCAAGGAGGATCAGAAGAAATGGACAGCATGTGAGTTAAATATGAGTGTCACTGCAAAGGGTCTGAATACTTATGACCATGTGATATTTCAGGTTTTCTTTTTTAATAAATTTGCAAAAATTTCTACATTTCTGTTTTTTTCTGTCAAGATGGGGTGCTGAGTGTACATTAATGAGAAATAAAATGAACTTTTTTGATTTTGGCAAATGGCTGCAATGACACAAAGAGTGAAAAATTTAAAGGGGTCTGAATACTTTCCGTACCCACTGTACATATGGGCTTTGGGTCATATGGGTTAACCATCATGAGAATCTCCAATTTGCCTAAATAATTAAACTCAGCTTTTATAATCCACCTCTCAGGTGTGTTTGAAGACATGAGAGAACTGGATATTCCGATCCACGATTAGACCATCCAGCATTACTCATTGCATTTTGGATCTGTTAGGCCACGTACCCACGAAAATTGGGCCTCAGGTGTCCATGTTGGAAAAAAACAACAAAAACATCCAATTCCTAATTCAACATAATTGTGATATTGCCTGTTTGCCAGAATGTTAATAGCATCAGACTTTGAAAAGCCCTGCTTAGCTTGATAACAGTTTGTTGAGAGTAGTCACCACTGAGTCATTCTGCTCTGGAAACTGAGCTAACACATCATGCGTGACAACTGCATCCTAAACTTTATTATAAAGCAAAGCTGAGGGGCGGACATGACTGTGACAATGAAACTACGTGCCATTCATCAAAATCTGTTTCATTTGTAAAGATCTCCATTTTAACAATATTATTTATAAAGGGAGTTTTGTAAGAAAAATATCAAAGATATGTTTTCATCTTTTTAAACCTGTACAGTAGAGATTGTTGAGATTTCAATGATAAACAGAAATACTTTTGAATACTGTGTTTTGTAGACTCAACAGTTTTCTATTTAATTGCTTCCTTTTCACAGATTAGTCATTAAGTCATTCAGGCCATGTGTTGGCAATGACCTCAACTCCCAAACTTGTCATAAAAGCAAAAATTACATAAAAAGGGGACATTGGATAAACCTTTCAAGAGGCAGGATCTATTTTTGAAAATCTGTTTAACTACTGACTGCGACACTAATGAATTTTGCAGAGACTATTGTTCTGACCTCAGCAACCAGCAGTCATTATAACACAGGTCTCACAGTCGTCATATCTTCCTGTCTCTAAGCCCAGTGTCAGCAACCACTGCATAGCTAGAGACTCATGTTGATGCCTTAAGTACCAGCTTCTTTGTGACACTCTTGTTGCTTTCCAGAGGCACCTGTTTGCAATCTAGGGCCACAATAACCAGCACAGCAGAGTACAGAGAGCAGTAAAGACAAAGGCATCATGAGGCTGCTGTGGCAACAAACAAAGAAGAGTAGCAGTGTTTCAGTTGTCAGCCAGGCTGCAGTGATCAGCTGGGGAAAAGAGACAGAAAATGTGTGAAGCTGCGTACTAAAACCGCATCATAGAATACACCTCTAAGCCCATGGGTGAACACTGATATTGGCATGTTTTGGCAACACTACAAATAAAACCACACAAATTACACACTTCACATACCCCTGACATTCAATCAGAGTCAGTCTTTCATAGATATCATTTATTACACCCGATGGCAGCACAGTGGAATAGTGGTTAGCACTGTTGCCTCACAGCAAGAAGGTTTCTAGTTCAAAACCCAGCAGGGGCCTTTCTGTGTGGAGTCTGCATGTTCTCCCTGTGCTTGTGTGGGTTTTCTCCAGGTACTCTGGTTTCCTCCCACAGTCCAAAAACATGTATGTCAGGTTGATTGGTGACTCTAAATTGCCCATAGGAGTGAGTGTGAGTGTGTGAGGTTGTTTGTCTCTATGTGGCCCTGTGATGGACTGGTGACCTGTCCAGGGTGTACCCCTGCCTTTCACCCAAAGAGAGCTGGGATAGGCTCCAGCAGATCCCTCTGACCCTTAAGAGGAATACGTTGGTATAAATAATGGATGGATGGATTTATCACACCCATGCAGTTACACTGTTTTTGCCAACATGTTACTGATGCATGACACACCCTCACTCTTAAAGTCGGTCTTACTCTGCTACATTGGGGAACTGGGGGGTTTTTATTGTTTGCAAGTGTGTAACTGTATATTGATAGCATTTAACTAGAGGAAATATTTTTGATGAAATGTAAATTAAGACTTTGTTTTTGTTTACTAAACAGAAGAATTGTATTTTGATTAACTGAACATATGGAGTTCTTTACTGAAATTTTGACTATAAGCTCAAAGGACTGCTCAATTTTAGCACTGCAAGAGCAGAGTTTGGGCATTGTTGTTTTTGTAATTACAAACTGAATTACTGGGATGATATTCAAAGTCATATGCACATTCATCATTCTTTGAGTTACAGAATGAAACATTATGTTGTCTTGTGGTCTTGAATGCTGCTCATGATTCATTATTTTTTCTATGGTCATGTTTTCATTGTGAGCTTACATTGTCGCTGATTTTTCTCCAGTGTGTACAAAGAAAAATTCCCATGTTATAAAAATTTACTTTTGCTTGTGTATATTCAGAAAGCAAAATGTCAAAAGTGTACGAATATATTGTGATACTGACATTTAAATAAAGGATTTGAGTGCTTTTTTGCATCTGTTACTGAATCTGTGGCTGATGAAAGAATAAATATTATCACACAGAGGCATGCAAAGAGAAGGCCTGTGCTCCAACACGTCTGCAGATGGGGTTAACAAAGCGAGAGATGAAAAAAGCAAGATCCTGGGTACGGGCAGAAGAAAACCAAACACCTCCAGTATGACCTCATCTAACTAAAGTGAAGGAAAAACACAGCAACTTTAAGCCTCAGTTTGACAAGAAATGACGTAAAAGATGAAAGACGAGCTATACATAGGAAGATGCTGCCCCTCTTACTTACAATGCAGTTTGACAAGTAGAGACACCAGGGTCACTTAACTTTAAATATTTCAACACTTGATATCTTTTTGACCTAAAAGTGTCAATTGTAACAACAAGAGATATTTTCCTTTGACAAATTTCCTCTTTTTATCTTGCGGTGGTGATGTCTGGAAAATTAAACTTAAAAAGATCTGATTTTTTTATGTAATGCAACACAGGAGCATCTTTATATAATAAGAAGTCCTAACACATTCATCTGATGTATAATACTGATATATCACCCTGATGAAGCAATTATATACTATTTGACTACACATGCTCCTGACAGACACACACAAGCCCATTCAGCTCAACACACAAACTTGGCTTTGTTGACTGAAAGACACATGGCCTGTGTGCTGTAGGGATAGAGGCACAGCAGGAAAAATAAGATGGTCATAGCTCATACATGCCCTCTCTTCCTCTCAGTTTCCTTTAAGTTCGGATTTTGGACAGATTTAGAGCTATGCTGGGCAAGAAAGTATCCTCGGGGTTGGTTTGAAAAATGTTCTTTTCTGGGGGACTGGCAGTGGTTTGTTTTGAATAATATTCCCCTTACTCTTTTCTACTCTCCTCTGCCATCTACAGTATGCTGTTTGGTTTCCTCCTCTTCTGTCTGCTGTAACTTACTTACTTGCTTGCTTTTTATGACGTCACACGAGTCTAGAGGTCTTCATTTTGCCTTTTTGCTCAGGCTGTCTACGTTTGTTCAGTGGGAGTTGGATTGAACCATCATCATTTCTCATATGAATGGCATAGCATGAATCAGTTGACCTCTTTGGTCCAGACTAAAATATTGCGAGAACCTCTGAATGGGTTGCCTTAAAACCTAGTGCAGAAATTTATGGAAGATGAAACCTTCTGACTTTGCTGATCCCCTGACTTTCCCTTCCACCATCACCAAACTTGTGATTGTGAGATGATGGTAAACACTATACCTGTTAAACAGCGTGGCTTTAGACTGTAAAGCTGCTACCGCTGTTATCTATGCAATACGATAACAATGTCTTCCCATCAGTATACAGTAATGTGACCATGTCAAAGGAGTAGCTTAGAGTCATGAACCAACAGACAATTATCACCTCAGCTTTACAGCACTCTTAGCACTCTCAGTCCTTCTCAACTACACCAGCCCATTTCATCGACTAAGCACTATTGTGAGTAGTGATGTTGCAAATATTTTACACCTTGATGTCCAAACTACTTAAACTTAAGGCCCCATAGCTAACTAAAAGCTAAAAAGCTTAAACACAGATGAAATGTCTTTCCTTTCTAGAGATAACATAGTAGTAAATTAAAATCTGTATCTGTGTAGCAGGAATTTCAATTTTAAAATGGCTATAAATTACATGAATTAAATGATGACTCATAAGTGCTAAGCTCAGCTCTCAGTGCAGACTCTAATCCAGCAGCAAGTGCTGCTGGGACTGCTTATCATTTGTAGACAGCCATACCTGTCATCTTTCCTGCTCCATGATCCCCCTTCCATTCTTCTTATTACCATGTTTCCACTCTTTCCCTGTTGTGTCTTCCATGGCTCCACAGTACTGATCTTCTTTCTCACTTTGTCCATCACTCTTCATTGTTCACATGTCTGTGGAAGGTCAATTGATCTGGTTTTGGACTGTGGGAAATGTTTCACCTGATTGTTCATGACACACATGCACACAGTGTGTTCGCGCCCACAGACAATGGGCTCTTCACTTTATCAAGTGTGGAAGATAAACAACTCTGGATAAGGTGAGAGACAAGGTGGGGATGTTAAATGTGCTGCTCTAAATGTCTTCACACATCGCCTGTTAACTGATGCTGAATAAGGGCATCTGTCCTTCTCAGGAAGATCCTGGCGTATGGTGTGTGTGCCAGGGTTGGTGTGTGCTTGTACGGGTGCTTGTATGACCTTTGAAAATTTGCAGTGTTTGCAGTCCTCATCTTGGCCACGCAATTCACCAATTAATCAAGGGGTTCATTAGAGAATGTGTTACAGTAATACAGCATGTTTGATCTGAGATAAACAGAGAAGCAACAGTCAAAGATTAGACAAGGAATTCAATGCTGACTTTGTCACTTCCTATGACATATAGTTAAGCCATGACAGAGCGAGACTACACAGAGACAATAACAAATTTCCTCCTCCGGGACGAAAGCCTAAAGGTGGAAACCAGGGTGGAGGTGGAGGCATTTTAAATGAGTGAAAAATTAAACAGTGACAATGCCAAGATTGAGCAAAGGAGTGGCATTTTAAACAGAATAGAGTATTGAGTACAATAGAGTAAAAATGCACATCACTTAGCAAACAACTAAAGTATTAGGAGCAATCCCTGCAGTATTCCCCCCCACCCCTGCTGCGTTGTGCCCTGCACTAAATGGCTCCACACATGCAGCCATGCTGCTGAGTAGAGATAAAGGCAGCATTTAAATCTGTCACTGTGTGCACCTACAGTATCAGTACATTTGGAGCTTGAGACTGAATCTGAATTGGAGTTATGCTTCACTTTTATGTTCCTGGTTGTACAGTAATCTAACAGATATTTGGCTGAGTGTTTCCTGAATACTTTCCTATAGCTATTTCAGAGCTGTATTTTGTATGAAGTTACTTTTGTGTACCACGGAGAGGCTTTTATTGTGAAGCAGCTCCAGTAAATGTATCTGTCATTAGCACTACATGTGTGTGTTAAAAGTGCTAAGCCTTAATAACAACTGCTCCACAGAACAGGACACAATATGTTAATGTTCAGCGGATCACTTATATCAAGGAATGATAAAATATCCATAGTGAGCTGGTCAAATGGAAAAAATCAATAACAATAAGGGTCATAGATTCACCAATAAAGGTAGTAGTTGCTGTAGTAGTATTAAAAGCAGTACTATTGGGAGGAAACAGTTGCAGTACTTCTAGGCAAAGAGAAGCAAGATGAGCAAAGTGGTTAAAGGTTAAAGTGGAGAAAGTGACAGAGGGGGTCAGAGACAGGCAGAGGAGCTGAGGATGCACAGAGAGGAAGGGTTAGAGATGGACAAGGACAGAACAAGGGCTTAGTACTTGTGTGTGTATGTGTCTGCCTCTTCTGTTGTACATTTAAAATGTGTCTGGCTTCAAGGTGACCTCTGTCACACATTTAGGAAGAGAGGGAAGTATGGATCTAGATGGATAGTTTCATTGCCTGTGCTGTACCAGCAGGATGGGCCAAGTTTTTTTTTTTTTTTTGCTATTGAAAGATAGGAGGGAGGACAAGATCAATGCCTTGCATCAAGGGAAAATAGGGTCATGCAATAAGAACAAAAGCAAATCCACTCTGCATCACTGGCTCACCAAGTGATACTTTGGTACCTTAAGTGTGCACATACATTCATCCGCATTGCAATGCAACCACAGGCAGACTAATCCACCAGCTGATTTAGGTGATGCACTCTCTAGTGATGCTGCCTTTTCTGCTGTGGCATAGTTAACTAAATGTTATTTCACTGACTATGAAAGTATGAAATGTTTGAAATGATGTCAGCAAAAACATCCTCTGACTTATGAAGTAGTTCACGTGAAAGTCAATGTTATTTATGCTGACGCTGTTGATGACATACAGTAAGCTCTGAGAAAAATGCACTACTTTTGTTCAGTAATTGCCATTGTAACTGAAAACTGTCATTTGATAATTCACACACAAACACATGAAAAACACGTGGTTCTGTCTATCAAGCATGTTTGTGGTGAGACTATGACATGTAGCATAACTTTCATTGATATCAGAAGATATAAGATGAGACACTACTAATGCTAGTTCCATTATTGTAGGCAAACATTAACTCCTGTGACTACTTGTAATGTGAAAGGTTTGCTAGAACAGTTAAGCTTCCTCCCAGTCTGCAGGTCTATACAGTTTTCAGATACTTTCAGGTCATTTTTTTCCTTTGACTTTATTATTGTTAGAAGTTTACTAAAACAAAAATATGAATCCTGCATTAACTCAGGAGTTGTCAAGTCCAAATATTCTCAAAAAATGGATTTATCACTGAATTGTCTTCATATCACTCCAAACCAACAATGGGTGTTCATCATGCAGAAAGCGTCCCTTGCTGTATTCCATATAACCTCTGCATTGTTATATGCAGACTGGAATTTCTAGTTCTAATTTCAATTTTACACCCTTTTTATGCCTCCACATTTCATTTTATTCTTAATGTCACTATTCTGTCACTATTCAAAGAAGTCATAGAATTATTAATATTTAGCTCATAATTACCTTGTACATGTATTGGCTTAGAAATAGCTCAGAAAAGGTAAAGATGCCCATGGCAAACAAAACATATGAAAATGCTTCTTCCCTTCTTCCCTCACATGCCTCTTTTTCTGATAATTCAGTCATTTTGCACCATGCATTGTTCAACTGGTTTCGAAACATTTTCTGAATGCCAAAGCAGAAGAAATCAAGAACAGGAGATGAGAGAACAAAAACATTGTGTATTTTAAGTTCATCTACATGGTAAAAAAAAATGCTACAGTGGAGATAAGAAGAATTGGTCCTTTTTAAAAACTGCTTTTCAGTCTCTTAAGACTTAAGTGACTTTGATGCATGTCTTGCACAAATCTGTTTGATGCTAATTAGGCTAGCTAGGTAGTGTTACACAGAGAGCTAAAAGAAGCAAGACAAAATAGGAATTATAGAAAAAGACAGGATGCGAGGGATGACTGTGATGCAGTATGTATGCCTTATGTGTTCGCACTATCCGTCAGCTTATAGTTTACATAGACTTTTCTAATGCATCACTGCCCTCAGTCTGTCATAGCTTAGCAACATGCCTGTCCTTAAATATATGAAAATCTGCTCCCTTCGAGCGTGCAAATCAGCATACTTCGAACAAACACACAGGCAGACACAGATGCATGCAAACACATGCGCCCCGACGTTTCAGCCGTACAGAGATGTACTTTGACATGCTCACCAGAATTACAAGCCATGCGTGCACACACACTCTGAAAGCCACATTGTGATGGCTTGAAATGCCTTTGATGCAAATGGAGTAAAGCCCTGAGATGATCTGAATCTAGCCTTGAATTTGATATATGACTGAAAGGAGCAATGGCACTCCAATTGGGCAAAAGTGCCTGTCAGCCCACACATCTGCTGCTACAACCAGCAGCAGTTAAAGCAACTAACATCCCTGAATTTAGCATATGACCTCATATGGAGTCTAAAGTTAAGACACTTTTCTAACTCTGGCTTCTTTTTGGCTTTAGTGCTAGATTGAATAATGAAGGGTTTAAAGATTTAATAAATAGCCCATTGCAAAAGTATGTATATTATACACATGTACACACACAAACATAGCATATATGTTTGATTTCTATTAAGAGGAGACTCCTTCTCACACCCTGACCTCTAGATTTTGTCCCACAGAAACAGATGTTGGACACATATGTGATGGAGGACAAGCCACTTACACACTTGCATGCGCTTACACTCCTGACAGAGTGATGACAAGCCCTACGCAGCAATATACAGCTCACTTGTGTGTAAGACCCTCTTTGATATTCTGTGCATGACCGCTGGCTGAGGTTAGCAAGCGGATCACATCTATTACCTTGCTAATTCTACAGCTTGGCCTTTGCATAATAAGACGCATTTTCTCAGAGAGTGAGCGAGAGAGAGGGACAGAGAAAAATGAGGTGAGAGAGAAAAAGAGAGAAGGAGCGACAAGAGTCAGGGTAAGTAATCAAAACACATTGGCAATGACTTAATGAGTGAACCTTACCATTCTCATGTTGGCCTCAGATGGTAATTGGGTTAATGAAATAAATGCTTTGACTCCTGCCTGATGACAAATATAATGCTTACACTCATTTGCACAATTTTCCACTTATACATTAACCCATACTGCATGTGACAAACACACCTGTTTCCAAGCAACAAGTTTCACATTGATGATAATTGTGTTATTTTTTTCCATCTCCATTTTTAGTTTGACTTAGTTTGAACTAATTTAAAAAAACAAAAATTTAATAAAAAACACTTGTCACTTATAGTGACACCCTAACTTAATAATAGATAACCACTATATTTTACATGCATCCATAAACACATGAAACAGGATCCATACACAGATTTTAAAGTCAAAGGTTTGCATTTTTGTTAGTTGCATTTTTGCCAGACAATCGCTCAAATTTCTGGAATTTCAGAACGGCAAGAAAAAGGTTTGTCTACTATGTCACATTATTTAAACACCAAGACAGTAAAATTCATGCCAGTGATGCCTAGTTCACAGTTCACAGCAGTAATACTTATTATTGCACTGCACCTTATCAAGCCAAGTCAAACATATTAAGGCCCTTATTCATAATCATCATACCCAAGTTGCAAGAAAGGTGAACAGAGCAGCCCAAGTGCTTTAGCTCCTTCTATGATATATGAAGAATCTTTGTCAGTTGCAAGTTGAAGTCTCTACAGGTGTACCCGTGGGTCTCCTCAGTTTAGGCTAGAACATTTCCAAAGGGCAGTAACCCAGATCCAATTCAAGCAGCGAGCAAACTGCCACAACTGAATTCTCTCAATGTGAAGGAATAAGTTGTAAGCAGAGCAGACAAATCTCTGTCTCTAGAGCAGTGAGAGTGAGTTTAATCCATTTAGCTTCTAATTCATTCTTTTGATCACTACCCAAAGTTCATCACTGTCGATAAGAGTTGGAAGAACAACTGCTTTGCCTTATTTGCTGTAACCAAGATAGTTTCTCAGTTTGCAGTGCCAGCACTTTCTAAAATGCCTGGACCCTTTCACCTGGATCAGAATAAACATAGCCATTACCTTTTGTCAGAAACACAAAATACACAAACGTGAATTATCTTATGCTAGACTGCCTTTCCATTATAGGGCATCTGTCCTTCTGACTCAGATAACCAGTCTTCTACTTCTACCACATCCATATGTATTTGTAGTTGACAGTGACACTGGCAGGCATGCTTGCTGGTGGGCTGCAATATAAGAAGCTTCATTACTCAGCGGCTTTTGTTCTTAAGACACTATCATGTTAATGTTGCTTCGATGCATGCATTTGCACATACACACATCAAACCAGTGCTCAATTACCTAATCAGCGCTGCAATGTCCTCCAGTGAAATCTTTAAACTTAGAGAAAAATCTGCTTCAGATTACAGACACTTAAGGGCTAATTATGATTTGGAGACCACAGATACTGTAGTAGAGTAATAACTGCCACAGCCAACCCATCTCCCACACCATCACAAGATGAAAGAAGTGCAGAGAAAAGCATGAATGGAAAGACACCTTTTTTGGTGGAGTAGGTTGAGACAGACCTCCTCCATACAACATGATCAAACACAAATGGAAAGGCAGGCAACGATGCTGCAAAAGGCATGATAAAAAAGCCATATCTCTCCTGTGGTCACAGAAAAGACCAAACAAGGCTGCTGAAGGGACGTGTTCAGTGACAGGACTTATAGAAAGGAGCGGCAGCAAGAAGGGCTGCAGAAACAAAACAACTACTGTAAGAAGGAGGGGATAAATTAGGTACAAATGAGCTACAGTGCAGTATGTTTGGTGTATGGTGCATTCATTTGTATCATAGATATGTTAGAAAGTGGGCTGTGTGTGACAATGACAATTTAAATTTCTTGTCTGAATACAATCTGAGCAGCAGCAAATATGGATGGTTGATGTTTTTGTGATGCAAAGCTTTGACACCCGCTTGGTTTGTGAGCGTGATACATCCCACACAATGAAACTTTGGAGAAAAAAAACTTTAGGAGCAAATGAAAATGTCATGCTCCAGTGCTGCCATTGAAGTCCCAGTTAGCTCTTCCATTTCAAGTCCCCACCCTCAAAAATCATATTTTTGTAGAGGAAAAGCCTGGCAATATTTTTCTCACCTACTTTCTATCTATACTTTCCCTCTCATTCTGTCTTCACCACACAGACACACCGTCACGCTACAATCCTTAATGATCTCATGCAAATACAATGAAAAACTACTTCCTTCCCCTATCTTTTTCATTGAGCGCTTTTGACTGCACTGTCCAATTACGCATCGTTCAAGTACACAAATTTTCTTATAACAGGGACACTTATCTGTTCTCTATCTAAACAGCTCTGTGTAAGAGCTATTTCCTTGTCATTTCAGGCACCCACCAAGAATGCTGAGGGCGCTACTGAGGAGTTCAGTTGACTGCTCCACATAAATTTCAGCTGGTTGAGGCTTTAACATGAACACGGTTTCTTATCAAAGGACTCATTTAGTGTGTAAGGGTTGTATGGAAATGTTGTGTGGGCATGGTCTGTAAAAAATAAAAGAATTTATGATCGCAGTGAGTAATAAATGACTTGTAAAAAAAATGTTAAAGTTACATGATACAGACTAGTACAAGGAGAAATTCACTACTTTAACAATGGTACAACATTACAATTATGCCATAATTGAATTTTCTGTGGCAAAGATGTCAAAACATACCAATAGTCAGTGACTAAAACCAGTTAAATATAAGGTTCAAAATAAGTGAAGTTACAGAATCTGTATTTATACAAAACCACAATAAATAGTGCAGAAACATGTTCTGTGTAACCGGTGATGAGAATCCTGCTTGAATACAATCAATACTTCCAATATAAGTCAATTAAATCTGTTATTGTCGAGAGATGCCTAAAACCAATCCACAGGTGCAGTGCATGTCCACATGTATTTCATTTCTTATGAATCACCAGTTTGATGTGTAAATTCACAGTTTGGTGCTAAACTGGACAGCAGGGAGCATATAACTAACAGGTCAGCCATCAAAGAGTGAGTCACGCATCGTATGACGACAGAAAATGATGGAGAAAAAAAAAGGAACAGCAAGACAAAAACATGGACAATAAATACGAAAACAATAAGAGATGAGGGAATGGATGAAAAAAAAAAGTAAAAGGTCAGAGAACTGTCGTTTAGTGGAGAGTAAATGAAAGTAAATGCAGCTCTCTTGCACGTTAAAGGTCATAAATGGGATCACTTAATGTATACAACACTACATAATGGTAAAGTTACTGTAATAAACACAAATGTTAATTCTAGTAAACAGAAGGAAAACAGTAAAACTTGGTGAATGTCCATCCACAGCCCAAACCTTTCTACCTCGCCGTTAGTCTCATTTCAGGTAGGGCACAGTATGTCCTGTACTGGCACTGAGCACTGACATTAAATGTGAATTATAAGGCACAGAATCATTCAATATGGACATAATTCCTACAATACAGGGCTGATTTACCAACAACCGACTCATGTTCAGTAGAGATAAAGAACAAAAGAAGCCCCTATGAAGCAAAAGCACTAACTGGTTCAGACAGATGGGATAGAGGTAAACATCCATCTATTATCAATACCACTTACCTTGTAGGGAGACGTAAGGGGGCCAGAGGCAATCCCAACTGCCAGTGGCTGAGAGGCAGGGTACATCCTGGAGAGACCGCCAGTCTATCACAGGGCTGACACAGGCTCAGACCATGAACACAACCACTACTGCAGCATGGTGCCACCCTACAGAGGTAAACAGACACAATTACAGATTTTATTATTAAGTAAGCAGCAATTATCAATTATTGATTATTGATGTTCAAATACATTTTTCTTCATATGTGTTTCCAAAGACAAACTTTTTTGTAGTTTTAACTTTCTTTACTAATGATATACTTAATTCTAATAAATCTCCAAACTATTGTCTTTAAAAAGTATTAAATATGTAGTATATTAAATTATGTATATCACATATCAATTTGGTTTGTTTTAATCCATATAAATGCAAACTCCAGAAAGACCCTTGTTTATATAGTTACCTCTACAGAACTCACATAGTTATCTCTACATAACTCACTCTCATACTCCACATAACACACATTATGTGGAGTATGTGGTAAACTGAAAAATACTTTCACTATATTAAAACCTATTCCAAAGTTACGCTCTACCCACAAGGAGGCGGAGGTGGTGGAGAACTACAGGTGCCTCTGAGTTTACCTTCACAACATACTGGACTGGAGATGCAATACAGAGGGTGTCTACACTAAGTGACAGAGCAGATTTAGGAAGCTCAGATCCTTTAACGTGCAGCAAAATGCTGCAGATCTTTTATCAGTGTGTTGTGGCCAGTGCAGTTTGCTGCTATCTGCTGGGGAAACAGCATTAGAAAGCGAAGAAACTGATCAGAAAGGCTGGCTCAGTACTGGAGACTCCTCTGGAGCTGGATGTGGAGAGGATGATTTTGCACAAACTGCTGAACATCTCCTCCACAACAATGTTGGTCAGACAGTGGAACGGGAGGCTACTTCAGCTACACTGGGACAATGGATGTAGGAAGTCTTTACATAATATAAATCCTCCTCTGAGAGATTATATATACAAATATATTGACCACGTTTCATTACACTTATTTTATTTACTGCACACTTATTCCGTCAACATCCAAAACTCTGAAGTCTGTCAGATTTGCACTAGTGTACAGTGTACTACTACTGTAATGTACTACTACTGTAACACCCAAATTTCCCCCAGGGCATTAATAATGTACTTGGTCTATCTGTTGATGTGACAGGTTCTGAAATTTTATGGCAAATACGCCAATTTTAGAGGTGCAGATGCGTTGGCGTGTGTGCACCTGTGTATTTAGAAGACTATTTTTGAATATAAATATTTTCATGAGCACATGTGGATAAACCTCACATTAAATGTCAGTGTCAGTTAAACATCTAAATGCAGCCAGATGGAAGGCTTAGCAGTCTACATGGTCTGAAACAAGCTTTAGTGGCAGTTGTGGAAGACAATGTAGGCTAAGAGAGCTTAGAGAACAGGACTAAGAAAAGAGGACAAAGACATCTCAAATATGTGAACCAAAGCAAAAAGACTACTGCTTAATCCAATCAAGACCTTACAAGAAAAAAAAAACAAAAAAAACACACATCAGCCCTAGTAAAGAAAGCGTGATTTAGACAGCTTCATATTCTACTACAGGATATTCTAGCCAATATGTGCAAATAACATATGGTCAGACAAAAAAGGGACAGTTTGATTTCATAATCCCTTTATATCTAAAATCATCCTTTTGCACAGTGGAAACTGGTGAGCTGTACTGAAATCATATCACTGTATTTGACCTTGACTTGTCAATTGAGGCTGACTGATTCCAAGCTGTCACTGGTTCACTGATCACATTAATCTGACCCTCCCTTACATAAGAGTCTGAGCGTCCTATGTGCTCCTGTAAGTGTTTCACTGAAAGCTATGTGTAAGGGAAATTTATACCTTGACAGACATCATGTCTGTCAACTCCCTGTGTGAATGTAACAGACAGTATGTCTGCTACCTCACTGTGTGACCTGTGTGAATTCAACAAAGACTTTTGACACGGCTTTGTATTTCATTAGGAAGCAGATGAAAAGTCATAGACACGCCAATTATATTACGTATGTCACCATGCCGGCATGATTTACATGTGAGTGACTCTGATGTGTAAATTAATGCTGCTGAACGTTGATCATTTTCTGTGTTCAGGGTCAATCGGTATTGACCCGTTCTGCAGATCGTATGTTCTGCTTGTGACTCTGCTGTTTTGCCTATTAAACTTGCCAACCTATAACCTAAGATTTTCCTCCTAGTACTTTTTGCCACGACAGATTTGGTGTCAGGAGTGGGATGGACGTGCGGTCTGGACTCTGAAGGATGAAAAGTAACAGCGCGCACTACATAGCGATTCCTCCCCACTGGTTGAGGATTTTTCATCCTAAGGAGCCCAGCCGCCAATCCAACCAAGTACAGACCAACAGTGAAGTGGCAGAAGCACAGACAGACCGGTAATGCTACGGTTAGAGAAAGCGCTAACTCAGTACGGGGTTGAGTAGTTGACGAGACGTCGTCTTTGTAGAGACCGTTGTGTGTGAAAGTGTGAAAGAGTCTGGGTCCCATAAGGAAAGATAACACGAGAGAAAGGCTACTAGAGAAATGGATTTAGTACAGGGTACTAAAAAAGAAGCTAATGCCTGGCCAGTTTCTGGTCTACCAACTTATTTGTCACTGTTATGTGAAGTAATTAGGAAAAAGTACAATGCAAGTTGTAAACAACTGGTGGGAGCTGGGGTTTCCTGTAGAGTTTAGTCTGAGTAGTCAACAGTTAGCGTTGTTTAAAAGATAAACTTAAAAAAGTAGGAAAAAGAGAGTTCAGAGCAACACAGGTCTTTGTCCAAAAGAAATTATAAAAAGAAACACAAAGTGACTGAAAAGTCATGTGAAGGACAGCAGTATGTTGAGGTATGAAAGATTGTGGTATGTAGAAAATAAGGAAGTGGAAGTGACAAATTTGACACGTCTATTGGACAAAGACTGCTGCTGTTGCCTGTTCTACTCTCCCCTACGCAGAAAGAACTTTTTACAGGAAACACTCCACACATCCCACTGGCAAAACCTGTTGACTGGAGTTGAAAAGACCTGAGCCGATGGCTGCAGAGCTTGCTGTTCCTCGAGGACTTTCAACCAACAGCATCAGATCTTAGCACAGAGTATAGCAAGAAGGGTGATGTACATTGTACACAATTTACATCAGTTGTGCAACAGCTGAGCTCATTAATAGCCAGAACATGCTAATGCTGCAGCCTTTACCATCACAGAAACTAGTTTACTACCAGAGCTCGAGCAAGTTCCAAAATCTCTCTGGGCAGCCCATAAATATGATGTAGGCCTTGTAAAAAATGCAGAGCCTCTGATAGTACATCCAAAATCAGAGTACAGACCTTGTAAAAAGCAGTATCCTTTAAAACAGGAAGCCATCGATGGTATAAAGCTTGTGTTCAATTCTTTGTTAAAAGCTGGAATAATAATTCCATGTGAAAATTCTCCAGTGCACACTCCCATTTTCCAGTTAAAAAAAATAAGAGACCAAGGTCAACCAACTGAATGGCGCTTTGTGCAAGGTTTACAGGCGGTGAATGCAGCCATACACCCCCGAGTGCCAAAAGTAAGTATTCCTCAAACCATCTTGTTGCTGGTACCACCAAATTTGACTAATTTTTCAGTAGTAGATTTGACCAATGCTCTAGTTTCTGTCCCTGTACCGGTTTGCCTTTTCATTTGAAGGAAAGATTTACACCTGGACCAGATGTCCTCAAGGTTACTCTGAAAGTCTAAGTTCCTTTCATCAGACTATCAATAGAAACCTTCAAGGCCTTTATTTACCTGCCGGCTCAGCATTACTACAGTATGTAGATGATTTGTTGAATTGTAGTCTATCTGAAGAAGCATGAAAAATAGATACAGTGCACCTGCTAAAACATCTTGCAGAAAATGGCCATAAAGAAGACACTGTCACAAAAAAGAATTGCTGCAATTAAAAATGTTCCTAAGCCAATTACTAAAAAACAAATGAGTTTTCTTGGCATGACATAATTTTGCAGGCATTAGATCCCAAATTACTCGCTGCATGAAGCTTCCGTCTGCTATGGTGCATGGTAAAAAACTCTCTACACATGACAAAATCATGTGGACTCCTGAAGGAGAAAAGGTCTTTCTGGATTTAACCCTCAGGGGTGAATGAATGCGCCGGCGCATTTTGTGGCATCTTCTCCTGAAAACACCGAAACAAACTTAAATTGCTCTGTCAGTTTTGATCATACAGATAAGAACAATATATCATTCGAATCTGTACAGGGTCTAGTTTTAGTTGTATACACTTATAATAACGACAAAACAATGTGCTTTTGTCAAATAAAGAAAGCAGACAGGGTGCGCTCTCTGTCTTCTCTGTCTCGGTCATCTCTCTTTACAGACACGTAAATAAAACAACCAGAATCTCAGTGAATACTTGTCTCATAAAAATAAAAAATATATGGCTAGAAAGCTTGAAATGCTTAAAATGAAACAATTCAAGTCAAAAAAAAATTCATCACTTTTCATTTAATCCGTATGATTGTAAGGACAGGTACGTTTTCTCCTGTCTCACCTCATTAAAACTAATCTGATCCCGCCTCACCAGATCACCAGAACTACCTGGTGAGCCAGGTAGTTCTGTACACGCCCCTGAGAAATGACATAAAACATCAAACTTCATCATAGAATTTACTCACTTTTTCTGTGTGTTTGGATGATGGCACGTTACGCAGATGAAGAAGCACTTCGTATGTTCCAGACAGACAAAGAGTTTAATTTGTCCTCAGAGTAAAAGCACGACTCAAATGACGAACGTTTGGATCCACATTGTATTGTATTGTGTTGCACTAATTCCCTCTCAGCCACATTGACTGAAAGGCTCATTATGCGGGTCTTTGTGCAGGTCTTTGTCTTCTTAGGTAAATCACATGACTATTCATGATCAGACACCTTCCTGCATATGCCCTTTCTAAACAAAAAGTGTCTTAGAAAATTTAAATCAGTGCATTGTTTTCTGTGAATGAGTGAACAAGATGACTTTCACATCATTTTGAACACTACCCTACAAGATGCATTTCTCAAAAGTCTTGTGAACCAATGTTCTTTTATGGTCTTATTTCAGTCACTTAAAAATTGTAGTTTTTCACTAACCATGCATAAACACTGTTTTTTCAAAAACACAATCATGTACAAACTTGCTGCTCACATATTATTGTAGCCCAGTTTGTGCTGATTACAGTATTACCAGAATTTAGACATTAATATGTTTAAAAGACACTGAAAAAAGCACAAATGTCAGGACATGTCAAAACTTGTCCAAGGCCCCATAACACCCTCACACCCCAGGGGGTTAAAGGCAGCACTCACTGTAGCTCCCACACTGGGTCTGCCTAATCCTAACTTAACGTTCACTCAGTTTGTCGACTAGAAGGACAGTTACATGACTTCTGTGTTATGTTAACCTCATGGCGGAAAACTACGACCTGTTGCTTATTTTTGTCAAAGCTGGATCCAGTAGCAACAGGCCTTCCTCTCTGTCTGAGAGCCGTCACTGCAGCAGAGAAAGCCGTTCTAGCATCATGTGATTTTGTTGGCTATTCTGACTAACATCACTGTTAAAAGGTGACAACACTTCTTCCCACTCCCAGACCTGATCTTGCAGACACACCAATCTTGAATGCAGAGATGGAGTTATTTGTTGATGGCTCTGCTTCCCGTGATGTCAAAACAGGGAAAATTCAAGTAGGGTTTTGCAGTTGCCACAAAACATAGTGTGATCTCTAGTGGCAAATTGCCTTCTCATCTGTCTGCACAGGCTACTGAACTAATTGCTCTTACTGAAGCCTGTAAATTGGCCAAAGACAAAACAAAACATACAGACAAAACATTTACACTGACTCACGTTATGCTTTGGTGTTGTCCATGATTATAGTTGTCTGTGGAGACAGAGGGGCTTCCTCACATCAGCCGGAGCACCCAATGCACATCATGCTCTTGCTGCAGTGCTGTTAGATGTTATCCTGTTGCCTAAACAAATCTCAGTTATGAAATGTGAAGCTCACACTAACCAAAAGGATCCCATTTCAACAGGAAACTCAGCAGCAGACGCCGCTGCAAAAGCTGCAGCCACGACAGGTCAGTTGTTTCACCTCACTCAACTTTCTCTTTCACAGGAACCCAACCTACAGGCTGACTTGTCAACCATGCAGTCACTAGAAAGTATATCGGAAAAGAAATTGTGGAGAAACTCTGGCGCAAAATTACAAAAAGGGATATGGCTTGGCCCTGACAACAAACCTTGTTACCTAAAGCTTATTTCCATCTCTATGCAAAGCTTGCTCATGGTAAAGATTATGCATCCAAAGGAGGGATGTGTATATATGTTAATACCCACTTGTACACCAGGGCATTTTCAACATATGCAGCTGAGTACTGCAGAAGATGTATAATCTGTGCAGCACATAATGCCTCTGGTGCCATTAAAATGCCATTGCAAAGCCATCCCCCACCTGATGGCCCTTTTCAACAATGGATGATTGACTTCATTGAACTGTCAACATGCCAGAATAGAAAATACTGCTTGACTATGGTCTGCATGTTCAGCAAGTGGGTAGAGGTTTTTCCTTCTTCCAAATAGAATGCACCCACAGTGGCAAAAGCTCTGATCAGAGACATCATTGTACGGTGGGGTATTCCAAAGAAGATCAGCAGTGACAATGGTCCTGGGTTCGCCAACAAAGTGTTGAAAGATTTGTCTGACTACTTCGGGTTTGATTTCAAATACCATTGCTCTTATCATCCACAGAGTGCAGGTGCAATAGAACGACAGAATGGCATACTCAAGAGCAAATTATCAAAATGCTGTGAAGAAACAGGTTTGACATGAATCCAAGCACTACCACTCGTGCCATTTTACATGCGTACAAGAACAAACAAGTCAGTTTGAAATCATTTTTGGGAAACCTCCTAGTGTAGGACAGTCCAAACAAACAAGCTCTAACGAGTGGAAGTCATGAAGATGCAATGTTAGACTATTGTGCAAAGTTTTCTGCCTCTCTTTCAGCCCTTCATTCACAGGTGAAAGCAGCTCTGTCTAGCCCTGCAGATACCACACTTCATGCTCTCAAACCAGGCGACTATGTGCTCATCAAGGACCACCAGAGGAAATACTGGAAGCAGAGATGATTAACTGAACCACATCAGGTGCTGCTGATTACAAATACGGCAGTAAAGGTAGAGGGACATGCTTCATGGGTCCACGCCAGTCACTGTAAGGATTCCAACACCGGACAACAACCCCCACCCAGATGCACCCCGACCGGACGAAGAAACAGCTGCCATGGAAGATGATCAACAAGGTACAGAGTGTCAAATTTGTCACCTGAATTGTTCACCTCGGTGAGGGGGGAGAAGTGCTGATTGGGCGAGGCTCGCACTTCAAGCTCCAATAAACGTCAAGACAGGTGAATAGAGGAAGGTGAGAAAGGCGATATCTGGTGCCCAACGATGGAGAATCATGCACAACAAGTGCATCCTCTCTCTTCACTGTGATTTTAACAATCACATGAATGAGTTACAAATTATGGCGAGATCAGCAGATCACTCAGTAGTTCACCACCAACATGAGACTGACAAGGAATATGACTGAACCTGAACATTTGCTCAACAGAAGCTGAAAAGCCATTTCGATTACACTGACACCAGTACTTGGGGCTGGTTTGATGCTATGTTTGGAAAATGGAAAGCTTTTCTTGTTTCTTTACACAGTTTGTGCTCTCTCTCTCTCTCTCCATACCTTCTGCAGGTGTCCCTGGTCCTGGAGTTGTATATTGCTGATGTGCAGTTACTGGCCCCACCAACCTGCAGTGTCTATTTTTTGTTTATTGTTGCTGTTCTTTTCTCTCTCCTCTATCCACTCACCCCAACAGGTAGAGGCAGATGGCCGCCCAAACTGAGCCTGGTTCTGCTGGAGGTTTCTTCCATTAAAGGGAGTTTTCCTCTCCACTGTCGCAAAGTGCTGCTCATAAGGGATTTGTTGAGTTTCTGTTTGGTTCTTGTAAAGTGCCTTGAGATGATTGCATTGCGATTTGGCATGATACAAATATTACTCAATGACAATGCCTCCCCTGTATCTCTTTACATCTCTGATTGGGAAGTTCCTTTTCATGAAGATGACAACATCAGTGTCTAGCCCTGAGCATTATTCCTGGGAAAATAATAACGAAATGTTATGAAAATCTTTGTGAATTAACATTTCTGAGAAAACATCCTGAATTTTGCTCTGCCTTGAGAAATCCTGACCATTTTTACTTTCGTTTTTTTTCCTTTTACACTGTGGTTATCATAGAATGATAAAAGGAGGGATGTGTGAGGGAAATTTACTGCTTGACTGTGTGAATGTAACAGACAATATGTCTGCTACCTTCCTGTGTGAATTCAACAAAGACTTTTGACACGGCTTTGTATTTCATTAGGAAGCAGACGAAAAGTTATAGACGCTAATTATATTACGTATGCCACCCTGCCGGCATGATTTACATGTGAGTGACTCTGATGTGTAAATTAATGCTGCTGAACGGATATAAAAGTTGATTTTCTGTGTTCGGGGTCAATTTGTATTGACCCGTTCTCCAGATCGTATGCTCTGCTTGTGACTCTGCTGTTTTGCCTATTAAACTTGCCATTCTATAACCTGAGATTTGCCTCCTAGTACTTTTTGCCACAACACTATCTACAGTCAGAAATATGCCATGGGAGACTTGTGTCTCCTGTCTTTTATGGTTATATTTGTGTTATTAAAAGGAAAAATGTTAATGAGCAGGGGAAAAAAAAAAACACACTACTGAGAAAAGACAAGGTCCATCAAAAGAGGAGAAGCTTAATGCTAACAGAATTAGACAGTCCACAAGTACAGATCAATTCATATCTTCTTGTCTTCACTTTAAATTCCTACTGCAAGGCAAGCAAGGGACATCAAGGAAACACAGTGACACAGTGATCCACTCAGGCCTGGCAGAGCCAGTGAAACAACACGGGGCCAACTGTATGTAAAACTGACATTTAGCCTGGAGGAAAATGAAATGTACCACGGAGACAGAATGAGGAATCCTTAATTAAATGCACTGTTTCTCTGCATGCTTTTTACTGTTACTCCACCACAACGTCTTTCTTTTATTCACATTTATAGTTAATTGCTTACAGTAAATGATACGTGGTAGATTTTCTAAATATTCCAGGTCAACAATCTAGATCAGCTGAGGTCCTACTGTTTTTAGACACATGCAAAACTTCATAACCTTTCACCTCACACAACAGCTTTTCCTAACATCTCAACTCTCTATTTCTGCACCTGTTTGTCAGCGCTCCCAAGCCGTGCTGGGAGATGTGCTTCACATTTTGAAAAAAGCCAATAGTGTAGTGTGAAGGAACGTAGCCCCTAATTCATGCCAATCAAATACTGTAAGTGCAAGTGAATATTCCTAGCAGACTATTTTGTAACACAAACTTCATATTTCTACTGTTTACCTTGTGATCATTGCAACAATGGACAAAATGATCACTGCCATGGTAACTTTTAATAGCAGTAAAATCCTTCCTCATAATATATATTGCTGTGAGGCGTTTTGGTGTCTCATAAACTTTTCAAACTTATACATCTATTACTCAAAGTGGACTTTTTGGATCGTAAAACAACACATCTCCACCAACATAGCCCACACTTTTATTCACGCAGGGCGTCTTTTTGGTCTGAATGCCCACTATGGAAGGCGGAGAAGTGAATTACGCTGCAATAAAAGTTTGACAAGTTTCTGCAGCTGCCGTCCTCAGTGAAGGAGAAAACTACAAACTTTTTACGGTCACTTTTAAAATCTACAGGGGGTGAATGCTTGATAATCCTGAGATTATTACTTTAAGATTTTAAGTTTCCTGTAGCCACAAATGAAGCATGTTTTGATTAGATGTTTTGCTGGCAAATAATAAGAGATGCAGGGACCTTGGAATACCTAAGGGTCTGTGACACCCCTCTGTGAAACTATTTAACAGGAACAAGTTGTTTGGGAAATGTGGATAGACTGAGGGAAAACAGGGCATTTCTACAAAACGCAACCAACCCCTATATCATTACAACATGAAAGTGAGAGCCTTGTTAAAGGTTGCCATCTGCCACATGCCCTAGTAGTCCTCATACTCCTTAATCCCCCCTGCTGGGCCAGTAAATTCCCCTTTAATTAGAATGCAAATACCACTAATAAGTCTAATATACCAAGTCTTGTTTTCCTGTGACCAAGGCATAGAACAGGAAGGAAATTAAATGATCCGAGAAGTAGACTGGGAGGTTCACAAATCTCAAGTATAAGGCAGAAGTGGATGTGCTGTCTATATATTCATTGCTATACTACCTCTATAGTTACCAATCTAAATAGACAAGAGAGATAAAGACACACACTGATGGGAAGAACAGGAAGCGACGGGGGAGATTTGAACATCACTCATGATTAGAGGCAATGAAACCAAAAGCAGTCCATCAGCAGTAAAATATAGCCCACAGGAAGGTTATGCTCATTTTCTTCTGTGTCTGTATGTCACATTAATGTGTGTATGTGTGTGGCTGGCGAGTGCATTCTAACACGTCTTCTAGTACCTTTTTCTCCTGAAAATAAAAGGATCATCAG
Organism: Mastacembelus armatus; assembly: GCF_900324485.2. Classification (NCBI taxonomy): domain Eukaryota; kingdom Metazoa; phylum Chordata; class Actinopteri; order Synbranchiformes; family Mastacembelidae; genus Mastacembelus; species Mastacembelus armatus. Next base: position 7,742,767 of record NC_046643.1, on the reverse strand, counting down.
GCAACTGAAGTGTGATGGGATGTCCTATTAGGATGTTTTGGTACAGATGGAAGAGGCCTAGAGAAGGTGTGAAAAGCACTGATTGGAGGAGAGAGAGTTTTAAGTGATGCTTTAAGACCCATTATGGACTGTTTGATGAAGGAAATATGGGAAGCAAAGTATCAGTAGAATGGCAACTGTGAAATAGTGTTGACAGGATAAACACTCAGGGCTCATATAAGGCATAAGGCAAGTAACCACCGCAAACAAATCACTGAAGCAGAGTGCATAGTGCCACAAGGTTACCTCCACCTTCATGAAACTTTAAGTAGCCTAGGGATCAATGTTTAAAATATGAGTTTTACGGCAAGTAATTGCCACTAAATAAATGCAAAGGTTTGTCAGACAAATGTTGCACTAATCAAACTAATGTCATCAAGTTGCCAGATTGTTTCCCCCTCCTAGCCCTCTTGTCTGCTTGACACTTAACCCAGATTGATGTGTGTATTGCAAGGTAATATCTTTTAATCGTGGGTCAGATGTATAACCCAGCCAATTTTTTTTTTCTGTTTGATATCCTTGTCATGATTGATAGATATCATCAAAATTAAAGGCTCAACTTTTGAGGTCAGGAAGAGTGATTTGCTGTCAGGGCTTCTTTAATGGTGAGAGAAGAGCTGGCAAGTCGTTTCTCTTTGGGGACAGTGAGAGAAAGAAGAAGAGAAAGAAGGAAAGGGGAAAGGAGGGAGGATTAGAAAGGTGGAGGAGGGCACCTTATGAGGTTATTAGGTTTTAATCAATATGGTATATGGCCAGAAGATGATTGGAAAACAAACCTAATCTGGGAAGCGATACGTCTCTCATTCATCACCTAGGCTGCCTGTGCGGTGGATCTGCCTGGTTCCTATTGCCATCTTTTTCCATCCAATGCATGTCTCAGTGAACATCAGGTTCCTGTACATAACAACCACTTAAATGAAGCAAACAAGCAAATAAACAAGCCTTTGTAACTTCTGAGAGCTTTGCAGTTGATTTGAATCTGTGGCGTGTATAAATCTTAAAGAAAAAAAAAAAAAAAAAAAAAAATCTAAAGCACTGTTTATAGATATTTAGGGCACTTGTTGTTTAGCACAGATTTGATATGTTCTGCATACATGTAAGTGTGTTTGCAAAGACAACAGATGTGAACTGTACAGTATATTCCACCAGATTTCCAGCAGTTTCCCTGTTATTTCCTATATACATGTACAAAAGGGTGTTCACCCCGTGTCTGTGTGGGCTTTCGCCACATGCTCCTGCTTCTTCATATAGTCCTAAACCGTTTGGGGTTAGGTTAATTGGTGACTTTACATTGTCCATAGGCGTGAATGTGAAGGGTTTTCTGTCACTATATGTCAGCCCTGTGATAGACTGGCAACCTGTACAGGGTGTACCCTGTGTCCATGACCCTCTGAAGGATAAGCTGTATTGCTGATGGATGGATGAAAGTGTGTTCATTAGTTAGTTGGACACGCTGTAGAAATGACAGAGTGTTTTGTACACCTAAAACATCTTCGTGTATTGGTGCTTTGGCCAAAAAGCAAAATTACATTTTAAAATTTCTACCAAAAACTACAGTATACAGGAAATACAGTAGGTTCATTTATATGATATGGAGATTTTACTGCATATAACAATTGTTTTTTTTCTTGTGAAGGTTTTCTGAAAATAAACATGACACCAAGTTGAAATGACACCATCGGGCTGATCAGATCCTAATGCAAATGTCCAAGTGGATGGACTGAACCATGCATAAACACAACGGGCACTGCTCCATGTTCTTTGAATCAGCTTTACTCCTGCCATCTTTTCATCAACCGGCCTGTAGATCACGCAAGATGTATTTCTACACAGCAAGAAATGGTATCAATTTGTACCTGACATTAAGGGGAACTTGATTAATACAGAAATCTAGTGTCTGGTGTATGTGGAGGTATAGTATGTGTGTTTAACATTTATTTTCAGGAGGAGTGAACACAAACTCTTCAACACTGTGCTTTAAATGTATGCAGTCTTACCCATTCACAACTGACTGGTACTAACACAGTCCAGCAGCTGGGGGTGCAATGCCTTGCCTAAGGGTACCTCAGTGGGTGTTGATTAGGGAAAAGCAGCATTCAGTAACTAACCCTGCTGTCTTCCCACTGCACGCAAGTGTGTTACATCAGTATGCTCTTGTGCACAGATGTGGATGTGACAGTGCCCTTTTACTTGCAAACTGCCACCACATCACCCCTTGGTCTTTCCACACCGTAACAGAGCCCAGGAGAGGGATGTGGCAACAGAGCATGACTAAATATTTCAGCACAGCAGATGGCCAGGACTTTGCCATTACTCACTGGCAAAATGAAAAAAAATATCTCGACACTAGATTTAGACACTTGCTCCCAGCAAGTTTAATGAACAACAGGGTTTAGGGGCCTTGCAGACGTTACAGGAGATGGCTGATACTTATATGGGATTTTACCCCAATAATGGATCCACTGAGGTGGCAACACACTAGTTATCGAGGAATTTTGATGATTGCAAAGAAAAGCAATTTGGATGGTTTGCTGTTTGTCTAAGTTGTTAAAGGTTGCTTTAATTGAGTGTTTACTAAATCACATCGTCTTTGTCAGTGTTCCTATGCCTGTTAAGCAATGTGTTGTTGACAGAGGGCCACAACCAAGATTTGGGCAACAGGTGGGGACCCTGGACAGCTGGATTGCAAATACTGAAAACCCACACAACAACAACATCCAAACTCCATAAAATCAGGCCCTTGCTCGGGGTTCTAACCTAGAACCTTCCTTGTGTGAGGCAAGGGTGCTAAATCACTTCCCTGCCCCACATTTAGATGCCTACTGAGCCTTGCCAAACTGCAGTGGCCACAACAGGCTGGTGTTGCAGAATACTTAGTGTGTGCATTAAAGGTAAAATAACATCACATTTAGTCAAAAAAGATATTCATTAAACAAACACATCAGCTCTTATTTGGTTCAAATACATGGATAATCAGCATGTGCACAGAATGACTTTATTATGGAGCTACAACGATAATTTAGCACCAAGGTGAAAACTTGTTTTTGTCTCAGAGGAGAACAGCTGAATGCAAAAATGATCAGTGGTACCCAGTTATGGTCGAGTTATGGCAGCAAATCATTTAATGACATCCTTCCATTCAACACCATTCAAGTGTTAACATTAGCATTATTCATACATCCGCCATTTATCTATACTGCTCACCCTATGAAAGGTTGCAAGGAGGCTGCAGCCAGTTGCAGCTACCATTGGGTGAGAGGCAGGGTACAAACTGGACAGAATGCCAGTCCATCACACATCACGGGTGAAACATAGACAATTAGTCACACTCATGCACTCCTACAGACAATTTAAACCAATGAACCTAACTTGTATGGAGGAAGCCAGATATATAAATATATAGTGGTAAAGCAGTGAGTAATTAAATGAGTACTGTTTAGTATCAAACTGTCAGCTGAACTATAGCAATGCTCCCTCTGTTTCTCAGACACACACACAAACACACACATTCACAAGTGGACACCCGAAGTGATGGAGCTTTCTATATTTGGAGGAGGCCCAACTCATTAGGGTGATTGTCTGAGAAGCGCCTTTGACCACAGATCATGAAGTGCATAATTGGCCCTGGATTTGCAATGGAGAGGGAGAATATTATATATCTACGTATGTATGTGTGCATCTGTGCCACTTTTTGTGTCTGTCATAACAATAGCAAGCAGAATTTGTTTGTAAGCGAATGTATCTTATTTGCCAGGATCAAAAATTAGGCAACCATGTTTCTCTAGATGATGGATTATAAATTAGAATTTTCAGGTCATTACAAAATTAGAAACGTGCTGTGCTGGATCTAAAATCTGCATTTGAAGTTTGAGAAGTGAAAAGTTTGAAAAGTTAACATCTTAACTAGTGAGGATTATACTATTGCTTTTTCTTTACTTTTTTAGTAAGATAGTTATTAAATGCCAAAATCCACCTGAAGGGTGACTGCATTATAACGACATATAGCTGCCTTAGCTTTGGTGACTGATTAGTCTTTGTGCATTACAGTGCATATCTTCATACCTTTAAGTATGATGCTGCTTCTGTTTAATTATATCTATATATATACATAACATTGTAACATATAAGAGCAACAGTTTAAATGACAGTAGAAAGACATGCTGACAGTAAAGAGATAGGTACGCACAGGAAAAACAGAAAGTGAAAGGGAGAGGAGGAGTTAACGAAACTGCATTAATGCTACCGTGATGCTGTGTTACACCACGATGGGCATCTCTGCACCTTGATACATTTATGTTCTAATTATCTGCATCATTGAGGTTGATTGATTGGCCTAATATAATACACATGGCACCAATTTAGCAAAGAAACTAATTTGTGATAGCTTATGTTGGCACTTACATCCACCTTCATAATGTTAGAAACTGTTTATGTCTTGTGTTCAAAGTCAGTTTGACTTGAGCCAACTTGTGCTGTTTATGAGTGCTGATAACTGAACATCATCAATTATATAAATATCTTGGAGGCACGTGTTCCTTTCTTTCCAAGATGAACGGTGTTAAGATTTGCAACAGTAATTAATGGCAACAAGACTATTTATTAGAGGAGAAAGGATTTTAATGGTGTTCACTCGTGTATGAAGTGATCTCACATTCATTGTGTTGACTGTGGGGTTGACAAACAACAGGTGACAGACAAGAATCAAATGGGCTATGCTTGCACTTTACTGCGAGTGTGCCAGTGGGGGAGGGAAAGCTGAGCTTATACAATGGTCTTATATTTATTCTAATCCTAAGTTAAACTAATGACTATATTCAATGACACCTATCTAAATGGATGGAGCATCTGCCTATAGTGCGCAAAAGAATATGCATTTTGTTTTTGCCACACCATTTTAACCTCTACAGACTCTCTAGGGAAACTTCTCACATTGCGGCACATTACAGGAAGGTTGCATCCAGCAAGCCTTAACTGCATATCATATACATATATATATATATATTATATACCTGGGTTCACGCCAAAGTGACCTTGGCCAGAGGAAATTATGTTTAAACTGTATGTTTAAATTCATGACAACAAACACCTAATCGAGCACATACACACTCATGCACTTGCTGATGCATACACATACCCCTCCCTGCAAATGCACTGCACAATACTGAAGTAGAAGGTCTATTTGATGAAGCACCAGTCACCTGTGGCGAATGAACCACTTTGCAGGCGATCAACGCTGCCATAAAACACAATGAGCATGTGTACAGTAACGCCCAGCCTGTAGTCTGATCGCATCAGAGACAAGCATTGAGGACAATGCTGCAAAGGGCAAATAGGTCGCAGCCTACCTCTAGTGAAAATCAAAGGGAAGTTATGTGGTTTCTCCATTGGATACAGTAGCACTGGAGATTACAAACATGACGACAAACTGACGACAAACATAAAGATGTATTTGCAGAAAGTTCGTAAAAAATTCTTTGCAAAAATAAAGCAACACTTCTTCAGCAGCTGAATAGAGAGATGCTGAATGGAGTAGATATGGGGTCATGCATGGAGGAAGGTCAATTTTGAGAGACCTCACTGCTTAAGTTAATTATTCAACTGGCATTGACACACATAATCAAACATGTTCATGTAGATAGGTGAAGAAAGGGAATGGTAGTATGAAAGAGATGGAAGGAGGAAGAATTAAAAGGGAGTACAATGAAGGAGTCTTAAGTGTTTGCTGAGAGAGGGAAATACAAACTCAATATTGTAGAAAGAACTTATTAAAACTCTTTTCATCCATACACACATCACCTGAATTCTAATTAATCGGATCAGACATCAATGTCTTTACCTCATGCAATATTAAAACTCAGAAACGTGAGTGGGCAAAAACTGAAAACAAGAAGTACATCATAAAACTTCATCTAAGACTGGGCCTCAGAGTCTGACTGCACAATACTTTTTGATTTAGTGTTACCTGGCTGTTAGGTGTAAAACATCCAGAAGACCAAGAAAATCTTTGTGAGCAACTGTTGACATTTTGTCGTCATTTTGTACCTGTGCCCAAAAATCCCTGACAAGCTAAAATGAACAATAACACAGGATAACAATAACTGTGCTGTGATATTGGCTATATTGACATTTAAGATGAGTGATGTCCAATAAAGTTAGAGGCACAAAGGATTCTCAGAATCAACTAAAGCAAAACGGGCTGTAACTGTGCATTCAATATGTGACAAAAGATGAAAAATGTCGACAAAACAGCTTTGACCTGAGAAATGTGGTGGCTGAAGAACAGACACTCGGCTCCTGAAACGTTTCCCAAAGGACTTGGATTCCTTCATCCAGCTAGGACACACACACAAACACACTAGCAGTAGCCAAACACTTAGCCAAGGATTTAGTACTTTGTGCTCCTGAGTTATGTTTTATCACTTTTTGTAGCACATACTAAAAAAAAAAAAACCTGTTTTACTTGGTGATGCTTAGGAAAAATATATGTATTGTACTTTTTCATCAGTAGCCCAAGGGCTGTGATTAAGGATGAATCTATATCTAAATGACAGGCCTAGATGGAGAGATGTGATGGATAGAAGCAAATCACACAGTACATGTGCAATTACTACAGAATTGAATAAACAGTAATAGCTGTGACACAATCAGCGTATCATACTCTTCACAAATTGGGCATGTATTGCAGAGCTGCCAATCAGAGAATATGATATATATGGAAGGGGATTATACTTCATCACTCTGAACTGTATGACACCAATATGAGGGGGACTAAGGATAACCTGCAGACAAACAGTCCTGTAGGAGATGTCATTAATTGTGCCTCTGGTGAACATTGCAGTGCTTGTGCTATTTATGCACTGTGACAGCATGTACTCTCACTCTGTATTTGATGGCAATAAACATGGGAGGTAACGAAGTGCAAAGAAGTGTAGAACCCAAAACAGTACTGCAGGAACCCAAGAGCTATACCTAAAAAAGTTCCAGAGAGCGATTCAAATTAAAGATTGAAAATCTCTACACAATACAGCAACGAGCTAATTATAGCTTTACATGATGCAATCATTATAGAAAATACCAAAGCCAGGAGTTCAGCGTGTTAACCAAAGATGTAACGTGTCGGGTTAAATCCTAGGTAAGCTGCATTTGAATGTGGGACAGGACAGACACCAAAAATCCCCAATTAATTCAACTTCCTTTTCAAATATTTACAACATTTAAGTGTCTCTCTGCATTGTTTGGTTCAAGGCAGCTTTCCTTTTTCATTTGTAGGCAACAAAAAGTTGACAGCTGGTAGCAGCAGTCTCCTACAGTTTCCATTGTGCAATTCTTTTCTCTTTTAGCCAAAATCATTTTATATGGTTCAATATCACCTTGATTGGCAGCTTTAGTGAATAAACCTCATACACAAATTCACAGCAGTCAAACCAGACTAAACAGGTTATTGACTCATTATGCATTATGCCTTTCCCTTTAGAACAGCATGACTAAGACTAAGGAACAGCTTACACAATGTCTTACACATGAAGTTCACAGAACAAACAATTCCTATAGATATATAGCAGCTCTGCCGTCTGTTGCATCTCCACAAAGGCGTCCTTGTGTTTTATTTATCCTTCTGTAAAGTATGATGGTGCACGAGTAGTGAATATGGATCTACACTATGAAAATGGGTGGAACCTCTTATGTCCACACCTCAGCTATTCTTAGTGAACAGTGTCTTTGCCATAGGATTGGTGTTTATAGTCACAAGCATATGTAAAGAAGAAAACCACCTGGCTATGTCCCTTAATTCATATTTCATGCCAAGCCAAATAAGTGAGGGCCTGATTTTTGCATGGCCATTTTGTTCAGAGCTCCCTATACAACTGATTACATCCATGTTACCAAGCAGTTATCGAACTCATGGGATCAAAGGTTATGTCAGCACATATCTAGACCACTTTGTGCTGACAGAAAAAGCATTTATTATCAAAGAATTGCTGTTAGCTCTCCATCATCTCGCACAGCTTCTTATTTTCCTGCCAATCACTCTTCTTCAAAAGAAAACTGGTTCAATGTTTGGCTGTTCAGCTGAGTCCAAAAGCTCCAAGTTTCTTTGAAAATATTTTATCCACTTTGGTTTTGATAACAACAGACAGCAAGAGAGTAACAGTAATATTAGAAAAGTCAAATGGGCAATAGGTCTTAAGGAGATTTCTTTACATCTTCAGTTCTTCCCCTTCATTTAGTGGAGAGTAATACAGAAATCAGTGTGGTTTTCCATGGTTGACGTGGACATCCATCCACTTCTGTAGTGCAAATAAAATGAAAATGGACACACTAGTTCCAAAGATCAAATTAAATTAAAAAATCATCCCAAAACGACAAATCACAAAACTTACAGGTAGAAAGTAGGTCAAGGAGAATTTAAGCTGTATTATAGAATGAATGGCTGTTGCATTTGATTGGCAGTATTTCATAAACAGTGTTTGTCTCCTGTTAATATGAGATGTGATGATGACAGATATGATTTAATATGTGCTAAAACCAATGTGAAAACATTACATAAGCACAAAAATGTACAAATGATATACTCTATTTAGATGTGCTGTTAGTGCTATAGCTACACAACATCTGTCACAGGTCAGTGAAAGATTATTAGGCAGCCTAGAACACATTCATGAGACAAACCACCGACAAGAACAGACATCCTACTCATCTGATATCATGCTATTTACTAATTAGATGAACAAAAGTTGCCAAGTAGAAAAAAAACTCCCAGATATATGTTGTTTGACGTTATTATTATCTCTCTAATCAGAAACTACAAGCAGAATGTAATTTGAGGCAAATGGCAAATCACTCATTCCCTAAATGTCCACCTGATTGGGAGGTGAGGCAGCTACTGTCTGCCTGCAGATGATAAGATATTGATCAATGCCACATCTGTCTCACTTGGACTATTGGACCTGTGATGAAAGTTGAAATAGATAACTGGAAGGGATTATCATGACAGCCGATAACATTTTATTACCAATTATTCTTTGCCTGTGATGCTACTTTGAGGGAAAACTTTAGTCATGGCAGTAACAGAAAAACCTGAAGAGAGAGAGAGAGAGAGAGAGAGATGATATGTAACATCCATGACAGGAATTGGTACATGAGCCCTGGAAGTGTTTCCTCTCTTTGCCTGTGCCCTCCCTTCATTCAGCTTGTTAAAGGCAGTCCCATGTAAGCACCCTGCCAGCCTGTTAGGGGAAGGATAATGAAGTAATCCATAGTCATTACTCAACCATCACCCTTGGTGTACACAGGCCACCATGGACCACTTAGCTGGTGGTGTGTGTGTGTGCATGTGCATGTGTTTGTGTATGAGTAGAGGAAGGCAGCCACTAAAGGCATTAGTAGTGCTGAGGGTTAGAGGAGGTCTGTGTGGGACATAGGGATGGCATCCACAGGGTGTGTGAGGGTTAGGGACAGGGAGCCTGGCAGGGTGTAAGTAGGGCTGTTGTGGTATACTTTAATTAGAGCTGAAGGATAATTTCAGCAGTTATTGATCCTCCTCTTATGGTTGGGGTGGAGAATTTCTCTCTGCTATTATGACCTGCTGGCCCAGGGAAGAGGCATGTGTGAGGAAGGTGGGAGAAGAAGGGAGGAGAGTTCAGGAGAAGAGGTGGTGGTAGGCAGGCGAGAAGGCCATAAAGTTCAATATTATCACCCTGAGCAGCTGTCCGGGGAATAAACCTGTAAATAAGCAAGGCGCCACATGCTACATTCTTAAAGATGCTGATTTAAGACTACTTGTTTTGTCTCCCTATTTATTTTGCATGATGGCTTTAAAAGAGGCAAGCAGGGCAAGGTATACAGGCCCAATACAACATCACACACACAGCAGCAGGACTCACGACCAAACCCAAAGCTAATTCCCAGGTATTGGAGTGCTTCAGGTTTTATGATCCCCTATCACCAAACCTAATATAATTACACCTGCAAGGGCACACTGTCTTTTAGCTACAGGGGGTGAAATGGGATGCTTGAAGAAAGGGGGTGGATGCAGCTGCGGGTGGATGAGTGGCTATTTGAGAGTGAGAAAGGGCATACGAAGAGAAGCGATACACATCATTTGCACTGTTTTTTATGCTTACCCAAGCCCTTCACCAGCACACACAAATACACAGATAGGCCCAGCCCTTCAGACTGTGTTAAGTGGAAGTCCAGCATTGCATGGGCAGCAACCTTAACCATGTTATTATTAATTACCTTATTATTTTAATTAGGGAATAGCACCCCATGTGAAGTGTAATCAACATAGTCAGCTAAGAGACTGCAAAATTAATAAGAGCCCATTCTGAAGGTCAGTACTTACTCTATCTTTAAGGATGGAGACGTGTGTGTGTGCATGTGTGTATGTGTGGGGTATCATTGACATTGTGGGAACCTTAATATGTTTACACATACAGAGTGGGAACTTGGTCTTCCATATGGAAGCAATTAGTCCCCACAATGTCAACAATCAAACTTTAGAGTGACAACTTGGTTTAAGGTCAGGTTTTAGTGTTAGGCAAATATGCTTGGAAGTCTCCAGGAAATAACCAAATCAGTTCAAAGGTAAGTCCATGAAAGGTCCCCATGAAAAATGAAAATGAAAAGTATGTGCCTGATAATGCTTCCATTGTGGGGACCAAAAATGTTTACACACAGCCTTTCTTCTGGTCCCCATCATGCAAATCATTGAGCTTTAGGGTGACAACTTCAGTGTAAATGTTAGGATAAGGATGAGGGTGCAGCAAGAATTGGTTATAGCTAAAGTTAGGGTATGTCTTCAGGCAAAGAACGTAGGTCAATGGTACTGTTCCCATCAGGAATACAAACAAATATGCGTGTGTGTTTTCCTCTCCTCTATTTCATCGTCCCACATGTTGTAGTATGAGACTAGTATGATTAGCTCCTGTCACGCTGCCCCATAACTCATTCCCTTCTTGACGCCTCAATCCCTGCTCGCTCCGCCAAAATTTGAAATATGTCACTGTGAACACAAGTGATATACACTGCCATTATGAATAAAATAACCATCGTTAGGGCGCCCAGTACTAGATTATCTCTGTCCCTGTCTCTCATGCTTGCGCTTTAAGACTCTAAGCTCCACAGCCACAAGGTCAAGCTGGGGGTTTAGAGATTGTTTTGTTCTGTGTTCATCCTCCAGAGGTCAAGTAGCAGTTTCAGCAATTACTCCATTACCATTTTTGGCATGTTTATCATCTGGCTGGAAATTGGAGTGTCCCTCAATTCTCCATCAGCCTGTGTTCTATGTGACTTCTGAACTTGTTTCACACACATTTTTCCACCTTGAATCTTGATGCCACACACTGAGAAATTGCCAAATCTAGGTAAAAATACATACGACACATGAAGGGCTGTGAGAAAGAACACACAGCAGAAGTGAATGCTGTGGCAGCAGTGTAAACAGTTAATGGCTGGTTGGCAAATTAAGGTTAATTTCATTTAATCTGTGTAGAAGACCTTCTACCAGAAAAAAAACACTAAGTCATGACAAGGCAGCAGTGTGGGGATTGTAGGGATAGGCAGAAACTGCCATCCTTTTTGGTTATATCAGTTAATTGACAGGATTAGATGGAAAACCACTAATCAGTCGTCAGAGAGAAAGGCGGAAAATAGAAGAAGGGATGTTAAAGAGAGAAGTGGGATGAACAGACCTTAAAAAATAGAAGAGGGTCTCTATTGGTTATAAAATTGCTGCTTTTGCTTAGCTGTATGAAAACACCATTTCTAATTTAGAGTATATCTGTATTATGATCTCAAAGAGAATTTTCTCTAACAAAGGCGTTTTTTGTCTTTGAAACATCTAACTCAATTCCCTGCACCTTCTCTGAAAAGACAGTCATCTGATAATGATGCATCCCTTTGAGGGAAAAATATTGCTAGGAAGTGAAATCCAAGAAAAGAATGCTGAAAATAATCTCATAAAATCAAAGTAACATAAAGGATACAAAAGGAGTTTCTGCATCAAAACAGAAATGAACTTTATATGCATTTCTTACATATGTTTTACTTTGATTGATTATAAAAAAAATAACATACTGTAGATCTCAATGTATTCATAAAGCTATACATTGGAAGAAAACTAGCAAGCACAGCAAGACCTGGTTCTGTCAGTGTCATTGAGTCAAGTTTTATATCAAAGAAAACAAGATCTGAGTCATCTGCTCCACGGTGCGGCTTTGTTTTAACTTCAGACAGAGACTGGAAGTGATGGGTGTGAGACAACAGCAGCAAGGCTGCTCTCTGCAGAGACACTAATCCTCCTGATGGCATTATCATCCACACATCAGCCCACTATACAGTAGGCAGGGATGAGTGTAGGACGCACTGCTCGCTGTGACAGCTGGGGTCTTTATGCTTGGGAGGGAGGAACAGCTCATTACTGGAGATGTTTTTCAGTGTTTTGATGGGTAAATAGAAAAACTGCTATCAAAAGTCAGTGTTGACAGCCACCACATTGCCTCCCACTTAATCTGGATATGCATGAATGAGAAAAAGGATAATATCATCAGCATACTGTCATATCTTTTTTTTTTTTTAATAAAAGACAGTGAAAATATCGGCTGCCCGGTTTTCAATCAGTGATTTGTATATCAATGGGCAGCTGTCAATGAGGGTACTCTGAAGTGGCAGTTGGGAGATAAGGATTATAATTAGCCCCTCACTGTGAGTAGGTGAATAGAGCTGCAGGTAAGGAGATGCTGATAATGTCTGGTGCCTCTCCCTCTTTTGCCACCCACTTCAAAGAGAGATGAGAAATCAGTGGGTGTAAAAGTCAATTGCCTCCAACAAAACTAGTGGCGGATGGTTGCAATCCGACTGCGGCGCGGTGATTGCATTTTATCGTCCAAGTGCTTCAGTCTTAATGTGTCGCTGTGTCATCAACTAGCAACTCACCCTTGCACCCCTCGCAGATGGTCCTGGCAAATTCATTGCTCATCAATCCATCACATGGATTTTTATTTGTCTTTTTATTTGGGGAAAGATTCAGGAGAGGGATATTGTCTTTTTTTCTCTGCCTAGCTGGGAGGGAGAGGGAAGGACTGCATCTCATTCTAATCAGATATTAAAATGAGAAGATGCTGGCTGAACCTTTTGTCAATGTACCCACGTGGACACATTTGTTGGTACCTTTCCATTAAAGTAATAAAACCCCCCAATAGTCACTGCAATAACTTGAAACTGACAAAAGTAATAATTGTGGTTAAACAGGAGCATTGAAAAAACAAACCAATGAAACTGGCCTGGACAAAAATGATGGTGCGTCACTCTCACTGAGATTTCTGCACCTGTCGGTATTTTGGCCCACTCCTCGTGAGCAAACTGCTCCAGGTGTCTCAGCTTTGATGGGTGCCTTCAGGAGACTGCATGTTTCAACTCTTTTCACAGATGTTCAATAGAACAGGACTCATAGAAGGCGTCTTCAGAATATTCCAATGTTTTGTTCTTAGCCATTCTTGGGTGGTTTTAGCTGTGTGTTTTGAGTCATTATCCTTTTGGAGGACTCATGACCTGCGACTGAGAGGCTGGGCAGCACATTTCGCTCCAGAATGCCTTGATATAGTCTTGAGATCTCATTGTACCCTGCACAGATTCAAGACACCCTATGCCAGATGCAGCAAAGCAGCCCCAGAACATAACTGAGCCTCCTCCATGTTTCACAGTAGGTATAGTGTTCTTTTCTTTGTATACTTTATTGTGAACATGTGAACATAGAGCTGATGTAACTTGCCAAAAAGCTCCAGTTTTGTCTCATCTGTCCAAAGGAAATTCTCCCAGAAGCTTTGTGGCTTGTCAATATGCATTTTGGCAAATTCCAGTTTCACTTTTTTATGATTTGCTTTCAACAGTGGAGTCCTCCTCAGTAGTCTTCCATTAAGTCCGCTTTGGCTCAAACAGTGACAGATGCTGCCATCTGACGCTGATGTACTTTGACCTTGGAGTTCACCTCTAATCTCTTTGGAAGTTGTTCTGGGCTCTTTGGTTACCATTCATATTAACTGTCTCTTCAATTTGTCATCTGATTGGCTACAGTCCCATCGACCTTAAACTTCTGAATAATATGTGCAACTGTAGTCACAGAAACATCAGGCTGCTTTGAGATGGCCTTTACCTTTAACATACTTGTCTATAATTTTTTTTTCTAATCTCCTGAGACCAGTCTCTCCATAGCTCACTGTGGTCCATGTTCAGTGTGGTACACACAAACAACACAGTGTCTACTTTTCACCCTTTAAATAGGCAGACTGACTGATTACAGGTTTGAAGACACCTGTGATGCTAATTACAGTACACAATTTAGTCTAATTATTTCCTTTCCAGTCTTTTATAGGGGTACAGCCATTTTTGTCAATTAGTTTGTTTTAATAAATGCTTCTGGTGAAACAATTTAAAGTAATGTCTGATTTTCTTTAATTCATTTTCAGTAGATTTTTACTTACAGTTTCAAGTTTTTTCACTGAGCGTTGTGGGTTTTTCTTTCTTTGTTGGAAGGGTACCAACAATTTTGTCTACGTGTCAATGTGCTTGAGTTCAACCAGAAATATATATAGGTTTAATTAGAGTTAATGCATTGTGATGGCACTAAGGTAAGTTGTATAAAATAAGATTTTATACAACACCCTGTTTTAACACTCCTGTTGTAAATGATTTTTCTTTGCTTGTCTATTGCATCCTGTAGGGCTGGGCGATATGGCCTAAAAAATCCCTGATTTTTTCACAAAAAGTCCGATTTACGATTTAAATCAATTTTTTCCCCCAGCGGGTGTGCTTGTGCTGCCACAATCTTATTCATTTCGTAGGGTGCAATCTCTCGCCCACTCAGCAGCGTGCCTCCGTTTGAGGTGCTGCAGTAAACTGGTCGTACCTTTGCTAGCAACAGACGTCAAACACGCTTTGCAGCGGGATGTTACTTGTTCTGCTTCTGTCACCGCAAAACCGAACCAATTCCAAATTACAGATGACACTGTGCCTGTCTTGGGAACGAGATCTGAAAACAGTTGTACTGTAAGTACTTTATCTTATCCACACTGCTAGAATACTTTTTCTATGAAAAACAAAAATGGATAGTAATTTTAATCCTATTATCTGATGTGAACCCACTAATAATAACCAAACCTGGACAACATTTAAAGGCTCAGTTATGCTCATCCTGATGAACTGAACAGATATATGCAACTTCTGGTTTGCAGACAGCTGCCTGAAGGCCAGACATCTCCATTACAGAGCAAAGCTGCAGATTAATGTTTGCTCATATATCCTCTTCCATTGTTTTCAGATTAAGTGTGTTTAAGGTTCTATTACTACTGGCAAAAGTAGACCGAAGATCTGGACCTGAGGTGTTTTGATTTGAAATAAGACTTTTCTAAACACTGTATACCCTGGTTTCTTGTTAAAGTAAGTGTGTGTCTGTGCATACATGTTTGTTTGTGCTTTGTAGCACATTCATGTATGTACCTGCCAACCAAGTCTAGGTCAGAACAGGCTTGATACTATGCAGTTTGTTCTTGGCTGAATGACAGAGAGCCCATTTACTAAATGCAAATAGGGAGCACTGTCAGCAGTCCTAATTCAACAGCTTCTCCTCCTTTAAAATGTGCGTCTTTTCACAAATGTGTAAATAGATGGGTACTGTAGCTCTCCTGAGAGGAAGTGATCTTATTGAGGGTAAGAAGGAATAATGTTGCTAAGCATAAGTTCCACTCACTTGCTGCACATGAACTTAAACGCACACACTGTAGTGTCTCGAAATTGTGAGTTGCCAGCAAGTTGGATGGCCTCACGCTGATTCATACAATCTAATGTATTTCCCATGTCCCAGTGTTGTTCTGTTGTTGTTGTTCCTTTGTTGACTAATCAAACAAGTGACTAAAAGCAGGTATAATGTACAGTATAATGTATTCATTTACCATTTGTAAACAATGCACAAGTAGAAGGTATAAGTTAACCACAGCAGAATTCTGCATTTCTCAAGTGATTTGTTGCAAAAATAAATCTTAGAGACAGCACATCAGTAAGAAATAACCCAAATCTATTTGCAAGGCAAATTTCTCCTCTAGAGAAGTGACCTAATGTACAGCAGAGAAACTTGATTTAAAGTGAAAGCTGCTGCAGGCTTCAAACAAAGTGTTGCTCAAACCATATGATGCCTTCAAATTTGTGATGATATGAGCATTGTGTTTTTGCTAGAATTGGGTTGATGTCTGCTTTTAGCATGCATTACTGACATCCTTGTTTAATAATTCTTGCTGTTTGTTGTGTTTTACATCTCTTGTGTCATTTTACCTTTTCATTTATTTTATTTACCATTGCAAATAAATGCTGTCATTTGACTTTGGTTGTTCCTCTCATTTAACTTTGCTTGTTACATCTTGCCTGAATGATGATGTGTGAGTTTAAAGAAACCAAATGGCTTGTTTGAGAGTAGAAGAAATCTATGCTTGGGTCCGGCCACAGTGTAAGACAAGCGACAGTAAGCTACTGTATCTGTTGCTTTGAAGCTGCAGCAGAAATGCTCATGATTTGGCCAAAGTGAGCTATATGAGACCAGTGAAAATGGGGAAATTGTAAACAAGGCATTGGTATCAAACATTCTTTCTGGTGTAAATGTAGATTGTTGGAGAAATTGGGTTACTGTAAACCATATAAATGTTTGAAAGTATACAAAATTTTGGCTGACTTATTCCAACCAATTTTCTCTGTCATGTTCGTGAGGCAATTCTTAATCAAACCTATTATCCTGTGTTGACTGGAGCCATGGAAGAGGAACAGACTTAATGACGACTGGCCCTGTCTGCCATTATGACTACAATCCCCAGGGAACAAGCGTTTGGCAGGTACCACAGTGACTAGGACTGCCCCCCCCCCCAAGTTTTTTTCAGAAGTCGCTGCCACATTAACAGAGTCACACCTGTTCCTTGTCGATGTGACAGGTGTCATATTATTTACACCGTACATGAAAAAGGCAGAGCGATACTGTTAGAACATCGGGTCCACTCACACACTGTTTCTTGAGTGACTCCGTTGTGAAGAATAGCTTTTTATCATTTTGCCTTGATGAAATGTTCTTTCAGCCATTTTAATAAAACAGTTGATGTTGACTTGATCTCATTTTTGTGAATATTTTTGCTGCTTCCAAAACCCAGCAGTGAGCAGAGGAAATTAAATATGAATAAACTTAAATCATATACAGGCCTTTTTTTTTTTCTTTTTTAGTGTAGTTAGACATTTTTAAGTGATACTACTGTATGGTAATGCTAAAACCTGTGTACACATACAGTAGTTTAAAAACAAATCTAAATTATTTGAAAGTTAACACACTCATGTATTGCACTTCTGCTTATGAATACATTGCTATACCAGTAGCAGTTGGCCTCATGAACAAACTGTAAAAATAATCTTGATTGACTATTTAATATTCTGTGAATGGATAGATTGTTTATAACTCAGCACGACTCGATTCTAATGCAGGATTCCCTTGCAAATAACAGTTTCATAAATGTCTACTGTGTCCCCCCCCCATTGCTTAGACAGATGTGCAGTAAGAATTTTAATTTGGATGTAATTCAGCATGTCAAAAACATGAAATGCTTGCAGATATATGAACAATCATTTTGCTGGCTTTAGTTTCATTGTTCTGTTCTAACAGTATCTAAATACATATGGTAGATGTGTCAAAGGAATCAGTCTTGCTGCATATTCAAATGTGTCTTGATAAATGCATGCCATGGATGTCACCGATTCTTAAACAAGTTAAAAACTGGCAAGACTGGGTGTGTTTTGTTAGTATGCACGTGAGGGCTGGATACTCACAAAGCATCAGCCAGGCAGCTTCTCTGTGTTATTTCTCACTT
The DNA here is from genome assembly GCF_900324485.2 of Mastacembelus armatus. Taxonomy (NCBI): domain Eukaryota; kingdom Metazoa; phylum Chordata; class Actinopteri; order Synbranchiformes; family Mastacembelidae; genus Mastacembelus; species Mastacembelus armatus. The sequence goes on along the minus strand of NC_046643.1, from coordinate 7,724,837 downwards.
TAGGGAGAGAGATAGGGTGACATGACTAAAACCCAGCCTTGCTCCCCAAAGGAGGCACATGTCAACCATCTTCAGGGGCCTTGTCAGCAGCCAAAAGGTTTTAATGGAACTGTGTTTTGGGATTTGCACGTCGTCGGTCTTGTTCAAGAGATGGAGAGTGTCAAGGGGGAAAGAGAGGGGAGAGACCTCTTTGAGTGTCAAGCCATTGAAAGGAGACACAGCGTCCGCTGAGAGAAAAGCTGCTTCAGTCTTTTTATCCTTTCCCGCCGACACACACAGATACAAACTCACATCGTCAGTTCCTCTATGAGTGTCTGAGCTAGAGATAGGTCTAAGTGTTAGGTGATTGAACTGCCGAGTGCCTATTTTCCACTACACATCTTTATTTAGCCAGGTTCAACACCTGCTGCGTTTGGGATATAATTCAGCTTTCCATAGTTGTGCTTCTACAATGCAAGGTTTTTTGGGGGTTTTTTTGTATTCTTCAAAAGATGCTGAAAACACTGGAAATACATCAACCACTCGGCTGTTCATTTACATTAAAGTAACATTAACTTCAAATGCCAAGCTCAAATTGTAAAGTTCTAACAAAAGAAACTAACAGTTTTCCATCTGTTTCCATTGGTTTAATATCATATGCAAATGTCTGTCCCTCCTGCCCTGCTGACATTTGTGTCATTAGATCTAAGTGATAAGTTCTGCAGACTCCCCACTAAAAACAGGTGTTTGTCACATTAGGTTATGAAGGTTGACCTTACCTTACTTTTATAGTTGAGCAGAGCACATACATACATGCATGGTTATTAACTGAGCAATGTGTTCAGTTCTCAGAAATATCTTTGCAAATAGACAAATACAAATTTTATTGTTTGTTACTTCATTGATGTATTCATTTTTTAGCTTTTAACATTTATTAAGCCTTAAACCTTTTCTATGGTCTACATGCCTGCATCAATAAAATTAGGACAGTATTTTGAATGTATACCTGGCCTACGAAACTGCTGACAGTTACTGAACAGTGGATGAAAGTTACTGTCAATTAATAACCATTTCAAAAAAAAACTTTCAAGGATTTCACAGCCGTTAAACTGATTTTGACTTTTCCTATTTTTTCTCATCTTTCAAGTTGTGTTTCTCGCATACTGTCAGTCTATGGCAGCTGAATCACAGCTACAGTGTTTGACCCTGCATTTGTTGCTGATTCCTGAAGCTTGTAAGAGAAAGTTCAGCCCCTCGTGCCCGTGTAACCCCAAAGCTGTTACCATGAAAAACTACAGCTGTTGGCCCCAGTGGGCACTAACTGCAAAGCAATTACATACCAGGAGAGCCCCATGTTGGTCATCGGACGTCTGCCCAGAATGTAGATTGTAAACAGAAAAATAATGGCAATTAACTCTACATGATTACTACTGAATTATGATGCCATTTGAGTGTGATACCATACATGGTTGTTCAATTGTTATTCTCAGGATTGGTTTGTATAGAGGGCTGCAACTGAAATATTTTAATTTTGCTGCTGATTTTTTTTTTTTGATCAATCTTTGAGTTTAGAAATGTCATTGGGGTTCCCATTATGTGGGCGTGTCTGCTTTTGGGAAGGGGGGCCAGAGTTCATACAGGAGTCATGCGACAATGGCTAAATTTAATAACTACATCAAAAGTACCACACTGCTAAGGACTGCCATTTAAAGCAGACGATGAACCAATACTGAAAGCTCCTAATGTTGCAGGTACTGAATCAAAGACAAGAAAATATGAGGAGGAAGATCTCGCCCTCAGCTTTCACCAGTGTTTCTAAAAATATCAGCTTCTGACACTATGAAACAGAACAACTTAAGACACCACCTGGAACCTTTAACTCCCAAATACAAAAGAAGCCAAGGAATTTCTTTAGGGAATAAAAATAAACTGGCATGCCCAACAGATGCTTTACAGAAGCAGCATCTGTACCTTCAAATGCTCAACTTGCTTTGTTTAGAGCAGCTACAGAGTCAAAATCACAGTCTAAAAAGCACATGCTATAGTTTCATCTACGGCCAAGACAAGAACTGTTTACTGATAACCTATGTCATATCCATCGATGTTGATGATTCAAGTGATTTCTGTATAGAGTAAATGTTGCTGCAGCTATTCATTAACCCTAAAGGATGGAGGTTGAAGTTTTGTAACTTCCAACTTTTTCTCTGAAAATGACCATTAAAGCAAAAATCTCACCCAAACACACACACACACACACACACACACACACACACACACACACACACACACACACACACACACACACACACACACACACACACACGCACAAAAAAAAAAAAAACACATATTATAATGCAGCCTCTTGGGGTCATTAACAGGGCTTTTGCAACTATGATCAAAGCTCAACCTCTGCCATTAGAATGCAGAGACTGCCCAGCCAACCCTCAATACCAGATCAAAAGGTCACTATCAAACCAGTAAATATTGGTCTGTCTCTACTGTGAATCAGAAACACATACTTAACGGTGCAGCAAAAAAATCAGAGACGCTCACCCCATTTAATGTCATAATCCTTTCCACTTCATCAGAGCTGCAGAACTACCACCATGACGGCTCAGCTCGCTTACCCCGTGGAGAGAACACTCTCATCCAACCTCATCAAGTCTATTTATCAGAACGATCTCTTTAAAGTCAGCTCTCCGCATCCCGTCGCCCTATTTAAAGCCATGTCATGTTAGCGCCTACATACAGTAGATAGTCTCCCTTGTTCATGTTGTCACATCACTGTGCTTATTCTCTTGTTAGAGAGCGTGGAGCATCAACTCTGTCTTCCCTGGGATTAATGAAACTGGATACTTTGTCAACATATATGAACATCCCCACTGGAGAAACTTCACTGCTATTACATACATAACCCTCTTGTACCAAACAGTGGCACTTCCCTTTTTTGTTCCTGCTGAAAAATTGGAAATGAAATGATTTTAAATTTACAATCCACTTCAGATTTAACCATCTGCAGTGTTTCTTAAACGCATCCCTGTGTATAATTTAGGCTCTTTTATTGATGGGCAATCATCTGGCAGTTTGCAGAAATGTTTCAAAAGTTCAATGTTTAAATTCCAACAAGACCAAGACTTTAAATTCTTTGGCCCTCAATGACTTTCTCTGTTGTCCATAAAACAAGCCCCATTCCTGTTTCCTTTTTCTGTTAGTCCCAGGCTTCCCTAAACATATTCCCACAATCCTGTTTTACCCAGTGTGCCTAATTACCCTCCCAGAGGATTCTAGTCCTCGGATGAACCACGATTTTCTCTCCTCGCTTGTTAAACATGCTTTTCCACATGGGGGAAACAAAAAACAATCCTCTGGAACACTAAAAAAATTGAACATGAGTGATCCTGCAAAATCGTATGCCTTGTCTCTGAATTTCTACTGTACTGTGGAATATTGATTCACAATAAAATGCATCCAGAGTCATTTGTTATTCTATTTGTTTTCTATCAAGAAAAACATACCGGAAAGAACACAGTACACTGTACTATTTATAGACTAATGCTCCTTATCACGCTTTAGCAAGGCTTAGAGGGACACATGAAATATTGTACAATTATTTTTCTCCATTAAAACTGAGGGTCCTGAAGGAATGTTTTAAATTTGTATGTATATGTATGTACTGTATCTCCTTAAGGCTACTCAAACTCAGTACAGTCTGTGTGCACTAAATATCAGGGTTAAGGGTAAAACTATACATGCAACTGAAAGAGAAAGCCTTATGCAGCTCTTTGGACAATCTTATGTTTAATAGTGGTTTGTAACTCCAGGCCAAATTGCATGGAGGGCCATTATGTCGTGTACTTGTCTCAGAAAATGCGACTGGATGCTATTATCACCAAATGAAAATATCAAGGTAATTCTCTTAATAGTGATGGACTAATGACAAGTTAGAAGAAACACTCTCACGATAGAAGTATTCTTTTTTATCTATGGGCGAATATAAAATAAGTAAAATTGATTTGCACTTGAATGCCAGGAATTACTGAAATCTTTCCAGTAAGAAAGATTTGCAGTGTTTGAACGGACACAAGCACCAAACATCTCCCCTCAGCAGGTTTCGCTCATTTAAACTGCAACTGCTGTCATCTAAGTCAGGTACCAGTTGTAGTAGCACAATGTTGCCTACTTCTATGTTTCTGCCTTTTGCTAATCATCATGTCTTCTTTTAAATAAGGGCATGAAATACTTTTATTCTGGAGTTTAGTGAGGATATGCTATCAGATGACAAAGTTCCCTCAAAGCCTTTGTAACCTGCATCATGACCTTAATAGGTGATGTTTTTGCATCAATGCAGATCTTGGGTTTGTCAAAAGTACAAAACACATGCAGCCAATAGAAATATTCTTACCTTGTGCCACATTTAAAAACAAAACTATAATTTCATTCAATTTAACATATTTGTTGAGTCAATGTGAAAACACATGTCCATGTTAAGAACTGGTTAATTTAGTAAATACAGAAGCTCAATTATTACCTAAATAATGTGATGCTTCCCTTCTGTGCCTGTTACTACAGTTGTAAAACAGTTGTAGATACGGAGAGAACTCACCATCCCCCACTCCGGCCCACTCTAATCCACTCAGAGTAAGGAGTGAGAGGGGCTGAGGGCACAAAGTCTCACCCCCTTATCCCCCCACAACCCCAATCTCCACCTTCCATCTCTTTCTTTGCCCATCTTCCCACCACAGCCTGTGCTCTCTCCCCCCTCTTTCCCTGCTGATCTACCACTTGCTGCCGTTTTCTGCAGATGACTACTTGTGCTGCTGCAGCTGCCCCCAGAGCACCAAAGCCATCATCAGAAATTCAGATAACTTTGCCCCATTACACACCACTCTGACAAAAGTTTGGTTTCATTCACATTCCCCAGCGTACTGTCCTCCTCTCATTTTTTTGCACACAAGATAAACGCACATGCACAGAAATCCACATAAATGTTATTTAGTCAGTGTCTGACGCAGCACTTCAATAAAAGACCAGTGCAAATGCTCCTTTACCTTTATGAAAAAAATATTCATGCTCTGCATTATCTGCAGAATGTTCATTAAATATCAAAAGTAAAGATACATCTGATGTGTGACTGCTTCATAATTATAGCATTGTAGTACTTCAGTGCTGTAGCTGGTTGTGGTAGAGCTAATTTTAACTGCTTCAATAAGTCAAAAGATCATTGTAAGAGTTGTAAGATGACTGACAGGGCAGAAGAGAAAAAAGCTGCTCTACACAAACCTGGATACATTTTTAGACTTTAACGTAATGTAGGCAGAGCAGAATTACCCTTCAAAGATGAATCTAGTTTATCTCATCTCATCTCATCTCAAAAGGTCTCAAAAAGGTTTCCTCAGGTGATTTTTTATTCAGTTTGGTCAAGCAAAATATACAGATATCAGAATTGCATTACATTTGTCATATGTTGATGTTAAAATGGAGAAGACATGGACATCAATGGAAACAGTGTACTGGGATGTAAGAATAAGAAAAAAATATATACTGCAAATAGAAAGAATAATGATATTGCTATTTATCCACTCCCATCTCTCCAGTTCCAGTAATTATCCAGGGAAATGTCTGCATCCAAAGGCTGTAATTATTGATATTCTTTAAATATTGAGTCCAGATTGACAATGGGAAAACAAACGAATTCCAATGTGGCTTGCACCTTATATTGATCCCAGTACATGAATAAATAGTATTAACGCAAACCAAGCATTTGTTTAAATTAGATATGCTTTGATCTTTGTATTCTGGAGACTTTGAATGAAAAGTGATAGCTGGCAGTGCTGGTGCATCCTGACAGCACTACTGAACATCAAATGGGCATTATGAGGACAGTAATCTATGCAGTTCTTTCAAAAGACTTTGCTGATTCTGACAAGCACACAACACGACCCGAGAAACACTGAAATGAAATGTAACTTTATTTTTTTTTCCCCCTCACCCGATGGGATGAGAAAAGCACTGATCATGAAATGCCTTTTTTCTACTTCCACTCACTTTGAGGAAGTTCATGGACCATAATTGAGGACTGTCTTAATGCACCTTATAGCAGGTAGTGTTTATGCTCTGAGGGCTGCTTGGAGCGATTCCTGGCTGGACTGGCAGGACTTGAGACTTCAATACAGTAACACCATCTCATACACTTAAAATGCAACAGCCAGCAGCTGATGGAAAGTATCTCTACACCACAAATACAGTGGCAGTGAATTATTAAAAGAGAAAACAGTATTTTGTGAATGAAGAGTAATAAAAAGAAAAAAAAAACCTTCACATCAAAGAGTACATTATGTGTCCGGTAGGTTTTGTGGAATAGTCTTAAGGGCTTTAAAAGCTAATATCCTGCAGGGATAGATGGCCTCACTGCAAAATAAAGGGGTTGTTAAACTACTCTGCAAATTCTTGCCCACTGGGCAACAGTAGTGATATATCCCATGGAAAAGAAACGCGGCTCTGTTCACAAAGGAAGGAAAAAGAAACTGAAAGGAAGTGGTGTGAGAGAATAAATGACAAAGTTTTTGTCTCTAAATTAGCAGGTCTAAACTGCGGTAGCTATGACTTTTCTGTACTGAAGGTAGTGCACTTTGCCTTGCAGAACTCAATAGCTGAAATCTAGAGTTGAGCTAGTGAATTAATCAAAAGCCAATTGCATGAGGTTTTCATTGCCAAAAAAATATTGTTTTCTAATCTAATTATATGACCAGCTAGAAATAACAGCATTTGTATTATTGCACTGCTAGAAATTATACTCTGAGACCAGAATAAAACAGACAAAACACATTTGAGAGAATACTTTTGTTAAAATGTGAAGGATGGGTTCAAAGTCTGAAGTTTGAACAAATAAAGCAATATTTAGCGATTTAACATGGTATGTCCCATGATCCCTTGAGTTGCATTCAAAAAGACAAAATCTTATGCTACAAGTGGTGTGTATGAAATTTAAAGTGAAATCAGGAGGAGTGGAAACCTTTCCTGGCATGGTCTGGACATGACTGACATAATGATGATTCTCACTTCTGTGGGTGGTGGTGCACAACTGTTCTGAGGTGGCAGAGTAATTTCCTGGTTCGTTTCCGGGGCCCCAGTATGCTAAGTAGTTATGCTACGGTGTGCAATCAATATCTAACTTCTTATACAGACTCTAGTGGCCTTACATCACAACTATAACTCATTTTAATTGAACTTTCAAAGGTTTCAGCAATCGTACACCACCTACAACCCAAAGACAAAAATGCTGCAGAATCACTCTCTAGCATTCTTAATGGTCTAATGACGACACTCATAAAAAGTCCATGGATTAAGAAGCTGGTATCACTCATGACGGATGACATTTTTATTTCGGTTTAGGAAAAGTGGGGAAAATAACTGAGATGAAAGGAAGCGACTGAAAGATCAGTGTGTTTCACCACATAATTTTATCCAGAGCATAGATTTTCCTCACGTCTTTGAGAGGAAGGAATAAAGAAACTAATAGATTTAACTAAATTGATTTGTTGGCACATTTAAGATCAATACAAAAACCCAAAAGCTGCAGGCATAGTGAATATTGGGTGTTTATTGACCACTTCATCAAATTACCCCATTCACAGAAATAACAGCCCCTACGTTTTAATGCGGCTCACTATGAACAGTATAAGATCAACATTTACTGTGTGTGTTTTTTTTAACTCTGTAACAAATATTGGCTTTCTGAATGTCACGGCCAAATGTCACCCAGTCAATAAAAAGTGCATATAAGACCAATATTGGTCCATGAATAACCATTGCATCACTGTATGTGTCTAAATGTGTGATATGCTATATTTATATTTGACTTGTAGAAAATGTTGGATGTTTCTGGTATCTGACGAAGGAAAGTGCAATAGTAGTGTCGCTTGGAGATGGGAATTTTTACAAAGGTGTAGAGACTGGTATGAAGTCATGATGGGGATTATCACTATAGTATTAGACAATACAGAAAGGAAGACTGAACTCAGATGGGCCATGAGGGGCTGATACTTAAAAACTGTCTTGAGGAAGGACCCATTGCCTTTCGCAGTGGGGAGCCTTGTAGACATCCTTGGCCTCTTTAATGATCCTTATTCATCTTCACCTACTCACAAACCACATCACAGACACACACACACACACATACAGCACACACACAGCACACACCCCCCTTAGAAGACACACAAATGTACATTTTAACACAACAGCCCTGATTGGAGTGACGTTCGTTCTGCACTCAATACAGCATAGCACATAAATAATGGAAGACAAATGTCATACAAGTTGTAAGCAGTGACAGAGAGATGTATTTTCTTCTATTCAGCTACACTCAGGCTATCTACATTTGCATTCACACTCACATATACAAGTTTTACTTCACTGGCTTTGAGAGCAGAAAGATAAGTGGAGATGTGTAGCACTTTATTTCCATGTCAGGATCCTCTTTTTCCAATTGATTGGCCTTTCATCACACAGCATGTGGTGCAGACAATGAGACAACATGCAGGGGAAGCAAAGAATGGAAGGTATTGCAAAGCAGATACAGTAAGGACACGGGATGAGTGGAGAGATGAGGCCAGAATGCTGATCTTTGATGGCTTGTCTCACTAAACACAGAAGGATGACTCAAAAAGAAACCTTGCTTGACATTCATCCACACATCCCTACAAACCATTGCCCGGCATATTTATGTGATATAACAATACAACCAGCTACAACAAATGCCCAAGGTGCCTGTATTTGAAAAGACTAACCACCTGTCATCCATTTCCCTTCATTTGTTTCACAATGAAGGGGGAAAAAAAGCCTTCATGTGGAAAAATTCTGATCTTCTCCACCTTTCTGTCTCTTCATTTCTTCTGCCTTGTCATTTTGTTGTGTCTACATAAAAAAGTCAGTTTAGTGTTTCAGGAAATCTACTGTGATATCCCAAGATGGCAGAAAAACAGCAATGTAACAAGCTAAGCTCCTCCTGTGTGCCTCCATGTGTCCAACATCATGTCAGTCTGGGAGGGGGGGGGGGGGGAATCAAAATGCAGAAGGATAGGGGATTTGGTGTGTGTGTGTGTGTGTGTGTGTGTGTGTGTGTGTGTGTGAGTGAGTGAGAGTGTTTTTTAGCCTAGCCTAAAGATATATGTTTATCAAAGTGAATTTTGAGTATCTGTTTTCAGGGCTTTGCCAAAGTTTTCAAATGTGCCAGAATTCAAAGGAGCAGGCCAAAACATAAAATGATGAGTACATCACCATCTCAGTCTCAAAGATGCAGCAGTACAGCACAAAACCAAATCACTACAGTAATGTCAGTATATTCACATAAAAGCCAATGCACAAGAAAGCGAGCAGGTGGGAAAACCAGCAAACTCTTTTGAGGAATTCTTAATATTGTACACAATAGCTGTTGGAGCTGCATGAATGCAGATGGTTTCAACACAGAACGGCAGGTTACAGTAGTGTTGTGTTCATGTTCTATTGTGATTTGAGATATATAGTACAGTATGTGCAGTATAGTACGTGAATGCAAACAACTTAAGCAATAGCTGACATTTTGGCCAAAATGTGACATTAGGATGTTATAGGCTAATAATAGTAACAGACTGTCCTCATGCTTGTCATACTGAGCATAATAAACAGTATCTAACCTTAAAGTACTTATTTTCAAAACCCTATTATGTTCCTAAACCCAGAAAGGTATTCCTTGCCAAGAACCCAAACTAATGATAGGTGATGCTAGAGGGCATATTTATATTCTAGCACTTTTGCTAAAAACAGCTGCTGTGACTGGATATGTGGTCAGTGTGATTAGAGCTGCAGCCATTTGAGTGCAATAAGTTAATAAGTAAGCAATAAGAAAGAAAGCTCTGTAGGGCTGAGGGGAGCTGCAGTTTGTTGATCATTTTCTGTGGATTCACCACTACAAGCAACACTTTTCACAATAAAAGGAGTCGTTTAATCCATTGTTAATATAAAAATATTGATTAGTGCTGTAAGTCTACCAATTTTAAAATACAGTAGCAAGAGAAGTGCAACTAATCATCATATACACCTGCCAAGACTAAAACTAATGACCAAAAAGAGTATTATTATTGCTGATTGTTTGCTGTAGGAGTCAATTTTTTGAAAGTTGTAGAGGCCATGACCGAGGACAGTTACATCTGCACTGCTTTGCTTAGCCTGCTGCTACCCACTACACACTATTGTGACTCACATCTGACTAAGAAACACAGATGAAGCTTTGACCTTTCAGCACCCTGGACAGCGGCTTTAAGCAACTTACAAGTGCAAGTGCCTTGGACAGCTCTACAGTGGTGTCACACTGTAGGAGGTTTGTTGAACCATTTGGTCCTGTGACCTCTGGTTCCATTGTGTGCACCTCGCCCTTTCTGTTCCTCTCTGCATGTGTGTGTAGTGGGTATTTGCTGAATTCTTCATCTTTTTTTCTTTTGTCCTATCGCTAATTTACATTGATGATTACACCTTTCTTTATCTAGACATCACCACTGCAGTCCATTTTATGCTTTTCAACTTGATCCTTTTTTATATTACAGAAACTCTTCAGATATGTTTCTGTGGAGATTTCCTCTGAAGCAGTAAACAAATATTTACTTTCTAAAAGTTTTCATTTTATTGCTTGGCCCAAATAATTAGCCAGTTCTTTGCACCAGTGTTTGAACAGCACCACCGTATATAGTACATGCTATTTGTAGAGCTCCCAGGTGGTGCTCTGCTTTGTTTGATTATTATTTCTTGATTTTGTACTTTCTACAGTAGAACGATCTGTAATGAGATTCATGTTTTTGTCCTCAAAAGAAACAAGACAAAATGTTAGGTCGAGGGTATGAAAAAAAATAAATTGTGCACACTAACAGTTGTCTATGGTGTGGATGTGTTTTTTGTGTGTTTGTTTTTTTATTTTATTACTGTTGTCTCTTAGTTAGGCATTATAATGACAGTTTATGGTTTATTCCATTTGGCAACACTATGACACCAAACAATAAATAATAGCAATGATACAAACCTGATCCTGTTTGCATGTATTTATTTATGATTTAATTGCTATCACATGTTTCTCACACATTATTTAATGAGACTACGGTTATTGCCATAGGAAACAAAGTAACATCACATCTTTTGGGAAAAAGAAAGAATACAAAGTGTAACATTTTCACTGACTCCCACAACATTGGAACATGTTATTAATCTGCATTAAATAAAATTAAATAAATACATGTAAATAAATATTTACATGTAATCAACTTGAGAAATTTGACATTCAGCAGTTTTATTAAACCCAGTTTTCTTAATAGCAAGACAAGTCACAGAGAACGCATGATGTCAACACATCTCTGATGCTCTTAATAATTTATTGCTCGTAGCAGATAGATGGAATTTAAAGGAAATGTGGTTTTGAATATTTGAATCTTTAATAAATTCAAGTCAGTCAACCAGCAGGAAGCAGTTTATTACAGGAGGTTACTACAACAGGTACAGTATATTACACACACTAAGCCTAGCGAAAAATATGCTTTTGATTTAACAAGCAGGAAAAACAACTCAAAAAGAATCTACTCCAGCCTCTTGATGCCACACAGGAAGCACAAGAGGCTGATTAAAATCAAACCACCTCTGCACTTAATTACAATTCTATAGTTAAAGCTGTGTAAATTAGGTAATTCAAATGTAGTCATTTTTGAAGACAATGTTTGATGTTATATAGGTACCATGAGGTTTTTTTGAGAAATATTATAGCAGCATGTGTTAGGATGCAACTAACATTTGTTATTATCCATTAACCTACTGTTTTTTTTTTCTAAGTAACTTAGTCTTTAAAAGGTCAAAAAACAGTCCAAATCACAACCGTTCAAATTCTTTAAATTGTTTTCTTTGTCACACCAACTGTGCAAAAGACATTTAATTCAAAATGTTGGAACAAAAATAAAAGCACTTAAATATTACACTGGAGTAGCTGAAATAAGATTTTTTTTGCGTTTTTTCTATTGACTGAAAATTGATAAATTTTTTCAAGTCAAAGTACTATGAATGCAAATCAAGTCTTTTTTTTCTACAGAGGAAGTTACTCTTAAAATGACAGGCAAAAAAAAAGTTAAGGGCCACTGACATTGAACATGTTTTGCTGAAGTTGAGTGGTGTGGGAATGTCTTGCTGTATTGTTCCAACCACTTGACCTGTGGCTCCACAGACCAAACAGATGCATAAGGAGCTGCTACAGCAACAGGGAACTACCTATTCTTATAGCCAATTAGGCTGAAATAGAGATGAGGCAGGGATTGTGCTTTGAAAGAGAAGAGGAGGCAAGGCAGGGAAATTTAATGAGAAGATTTACACTGCCACACTGACTTAAGCAAGAGACTTTTTAGGGTGGTAATGAAACAATAAACCAAAGTAATTTTGTGCTTGCAAGCATGCTCGGGAAGAGCTCGAAAGAAGAGCAGTGGATAAGGAGGTAGAGGAAAAAATGCAGAGCCTGTTAGAAGGTTCATGAAGAAGAAAGAGGAGCAGGACTGAAGAGCAGGCAGCAGGAGCTGAAAGGAGAAATGGCTATATGCATTGTAGCCACTTCTCCTGGGAAGTGGTAACGAATCACAGAGTTATCTAATAATATCTCGCTTACCAAATGGATCTGAGCCAAAAACAACAGCAACTGCAACAGGCAAGAAATCTCTTCCCAGCGCTGCGTTGAGCATAAAGGAATCACATAACAAAATTGAAATCGTCAATGACCGTCAGTGAAAGTGGCTGGTAGTGTTCCTACTGGCAGTTCAGTGAGTCATTTCCACACATCTGCAAGACACCAATCTTGTGTGAAAACCTGGAAGCACTCCCAGTCCCTCTGACTGAGAGTTTGAGACTAGTAACAAAGTAAAACCACACCTAATCCATTATCTCACAGCAAGTTTCTCCGCAGCATTTTTTGAAGGTCTAAAGAACAAAGAATAAGCTGGATTTTTGATTGTGAAGAAAAAAATCATATTAAAGGATCTTTAAAGTCTAGACTCTGTAACTGCTTCTCTGACAGCAACACAAAAACAACCTATAATTTCTCTTCAAGAAATATAGCAGAACAATTTACCAGAGAGGTATGTGGACAATTATTAAGATACACAATCACTGGGCTAATGACATATCCCTAAGATGTTCTGTTTAGGTTAATCGAGTCTGGCCTTTGTTCCAAATGCGTATCAAATATCAAATGTGGTTTCTCCCCTACGCTTTGCCAGGAAGCCACTGTAAGCTGCCACAGCTTCCCGTGTCCTGGCTTTGATGTTTTATTCATTTTCTTGGTAGCTTGTAAATGTGTCTTTCATAGCTATGGGATATGAACCTGTGTGTCATGGTGCAGAAACATATGAAATGAAAAGGTTGAGTCAGGCAGTGGTGACAACATGGCTTTTTCCATCCTCTCTTCCATTACCTGGAAGAAACATCCTACAGACACAAGTTTGTGTACAAATCTGTGTAGTATTGGGAAGTTTCCTGTCAGATATTATTTTGGTTCACTGGTCTATTACTTTGAAAGAATAAACCACTGAAGGACTGTGGCTCAACACCAATATATAGCAAACAAAATTTGAGTTATTGTCTGTTTTCCTTTTTTAAGAACTTCTGAAACCATGACAATCTGTTTGTCCTCAGTGTCTGACCAACTCTTATTTTGTGATCTCATTAATTCTCAAAAATCTTGGAAAAACAAAATAATTGTTTCCATGAAAATTATGTTCACATCATGAAGTGGCTGACATTGTTACCTATGAAATCTCTTCCCTCCAGTGAACTCAAATCTGTTTTTTAAAAGGAGTTTCAACAAACCAGACTGGATCTTTTCAAACCAGGCCTGAGCCACTTTTATGTGTGCTCCTAGATCATCTGATCTCTAACTATGGAAGCTCTGTCAGAAAACGGCGCACGTCACATGAAATCAGAATTCATGTGTTTTTTTAAATCACCCTCCTCTGCACATGTGCATATTTACTGTCGTCATCAGTGAGTGTCAGCCCCTCAAAGACCAGTATAAATAAAAATGAAGAATCTCAACAGCAGAGATGGTGGTCACTGGAGAGATAAGGACATTTCATTTGCTGGACATTTATGAACAGGCATCTGATCAAACTATTTTTTTAAGGAAATCTCACTCATCTATGCATGCATGACAGCTTAGGACCTCAGTGATGTTTACACCAAACCTGGATACATGTCAACTAAAACATAAATCACCAACACAAAAAGATTGGATGTAACAAGAAAAAAAAACTTGAAATGTGCATGTTGTACTGCACTGACAATTACACTTCACCTGACAGTGTGCATCTGTAGTATTTTGTAATGACAGATACTCCATGCAATTATTTAAATAATGACTCCAATTACTATCAATCTCTGCCAGGTACCACTGCTAGAAGGTGAGCCCACGACTATGAAGGGGGCTGCAAGGGAACCGCCACAGGGGGTAGCACTACTGGGTGGCTGAGGGTATTAGGCCAAGGCGGGCTGTAAGGGAGAGGTAGCATCAGCCAGCAGCGATAGATGCCTTCCACTGAGAAGAGAGCTGCCAGGTCACCACCATCAGAGTATGAGCCATTTTTGATAGGGCTCTTTGTTCCTGTGTGTTTGTGTGTCTCTCCGTCAGCCACTGAGGGCTAGTGGTCCCACTGTGTCAAGAAAATCACCAAAATCTTGCACATAGGACAACCATGTCATGAAAATCCCAAGTACTGGAAAAAAGAAGAATCAACTACAATATCATCAAAAATCATTTAGAGATTCAAAATTAGTTATGTTGCAACTGACTGCCCACTGAAATGGCAATGAGCGGTAATTAGGACCACATTAACATGTTAGCATTCATAAGGGAGTGGTGGTGGTAGGAGAAAGACCAGCAAGAGTCAAGGAATTTAAGTAGAGACTGACCAAAATGAAAACAAAATGCACTACATTTGAGTGATGAAAGAGGTGAAGGGTAAGAGACGGAGCGAGGGATCTGATAGATGGAGGGATGAAGACTGCCAATGACAAAAAGATGTGTTTGGTGTACAAGTGTGGACCTGTTAATGAAAGGGAAACTGCAGCATGCGTTCCCATCATTAGCCCTCATTAGCCCCCGCTCTGGGGGGTCTGTGGTGAATGCACTGAGGAGATGTCTGGATGAAGAGAAATGCACCACAGATGGAAAGAAGACAAAAAAAATAAAAAAAATAAAAAAATAAAAAAAAAAAAAAACAGGAGGACGTGGGTGGGAGATTCTTTGAGCTTTGTTGTTGTGAATATGTGTCTGTATAGATAAGCTGAACTTAGTGCCACAAGCATCAGTTTGCATAAATACATGGATTTTTTAGTTCCAGAGTAAAAACAATATCCCTCCCACCACACCTCATATATTTATATATGTATAAGACAACCTGGTACAGTAGTGTGACTAATTATCTGCTGAAACACTGTATTAGTTACGTGATTACCGAGCTCCTCTATAGCTAATTACAGAGCCTGCTCTTGCCTGACCTCTGCCAGCATGATACATTACTTCTCCATCTTACACTCCTTCATCCCCCACCATCTTCTCCCCCTTCTTTTTTTCCCCCCTCTCTTTAAAAGTTCACTTCAGTTCCCTTTGAAAAGGGTGACTTTTTATACCTCATCTTAACTACCCATAAAATATCTCCATAAAACATATAAAGGAACATTTTGGCCCTGAAGTTAAAATCAGCATAACCCACTACCCCAGTTAATTAAACTATAATACACAGCACCTGTTTAGTCGCTGCTTCATAAGCTTATTTAGATCTACTGCAGAAAAACAAGATTTTATGGCAGAAAGTGGTATAAATATCCAAATGGTATTAGAATAAATAAGAAGCTTTGGTTTTGTAATTCTCGTAAAACTTAAAATGCAATGCCAGCAATAAAAGCAAATTGATTTTTTTTATTTATTCATAGCCGAATGGAACTTAGAGTGACTGTCGTATCACTCACAAACATTGTAGCATTTCCCTTCCTTTTAACAATCACATAAAAAGTTTTTAGGCTCATTTCATATGTCAAGCAGGCTTTTCCATACCTTCTTTTTGTGGAAGAAACGTGAAAGAATAAAACTGTTGGCTCAAAGTTTCACACGATGCTGAAGGTGTCTGCAGACAGGTAACTTGGATCAAAAAGTTTCTAGGCATCCACCAAGGATCGAGTGTCCGAATATGCCATCCTGCTTTGTTCTCCAAACTTTCAAAGTGACTTGAAGGTGTCACAAGGTTCAACTGGTCATTTCATGCACAGTGTCAGATGTATTGATATTACCTATCAAACCTCTTTTGGGTCGTACTGGAAAGGTTAAAGTGATGATTACTGCCTTTCTGACAAGAATATACACTGTTCCATGCTGCTTAATGTGACTTAGGTCATATCCAAGTGCTATGCAGGCTAAATGTGAAGTGAACTGGCTTTATGTACTGGCTGTTTGACCTGACCTCCACTGAGAGAAGAAAAAAGAAAAAAAAAAAAAAAAAAAGATTTCAGTGGGCACTACAGGAGCTGGCTAATTTCCAGGTAAGTATTTCACTGTGCACTGGCAAGGTTCATTATACAAGCATATTGACACTCCATATACAGGACAAGTCCTAGACTGTAACAATTTATTACGACAAACTATAGTCTCAGACAGGTGTGCCCAAAATGTACTTGCAGAATATGATGTATGGGCACTTTTCACTATTTCCAGTTAATACTGGAGCAGTTACTTGTGCATGATTGTAGATATACTAACATAAATCTCTTGCGAACGAGGGAAATGAAATCCACCTGTATATGTAATGATTGCATCACTATTGTATTCCTACTACAGAAAAACTATTTAAGGCACACACAGCTGTTCTTCACCCTGCGTATGTTAACAACTGCATATTTCGCAAATGTAGTAATTTATTGAGAAACAAACATGCTTCCTATGTTTTAGTCCAATGTTTTGTCAGCCTGTTCCATCTATTATCTCTGACGTCCTGCCTACATGGACTTTGTTACTCACAGCAGTATCTGACCTCCCCCCTTGCCCCTGTCATAGTTACTGGTCACTGGAGGGTGCTGCCACTGGAAAGTAAACTTTTTGTTTTGGGGCATTTTCTGAAGAGACTGACGCTGCCTGACCAACACCTCAATGTCACCTTTTTTAATTTAACAGGAGGGGATAATTGTTATTGTGTATATAACACATATATATGTATCTATTTAGCTTTCATCCCACTATATTTATTTGTCATAAGAATTCTTTCAAAAGAATAGCAGTTTTTAAACGTATGTCCACCTATTCCTGAACACTAAGCCCCATCATCATTTTCGTCATTTAACCTCAATTAGCAATTTATTTATAAGGTGTTGTGCCACTGTCATTTAATTGTTCTTTAAAAGTCACATACCATCTACAATATAGATTTTAACTCTGCTCCTCATTTATTCTCTGACCACAGCCTTGTATTTTTCTTCCACTTCTTACATCTTTAGTTGTAGTGTTTAGTACTATATTTGTAACTGCAGTGTTAGTAATAAATGTTTGTAATCTAATTAAACTTGTTTGTGCTTGCACCTCAGCTACCTAAGCCGAAAAGATCAATACCTCACAAGCATTAATTTACATTATTAAAGAAACTAATTTCCATAACACCATAGGCTAATTAAGATGAATAACAATCGGTGACCTCTGTTGTTTGACCAGCATGAAGCATTATTCCCTATTATCTTGCTGGAAAAATAAACCTATATTAGTTATGCATTAGTCATTTTTCATAATTTCCCTACAGAATCTTAATATTATTTGAGCTTTCCAGTGAGGATCATAAAAGTTTTCTGATTGTATCCAATGTGCTCTTAAACCCTAACAATTAAGGCCATCATGTCAGGCAATTTTCACATAGCAATATTAGAACAGGCACAGTAATAAGAGGTTTTGAAGGCACCATGGATTTCATTGGAAACATGAGATGAGTTTCTTCTTCCCACCAGCAGCATCTTCTGTCTCCTCTCTATTATGAAAATGTCAGCACACTGTGGAAAGTGAGTGTTCTAATTTGAAAGAGGAAGAGCTGATTTGATTGTTAGCCCCTAACACACCCCCACACACTTAATTCAACCTCTTATAAACCAAAGTGCCCCAGTGACACATCTGGTCACATTATTACTAAAAATCTGCCTGGGTCTGCACCTGACTTGCAAAAAAGCTCCAGTTTAGTCTTCACTGAATCATACCTGCCTTGGCTAATGAAACTGGTAGCCATTTAGACACTAGTTTATATGATCAGCTATTGGTCTATTTCCTGCAAACAGATAAAGAATGGGCTTGTCTTCTACAAGTCTTTCTTTTCCTTAAAACTCTTTCTTCCTAAGAATAGTGGCTTTGGCTGCAGCCACAGCTTCTGAGCAGAGATTTTCCTCTTCTAGGTGTTCTCAGGTGTAACAAGGTAGGTGGCGACATAGGGAAGTACAGAGTGGCACAGATAGGTAATGACAGAAAAGGGGACAGGCAAATGAGATAGGGAAGCTGAGACAAGTCAAATGGGATGAAGTGGAGAATAAAAAGACAGCTTCCTGAGGATGAGTCACACTGGGCTACAGTTACTTGAGGAGCACAATTAGCATGTGGTGTGGTGAAGTCTATGTGAACTGGGGTTATGAAAAAGAAGGAGTGAGGGCACAAGATATTTAAAATCCCTGCAGGTATGCAAAGACACTGGGGAGTATTGCCTGGAGGAGAGGGGATAAAAAAAAGAAGGTGATTGGCATTCACTTTAATCCACAACTCACCACATGTCATCCAATTTTTACACCTGAAACACGAAAAAGAGCTATAGAGTACCTGGCAGACAATGAAAGCGGACAGCAGGGTGCAGAGAAAGAAAGAAACAGAGAGAGAGAGAGAGAGAGAGAGGGAATGAGAAAAAGAGACTTAATTCCTCCGACTAGATGACATACAAAGAAAAATTGCAAGAGACTACAGCAACTCTATACTATGTGGGCTTTGAAGCAGTGCAGGAGATGAGAGATGTATGAAAAATAGCATGAACTGAAGAAAAACAAAAAGTTGCCAACAGAAGGTGGGGAATATGTCACAGAGGAGCAGGGTGAACAAAAAAAGAACAGTAAACTAGCGGTTACAGTTCTGCTAAAGACCAGTATAGCCCATTGTGCAGTGTAATTATTCTGCTGCTAATGATGCTAACGCTATGTGAGCAACTCCGTTGTGTTTAATTTAGGACATCAGAGAGCAAATAGGAGGCGTCATGCTGATGCTGTAGCTAAACCACCAAGGAAAACAAAGGAGTGAGGTACAACACATGAATGGCTCATCTCAAATAATGAGGAACTAAAGCTAATTTCCAGGTAAGAATGAATACACATCAGTGATTGAAAAACTGTGTGTTTATCTAGGGTTTGAGTTCACATGTTATTTAGCCAAATAACATGCTCATAAATAAAATAACCAGCAATCAGCTACTGCTATAATAACAGAGCACTGTCACTAATGGTAACCTAAGTTCGGGTAATTAGTTTTGCCTTAACGTTTACCTGGTGGCCTCGGATCAATACCATGGTGTAGATTTAATTTGAAATTAATTTTGCCCATCAATATAAATATATATATATTCAATAACCTGCAATGGAAAAGTAAAACCATGCTTTTTACCAATGTATTGAAAATCAGACACTGAAATCTCTCATTTGTATTCATACCATTAATTCAGTAGGCTACTTTGTTGAAGCCTCTTTGGCGGCAATTACATCTTTGAGTTTCCTTGCATAAGTCTCTACAACCTTTGCATGCGTGGATTTGAGCAGTTTATCCCATTCTTCCTGGCAGATCCTCTCAGATTGGATGGGAAGTGTCTGAATTGCTATCCTCAGGTCTCTCCACAGATGTTCTGTGGGATTTAAGCTTTTAAGCTTTTGCTGGGCCACTCAAGGACAGCCAGAGACTGTGTCCTGACACCGCTCCAGTGTTGTTTTGCTGAATGCTTTAGGTCACTGTTGCATTAAAAGGTGAGGCGTCACTCAGGTCACATGCACTCTAGAGAGAGTTTTCTTCAGAGACGTTCAAGGGACCAGTGGATCAGTCAGACCAATCCTCCTAACTGATCAGCTACCAACAATGAAGGGAACTGGTGTGTGCCCAATATCCAGTCAATTCAATTTCCTAAGAGGTAAAGTCATATCAAGCCCTACACACATCAAGGAGATTTAAAGCAAAAGGTTTGAATACTTTTCTAAAGGAATTTCAATTTCTGAGTTTTAATAAAAGTGCAAAAACTTTGTCAATATGTAAGTTTAGACTGATGTAAATTGTGACTGGTAAACACAGTATGAGGTATTGATTATAGATTTCTTTTCCGTTTCTTTCTCATAAAAGCTTTGAGTCCGTTCCAAATTAGGTGAGAAACAACCTTGAATAATTCTTGCATTCCTTCCAGATGAATGCGTTGGTTTACAATGCAAACACTGCTCTTGCCTTTGCTCTCTCTCTCTCTCACTCACTCCTTCAGCTGTGACCCTTGTTGCAGATGCTTTTTCTCTAATTAAAAGAGGAGAGATGCTGCCAGGCAAATGTGGTAAAACTGCAGCCCCCTAAGCTTTCCAAGTTCACACACAAACATGCAACAGATTGCACACTGTCACCCTCAAACAAATCTGTCTCCAGAAGAAGATGAACCTGACAAATCACTACTGAGAAGACTGATAAGATTTGAATTCCATCACTGTTTCCTCCTTGCCTCAGGCAGCATACCCATGGTGAATTTTGTGCCGTTTTATCTCATTAGCACGTTGGTTTTATCTGCAGCCAGTACTATACCAGATAGATATCTACTGTCCAGTGGTTGGAACAGACTGAAGATTTGCAAAGGGAATGCTGAAGTTCAATTAAGATGCACCGAAATTAGACCATATTGTATTTATATATTGGGTCATTAATCAATTTAAAAATGCACACATCTACTCACTTGATAGTCAATGACTCCCAAAAGCAGAAACCTGACTACCAAACAATAAATTTGAAACATTATATTAATGCCAGTATGTCCTTAAGGCAGGGCCACAAATTACAACTGCTGAGCTGATTATAAATGTGATTTGGGGCTGAGGACTGATCAGACCCAGTTGGACCTGGGGCCTCATTTATCAAAGCTTGAGTAAAATGATGGTATAAGCAGAATGGAAAAATTAAAATGACTGATACCGAAACACTTCACCGTTAATGTAGACTGACTGCATTGAAATATTATTGACAGGTCCACCACATCAGCTCACTGGTGCACTACTACACAAACAAGATGAAATAGGGGCATTAATGGAATGATTACCATGTCGTCCAAATAAAAATATGGGAGCAATAATTAACAATATATCAATTATTAAATGCTTCACAGTCAAGTTGCAGTTTGTGTATCTGTAATTTAGGAATTGTTTGTGCACAATTATACCTGTCTACCACTGGGAATTTGATATACTCCTGATAAGGAGGAGTTATAAATGTACACAAAATTTCCATAAGTAGAAATTGATACATATGATTTAGTGCATTGAAATGAGCATGTACATGGTTTAAACACAAAACTCTGCATATGCACAGTTGACAAATGAGGGCCAAGATCTGTCACAGTCTGGCTAAGTTGGTGCTGACAGTCGGCAGATAAACTCACATAGTGTGTGATGTGCAAAGAATCTAATCTTAAGTCTTCAAATCCAGTTGTTGGCAGTCATTCACATAAAGATTTTCTTAAACATATTTTCAACTGGCATCGGAAACATATGGCATCAGTTATGTCACCCAAAAGAGACCTACAGGTGAATACACAGCTTTTCCTATAGACAGCTTTGTTTTTAAAATTCACTGAACTCCAGCTCTCTGTAGTCTTTTGTGTAGCTCTTCAAAGTTACCTTAATTAAATTAAACTCCAAAGTCTTGACTAAATTGGAGCCTAAACGTTTCTGTATTGACATAGTCCATAATCATGGTTGATGTTACCCCTTTATTTGGGTTGACCAATTTATGATAACTGAAGTTATCATATATGAGCCCTCGCCTGATAAAAGATTAAGCTTATTGCAGATATATCATATGAGTGTATATGTCAGTGGATATTAAAAATATGAGTATGTTAATGCCATACATACAAAATGTTTCAGTAATTTAGAAACTGCATTGGTTTGCCCACCAGGAAGTATTGACAAGTTCAATATTCAAACATTCACCAGTTCTTTAATAATTCAATATAAGTGATCCTTATAAAAATACTTGTTAAAATCCTAAGAAGGCTGATATATGTCAGGATCTAACTAGAAAGAAATGGCTCAGCTAAGCTGTACCGAATATTATTTTGATTACAAATAAAATGTTGGTTAGACAGACCTGCCTGTACACTGAGTAACATCAAAGTAGTACCATTTAACAATGTCATATGTCAAACGTAGCTATTTATGCTGCGAGTATTTCTGTGTTTCAAGGTCAGTTTAAGTCATTTTAGTCTAATGTGAAAATGAAAACAAGACAAATGTTTGAGTATAAAAGGACACTGACCCCAGTGATACAACACATTTATCAGACATACAATATGTATACATACAAAGCAGTATTTGAGTAAGAAGTGAAATAGTGTCCATACACTTTAACAGCTGGGAAGTCTGAAGATACAGATGATTATGATACTGTGGTGAGGACCTGTCACTGCTGGGAAGCAGAAACATCCAACTAAAGACTGGTCTGGGTTTGGACTTATTTAAATACTGAAAAAGGGTGAAAGAAACAGAGACACAGTGAGAAAGGAAAAACCTGATAGAGAGCAATAAAGACAAGGGGACAGAGTTTAGCCAAAAGATCCCCTGAGCCACTGCACAACCACCCAAGAGATATCAACACATGTACAGTATGTTTGTGTGTTGTCATTTACGCATGTAAATCCATTCTTTATTCGTTCTCTGTTTGTCAAGCTAAGCAAGAACAAGTCTTGGTCAGTGATTTTTCTGACCCAAACGAAGAAATGGTCTCACTTCCTCAGTATCAGCTCGTTGTGTCAACAGTGCTGATGGCTCAGAGATTAAAGGACCCTCCAGACAGCCATTTTCCACACACTGACTATTTTGGGGGACAAACTAATCCCTATAAATCTTATCAAGGATATGTGAGAAACCCAACCATATGTGGAGGAGATTAGTGTGGAGTTTTTGGCCTCTCTCGATTTTTTCACTTCTGATAACAGGGGTGTCGGACACACACATGCCCGCTCATGCACACACACAATCAATTTCCACATTTACCACTGTTTTCTTTGAAATTCTGAAGGGTGATAACAAAATCTGTATCAATTCTAAGTATTGAACAAGGTCTTTTGAGATGGAAACACATTCCTATGCTGCAAAGACACTCAGGCAGTGAAGTAATTACACACACTATGCTACTTAGCCTAGCTCCTCATATCTAGCCCGCTTCCCATGCTTTGCCTCGTGAGGCTGGCCTGTTTTGGTTGTTCTGCTTTCACAGCTCACATTGTGTCATCCCTCATTACCTCCAAATGCCAGTAAAAAAGAACCCAATCTACGGACGTCTTTTGGAGTATAGAAACTGAGCCTTGATACACAGAGACAAAAGACCAGCGAAAGAATGAGAAGTAAGGAAAAGGCTGCAGAAAGGCAAAAGAGTGAAGGGAGAGACAGAGGAAGCTGTGGGAGAGACGTATAGGCTGAGCCATAGACTGTTAGAAAATGAGACAAAAAGGAGGGAGCTGAGAAGTAGATTATGGGTGTTCTGATTTGATTCCTATGGTAGATATAATGATGGTTAGTTTTCTATTCATCTTTCTGGCTCAGTGGGAACACAGCAGGCAAATCGGGTTTTAGGATCTGGCCAGTAGGCAATGAGGAGGGCTATTAAAGGATCATTACCATCTCCTGTCATTATGGAGCTGTTGCTCTGGAGGAATTACCTTGGTAATGAGACCAACCTGAAACTGACTGCTCACAGCAAGCCTGACATACATTACATGGAAACACAGACACGCACACCTACACACACATATTCACACTAGGTTTGGATTGTTGGTGCTTGGTGTTAGTTTTCCACCTATTTATGACTGCACATCAAAGCACCATGCCTGCACATAAAACCCACAAACAGAGCAACATGTGCTAGACAAGGTGCTATGGAGTCCAATTAATCCTTCTGACAGTTTCTGGTTATTGTGCTTGACATTACTGGAATGCCACTTGTTCTCTTTAAATTCATTTGCCCCTTCTTACTACTCTTGTGTGTCCACGCATTTGCTCCCTTTGATAGGTCAGAATGCTCTTCGACACTGTGACTCCTGTGTGCACTCTGGAGCTGGTGAGCGATAGGCAGTCATTAACCTGAAATGCCATCTTAGAGAAACGTACACTTTCTGACAGCAGCAAAACCTGTTCGCTGTTGCTCCACTGTGTAATGGAAGGTGAGGGGGAAAACACTTCTAGCTATAGATATTATGTCATCTCATGGGGAAGAATGTGCATAGTTCAGTGGCAATTATTTAAATGCAAATGAAAGACCTGCTACTATATTTAAATAGATGACCTTAAAGCCATATTCCACTGAAGATTAGATTTTGATATCAAATAACCAACCACTTGAGATGTGGAAGGTGGTTGTTGCTGCAGTGAACTGCAGCTGTTGAGTATCACAAATTTTAATGATTAGTTTTAGCTTTCCCTGCACAGGAAAATGATCAAATAGCCAGCAGAAACCACTCACATCATTCTTGCAGGGTAGTTCATTCGACTGCAGTGCATCTGGAAGCGCAGTACGTTATGAACATCATGATCTTCCAGTGGAGCTTCAGGGCTATTGAAACAGCTAATAATTAAAAGATCGTCTCTGTACCCTAATCGCACAGATATATATGAAATTAACAGGTTGCTGTTGTAGAAGGAAGTTAGAGGGACTGGATTTGATATGCAAATGATTCGGCAAATCCAAATGGTGGTGTATTTGTTACCAAAAAGACAGGTACTGAAACCTTAGCTCCTGTAATGATCACATTTATGTATACAAGAAGGTGCACACACGCACACACTAATACTTGCAGTACCTCTCCAAGGGCAGAGCCCATTCTAGCTTTACGATGAACCTAAAGACATACCGTGGGCAGCAAGGGCTTTGGCCAAAAACACTTTATAGCATCATAAACACAGTTATACCCCATCTCACCAACATAAATACGTGCTGGAGAGTTACCAAGAGGATGGCTTGAAGTCATGCCTGCTCTTACAGGAGGGAGACGGCATTCCCATGAGGAAAATTAACACGTTTGATGAGACTGTACCAAAGCCAAAGGCCAAAAGCAATTCAAGAAGATACAAAACAAATTCCAATCTCATAAAAAAAATAAATAAAATGTAAAACTTCATTAGACACGTGCGTTTTTTAAAAAGTTTTTAGAGTTTCATCATTATACCTGGCTTTGTTTTTGAGACTTCCACACATTGATCCCTGAGTGGTACTAAATCTGCTCCTTATTATCACTTCACCTGTGGGATGAGTAATAGGAATGTAATTTTATTGCCATATGTAAAACAATGGCCAACAAATGCAACAGATGTGCATGAATAGTGCCTGTGTGGACAACCTGTGGTTTGCTAGTTCACTTAGTGAGGGCAAGTACTGCCTTTCTAATTAAAGATCCTTCTTGTGATAACAGGGTGTTGAGCACAAGTGAAAGTGTCAGGTTAAGGACTGAGAGGTAAAGGGCAGTGCGTTAGCCTCAAGAAGACAAGTGTGAAGTACAAAGTGTCAATCTGCATTTGAAAGAGTACCGGTTTCAAAAGAAATTCCCAGAACCCAAGGGAACTACCAGAATCGCATGTTCATAAAGTGCACTACAAGGATGACATCTGCAACTTCTATACCACTCATCCTGGAACATCCAAGCTTGCAGTGGGCTGGAGAACAATCCCAGCCGATATTGGGTGAGAAGCAGGTTACACTCTGGACAGTCTGTCACAAGGTCGACACATAGAAACAGAAACACTCACATTACATCTATGGGCAATTTTAAAAAAAGGCAGGGCGGTCAAATGGGATTCAGACCCAGAACCCTCTGGCTGTGAGGCGTTAGTGCTAATAACCTCCGCATTTATTGATCATTTTTATTGCACATTACAGGTAAGTTATTTTCAATTTCAATTTCAATTTCCAGTAGCCTACAAAAACAGGGAAAAAAGTCGGATCACAATTTACCTGACTCCACAGATGTCATTTTTAAATTGCTCTTTTCAGACAAATATTAGGTCAGAAAGCTAATTTATATATGTGAGAAGCTTTGGGTAGTGACAGAATGGTGTTTTTTTTCTTGATCATTTGTGACGCAATGAACTAAAATAAAACTGAACAATTCATGTGTATTTGCAGGTCTTTACATTAGCAGGAAGTAGGGCCTAATGAAGAGTCTAAGGTCAGATTTTTTTCTTTTACATAAATAAATAATAATCCCTCTGTAATTCATTCCCTTTCACACATTGTCTGTCTGGCTTGCTTGCTCTTCCTAAGATTTTATTCAGGCAGAGATTTACAAAAAAATGTGAGTGGGGTAGATGGAGGTTTTACTGCATTTTAGAAGCAGACTGAGATAGAGATCACCAGTCAGTCAATATGAAAGCAGCCATTCAGTCTGAGACTCCTCAACCACAATATTCCCACAGGAGGTCAGACAGGTTTGTGTGTAAGGACGGTAAAATCTACTTTACAGACACATTTCTATCATTATGTGAAAATACACAAGTGTAGTGTATGGCGAAAATTATATTCACAGATAAGACATGTGGGCCAAAACCTGAGTATAATTTGTTTGCCAGGTGTGTGTGTCGGTGTGTTGGCATGGCTCTCCCTGTTTGTTTGCATTAACCTGAGAGATAGAGGTTTGTAAGCAGTGTGTGAATATCTGTAATCAGGGTGATGGGGTTGCATAAGTAGAGAATGTACTCTGCGCCTACAGTATGTCATAACACAATGTAATTTGCACCAGACGTTGCTCTACACTTAGCCAGCGGAGTTGAGAGAAAAAAACCTCACATCAGCCTAATCCTCCAACACTTTCCCCAACTTTTCTAGAAATAATATTTTAAGTTTCTAAGCCCCTCGCTCGGCAACGCACTAGTGGTATGGATCTAGAGAGGGAAATTGGATTTATGTAGTGCTTATGAATTCAAGTGAACATGACCAGCTTCTACATCTCCAAAAGCCCTCAAGATTTAGGATGGTGGATGTTCCATATGCTGAAAAAAAAAAATGCAGCCACCTGGCATGTTTGGAATAAGAGATGATTATCTCCCCTTTTGCTCTTTATATCTCTCGTGCACCACAAGTGTGGAGCAGGTGTGCTTCATTGCTCACACTGGTGAATGTGCCATGGAGCACCGAGGTGTGCATTGTTTGCTCTCTCTTTCTCCGTGCCTTCCAGCCATGCAGATAGTGAGTTCCCATGATGGCAAGCAAAGGAAAGTTGTTTGTGACATAGGCACTGATCCACATCACCACTACCGTAATCCTATCCTCTCTCGTCTCTGTGGCTCTTTTCTCTCCCTTCTCCCACGGTTTACCTTCTGCCTGACTAGACTGCTGTTGTGTTAATACAGGCATCTGTATTTGGCTCAATGACTACAATACACAAACATGACATCAGTAGGGTGGATACATTTGAAAATATCCGTCAGATAACTTATTAAAATCAATTTTCCCACTTTCAAGTCTGAGATTTGTGTCTTCTAAGTGTTGCTGTTGGCTTAAATTTTATGGAAATGGGAAAACAATTATTTTACAGCCTCTAATTCTACAGGCCCTTCACCCTGATCTGATAAAACTGAATCAAACACTTACAAAAACACAGACTTGCAAACATTTGACCTACCTCAGTCTTGGTTTTCACGTAGGATTTACTTGGTTGTAAAATTCAGTACAAGATAAGAAAACCCTTTTAACACTATAGGGATGCTCTTCATCTGCCAGACTATCTGCTTAGGTAAAGTGAGAACAGTGCCATCTAGTGAAATTTATGTATTTGCAAGCTCTCAGCTTTAAAAAAGGAACCAGGATATATCCAAATGAATTGATACCCAAAAGTGTTTCCACATACTTAGATCTTTTACAGGCAGCCGTCTGAACACAGCCACAGTGAGGCAGTGAATGCAGCTTAGCAACAGCTGCCCTGGAGCCAAACCTCCCATCGAGGCTCGATACAGACATAATGATGACTGTGTGTTTCTTGGTAATCTAATTGCCCTGCTGACCCAGACTGTCCACAGTTCTACCTTGTTAATACCCCCAGTATAGACCACCATGGTAGTTAAAACTTTGAATCATTTCGTAATCTCAAAACACTCACCTCACCTTAATTTTGGATTGACCCCTGACCGACTGCTCAGTTTTCTAAGACATAGCTGAACCTAACACCAACCAATAAAGCAAATACACTCACTTAAAGATGGTTTTCTTTTGAATTAGCAGAGAATCAGACAAATGATGTGCTGAGAGGCTACCTGCAAGTCAAACAGTGTTCTAGGTGAGCTGGGTCTGAAGAGAGGTGAGACTGATGAGGGTATGATACGCGGTCAAGGATGGATATTGTATTAGTTTTGTGGCAATTTGGGTGTGGATAATGGCTAGTGAGAAGTCAAGAACCATTTAGCTGGCAAACGTTTAGACTTTGTCTTTTGGGGTTACTTAAAATAACACTCACATAATTGAAATGAACCACATCAAATTGAAAAACCCATTACAATCTTTAAGAAATGATATCTTCCAAATATAAATGAAGAACAGAGTAGCACATATGAGAAGGGTGTGATACCTTGTTTAAATTATGAAATAAAGAGCCTAGAGATAAGATTTCTTGCAGTAGACACGATGTGAGAGCCACAATCGCTGTATACTAAAAATAATACTAATAATAAAATAAATCAAATCATCTCCACAAGATTCAGACAGCCAAAGAGAAAGATTATTATCAGTGAGATAAGCTATGATGCAAAGCATATCTGTATGTCATGAGTATGAGACATATTGCAAATGCTTCATATGTAACTTTTAGATAAGATGTGTATCTGGATAAATATCAAACAAAAACACCCTTTTAGGGATTTTCCCCATTTATGAGCCTTTACTCTTTGAAGCTTTTAACATTTAACATAACCCATTAAATTACTCAAATGAATCAAATCATTTTCAATTGAATATACAGTATATTGAGGCTTAAAGGCTAAGGTACTTACACTGTGACGTGAATTCCATAATGTTTGATTCTCTTACACATTGAAAGGAAAGTGGTTCGCAATGTCGAGCTACTTCGACATTCAAAGGCTTTGGTTTCACATAAAGCACAGTGTGGAAACAACCACTGCTAAGGATTACTGACTGGAAGTGATAAAACAAGTCCATTATTCACTCCGTGTGTGTGTGTGTGTGTGTGTGTGTGTATATATATGTCACTGTGTGTCTAATACAACCACAGTGGCCTCTGCTCAACAGTCTCATGTCCAAGTCAAGCTGGTAAGAGTGATATGAGTAATGCCCACTATCACAGAGAAGCAGGGAGTGGAACAATTGGCTTGTCAAATAAGACCCACTTGACAACTACTCAAAGAAGATCAATTATGGTCAGTGTTTGGATCAAAGCACCAACGTAAGTGTGGCTGTGTGGCACATGTTAGCCAGCCATGCCTGCTTATTCATGTTTAAGTGCTCTAATAGTCTTGGTAGCTTTATGCTTTCAATGACCACCACTGATTGCATGACAAATTATTTAAGAATGTGCATATTGCACCTTAGTTCAGGCTGATGTGGCAAGAAATGAAGGGATGGGACGTGTTATAACAGCAAGACGTAGTAAAATGAAGAATTAAAGCAAAAATATTTTGGAGATGCAGTATAGTGATACAGAATTACAGCCCTCAACCCCAAATCTTTTAACATACCTGCCCCCACAAGCTATTCTCTTGTCCTGGTAGATGAGGCTGGCACCGCAGTGTGACAGTATTACAGGCAGAAGATGTGATTACCAGATCTTAATCGGCTGTAATTCATCCGTCATCCCTGTTCTTAATATGCGGCTGCTGTGCTCCAGTGAACTCAGACACCGAACTATACTGACTCCTCTGCTCACTGACAACATTTGATTCAGCTCATGGACATTGATGTTTCTTAATTACGGAGACAATGGAGTGGGAAGCGAAATGCGCTAATAGGTAAAATACTAGCCAGCCAGGTTAATTTGGGGTTCATCGAATTACCGCGTGAATTAGCATAACGCCGTAAATTACAACAGGCTGGTAATGAAGAAACGGAAATTTTGATAAAAAAGGGACCTCTCTGCAGCAAAGGCAAAACATACCTCCTTCCAGATAATTAAATAAAAGCACAGTCCACAAATTAGAAAACCCTTTGCATTCTGAGAAGAGAAGCTATTCTCTGGGCTGTAAAAATGGGAATGACCTGCATGAGGCCTGAAAGGGAAAGAAGGAAAACCCTCACCTACAGCCAGGCAGAGGGGGAGGGAAAGAGAAAGAGGTCCAACACCAACATGAAAGAGCTAGTAAATGGAGGACAATAGTAGGGCAGATTTTATTGGGAAGAATTTGAAACGAGGTGATGATGGCAGAGGCAAAGGAAAGAGATAAGCTGAAGAATGCAGGGAGAAGTGTGAGTGGGGAGAGGTGAGCAGGGGTGAGACAAATTTCACTGCACCCTATTTCTCTCTGACATCCATCAGCCCATCTCCTGAGCCCATCCATCTTGGATGACAATAGCACCCTGATTTGCATAGCAGAAATGCTTTCAGATATGTGCTTTCCAAATCATTGTGAGAGATTAGAAAATACTGACAATTATTGACAAATCCCAAAGGTGTGGGCAACATTCCATGTGGCGCATTGCATTTACTATTTTATTCTCCATTTTGCTCCTTTCATCCTTCTTATGAGGGTACATTATTGACTTGAATATCTGATTGACGCTGCTCAGGCTTATGAACAGAGCTGGGGAGGTGCGCAGCATTGGCTTGTTAAGAAAGCGGCTGTTGCTTTAGTTATGTTGTTATTGCTTGTTTGTGCACATTTCCCAATGACACAGACTTTAATTAAGATAATCATCATTGTGGCACCCTGCATGGCTCTACAGTGGGGCCCACACAGATTAAGAACCTGTCTAAGCAAACCCTACGTGATGAGTTATTCTGCTTATAGGCAAACCTTGTGATTACACAGATAAATACATGACATAAAAGACAGGATAGGGATAGAATAAAGCATGCCAGAATTACAGGACCACGGAACAATTGCTGAGATATTAAAGAGCATCATCAGTCCAGAACTCATGCAGTGAGGCGAGGGAAATGAAAGTCATTAATTGAATAAGGCAGACGCCATAAGGGGAAGCAGTTATTAAAAATCTTAAAATATTCAATGCAACACAGGCCAAGGTGTGGCATGAGTATATGGAACAAATTGGGAAGATATGTTTTCTTTGTTAATAAGGGAAACAACTGTGAACAGGAAATATTTCACACAGTAAAAGGTTTTCTAGAGTCCATGTGTGCAGATAAGGTTAAGAAATGGCACAGAGTGGAATCATAAATTTTCTTAATGTCCTTTTTCCAGGCTTTAAAGTCACTGAGGGCAAAGATCTTGTTTAGAGGTACAGATTCTCCTCAGTAGTACAAGAGAACAATCTCCAGTCCCCAGGTAATTAAGTTTCTTGTGTCCCTGGCTATTTATTTGTGCTTAATGAGAGTGCTCTGCACCCCTCTTGTGTCCTATACTGTAATTAATTGACAATGGAAGATGAGGAGGTGGAGGATGAAGAGAAGGAACAAGGCAAAGTAGAAAAGCCTGGTGACCTGCTTGTTGCCCTCAGAAGGCCCCCCCAACCTCTCTGTCTTTGTATTCCTCTCCTGACTTGCTGCTCTTTTTCCAGTGGGCTGTTTGACAAGCTGCCAGTTCTAATGCCCTCAGTGCAATGTCCCTTGTCAACTCCCATAAACTCTTATATCTATCAGAGCTTCCTCTTAACAAAAAAGAAGCTTCCATTATCAAAGTGATTAAAAATGATCTTTAATTTCAGGGACAGCCAAGGGTACAGTGAGTTTAGACAATGAGCCAATGGCAATAAAGTTCCACATCTGCGTATCTTATAATCTTTTCTCTTAAGCAGTGTCTTCACTTCATCTTTTTTTTTTCCCCCTCGATGCTCCCTGTCTATATCGTTTTCCCTGTGCTAACCCTTTGCCTCTTCTGCCACATCGATCAGAAGTGTTATGTAGAGCCACAGCTGTGTACATGGATCAAGTGACTACATGGACACCAAAATGTAAGCGCTGCTGTTATGTTGGGATCCACTATATCACATGTATTTGACACCAGTGACTTTAAAACTGTTCACTACATATAAATGGAAACACATATGGAAACCTTACCATTACAGAATGTATGGTCTCATATCAATTGCAAGTCACCCATAGTCATGGTATTAGAGTAATTAAAATTCTAAATTGTATTTCATAAAATCCGATTATATCGCCCTGTCTTTAATACATTCAAAGGAAAAGATGCAACTCTGAAACTTCCAAAGACAAAGGGATAAAATAGAAGAGGAAATAAATGTAATATAATGCAGTGAATAAAAGTTGTGGTGATGCTGAAATACCTTAAGAGCATAAGTCTGCCATGCATCAAAAGTACATGCTGTAGAACTTGCTAATTTAATCACCTAAGTTGTGTCGGGGTTTCAGAATGGCTTAGGAGGTAGTTAGTCTCTGTGCCAGGGGAGGCCACCACAGTGTCACCCAGGTACTCTCACTCACTTTCTTGCTTCCTGTGCGAATACACTGGCAGACCTTTCACAAGCAATGCCTAAATTACATTTCCAAGGTGGCAGTGGTAAGGGGTGTGAAAAGGAAATGGAGACAAAGGTACAGCAAGTGAATGGAGGTTAAGGGGAAAAAGAGCAGGTGCCAAAAAGAAGTGGAGAGAAATGGGTTTTGGATAAGAGTTGTGAGCAGGAGAGTGAAATGCAGAAGAACTAAATATCTTGGGACAAGCCTTTTAAGGACCATCACCGAATGACCATATGGGGTCCCAAAGGGTCACCTGTCCATCAGGGCATATGATCAATGAAAACCGTCAATGTGATGGGTGCTGATGATTAATGACGGGAAAGAAAGAAGAGATGAAGCTGAGAGGTACATCTGACAAGGTGCAGCTTCAGTGTAAGTCAAAGCAAAAACAAATCATTTCCAGATGTTTTTGTCTGATGGAAAACTGATCAGGTGGATAAATGCAGGTGGTAGAGGACTTCTGAGGAAGACAAAATGGAGGACAGAGTGTTGTTTACTTTCAGGGTGCTCTGGAGAAATGATAGTACAGGACAGGATGATAAGGACAGGATGTGATAAATTCTCCTAAAGAGCAGCACTGGACATCAGAGAGAAAATGTGATGAGGGACAAAGACCTCCCAGTGCATATCAAACAGATGATTTCAGCCTGACTGATGTTGTCTTGGCATTATCGACTGTGGTGAGCCTGAATGAAAATGCTGAAGAGGAGGACAGATGAAGAAGTAGTACTTCGGCAAATCTATGACTTCGTACCTAATGCATAGCAAATTCTCTGTTCTGCATTATCTTTTACTTTCTAGTTCCACATTCACTTGTCCAGCATCACTCCATGCTGGACCATGTTGTTGATCCCGCCTGTCCATATAAGTGCCAAACTCAGGTGGTGCACAGACTGCACTCACTGCAGTGTCAAAATTCCACTTTATTGTTCAGCTTATCTTCGTATCTCACCAACGTCAGATGTTGATGCTGGCTTTAGTGAATCCAGGTTTATTTTAAAGGTTGGTTGGACAAAATGAGCAACCTGAATGTGCTGCACTGGGCTCTGAAACCTTACAGTGGCGATCCTTAACATTTTTTACAATGAAAATAATTTTCTACAACCTCATTTGTATTGGTAAATACCACGTTACTGTAAACATATTTGTATTTTAAAAGGATAAAATTTCAAAATTAGCAGAATGTTTAAGGACAGTTGCCACATGCAGGTACCCCAATAAGCTGACAGGCTGTTTGATGACAGGTGTGTTTAACCATCAAATATCCCCTGGGACACCATCAAGATGATTATCATCTTGCATGGAGTTGATGATGAACCACACCTGTCACCACAGATCCTCTTGGTATAACTGGAGGCTATAAAGGGACACCGTGCACATGTTGAGTGCTACATCATGTTCCTGTAGGAGCTTCACTCATACATGGGTTTGTCATCTTAAACATTTTGGGCCTGACAAAGGTCCAACTGGAATCCAATATAGTCTTACTGGATGCATGTTTTAGAGTCAGTGTCAGTATTTTACTGATGCCAAGGAGCAGTGCACCATGTGAGGTGTACAAATCTGCTATTTCACACAGTACATGCAAATGTTTAGCATACAGCATACTTTCAGTAAAAAGGCAAACAAAGTCTGTGAAAGTTCTACAACATACCATTTCACATCTTTTCTGAACATCTACACTTGCTTACTGTTTGTTTTCTGGGTTTGGTTTTGTAACACAGTGGCTGTTCGGGAGCTCAGTCAGAGGAATATGAGACTTCTCTTTTTTTGCTGCCCCACTTCACAATTCAGACTGTCCAAAAAAGTTTATTTTTACATAAAAATATAACTAGCTTAAATCTTTAAAGATGACTGACTACAAACGAGACCAGCCACAACTCTAACAACCCACACTAGTAAACCTAGAGTGTTTATAATGAAAGATAATCCCTCTGCTGCGGTTTTAAACCCTTCCCAGTCAACCTAGGAATAGTATGAAGCTGTTGGTTTCTGTTTGTGCCTCCAGGCTGCCCATGTCTGGGTAAGTGAACTTTCATGTCTCCTGTCAATGTTCTTACTCTCTGAAACATAAGAGGAGCAAAATGATTTGGCACACAAAACAAACAGCAGACTGACAAGGCTGCAAACAGAATGATGCGAGGTAGAGGATGGTGAGAATCTGGCTGCAAGAAAGTGACAAAAAAATTGCACAGGGGAGGAGAACAGAGAGTAATAGGGCATAGCAGTCAGGGAGAGAAGAAGAGCAGCAGAAAATGAGGAAATGAAAGAAGACTGAGATAGAGAAGAGAGTCATCATGCTGCAAGAGAATTAGAGGGTCTCAGCATAAGAAAAAGAAATAGCATAAAGAGAGAGGCGCAGTGGGAGTGATGGAGAGAGTCTGAGAGCGAATGGCCATATAACTCTGCTGCCTGTCACAAAGCTGCTGTAGCATTCTCAGCGTAACAATAGCAGCAGATTGAGTTGGACAGGGTTCGCAGGCCTGAATACTAGCCAGCCAGACAAAGCTATTGAGTGGCTCGCCTGTGTTATCTGGCCTGCTGCTGAATACTCCCCTTCTGCGGGGCTTGAGCAGGCTCAGGTTACAGCGCTCACTGATAGGTTTTAGTCCCTCGCACCTGCCTTCTGTCAAGCAGCAACCTCGGGCACAGCTCTGTGATCATGCACCAAGGATACACTGAGATCCAAGGACGTCAATGGAAGAAAGAGAGCATGTTGCGGACTGTCAACTGGCAGTATTTATAGAAGCCCCCTTAAGAAATCAGCTGTTTGGTCATGTAATTCACAGCTCAACATAATGACAACAATAGCTGCAACTTAATTTACCGTCAGCTTATTTTGCTTTGTCTGATGTATGGATTTGTCCTCAGACGCATTGTCATTGACCCATGCATTTTCTAATTATGTTTCACAAAGGCATCATAACAGCTAACTGCAGTACATGATCCCCATTATTTCTCCATGCGATGTCATGTTTATAATTGGAAGTATTATCTCACTGATCACAGCTGCTATTGTTACGATCATAATTACCACTACAGTGTCATTGAGATGGTAATTTGGGCATTTCTTAGCAAACATCAAGCTATTCATCATATTCATTGGTTCCCGTGGGACTGGCTATTGTTCTTGAAGATAAACAGGGCTTGAGATTTTTGATAAGAGACATATGGTTCTTGCGGCATGCTCTTGAGTGTCAGCACTGTAGTGGAACATTTTTAGAATAAGGGATTTAGAGCATCTTGACCTTTTGACCAAGGCTCTCCTTGTTTGTGGTCCTGCCTCTACCTTCCAAGTGACTCTTGTCATGGAGGAGGTCTTATAAATATGGATGCCTGTTTTCCCCCGAGGCCGTAATGCAATTTCAGAAATAGGAGGGACTTTTTTTTTTTTTTTTTAAGGGGAGTAGAAATGTTCAGTTTGGGTTGCAGAAATTGGACCTACAGCCTTTGCCAAGTTTGCTTCTTGATATTTTTTATCTTACATGGTGACACTTATTTATTTCTGTCACAGCTTGTGACACAGCATTGCAGAGATGTCTGATGGAAGTGGATAAAAAGGGAATGAAAGTTGTTTACTTACTACACTGCAGTTCATTTAACATAAATTCTGGAATAAACTACAATTCATGATAAAAAAAAAAGATTAATTAATGATTTGATTCTGATATGCATTTGTTTCAACATAATGCATAAATAAAATGTGCTAATCCTGAGTTATATGAACTCTTTTGTGTAGACATCTAATGTCTTATGTAGATTATTCATTGAGTTACAACAGTGGCACAGCTGTACAAGAAGTGAAAGGGTAAATGTGGCAGTGACAGACATACCAGAGCTGACTTTACAATACAACAGCATCTTTCCACTTCACATAAGTACATGCTAGCTTCATAAGTGCCCCAAGGCTCTTAGTGCACTGCCTAATGCCAAGATAGGTCATTGCATCAGAATGAATCAGACCTGAACTTGTTTTAAGCATCAACATGGATTAATTTTTGCTACTTAAGTTGACACGACAGTGCTCTGGCCTAGTTAAGGCAGCAGGTGTTTGGGCCCAAATGCTGCTAATGTGTGGTCAAATCTTTGACAAACACATATCATTGTTCCTTAAAAAAAAATTTTGTTTTCACAAGACTGGCATCACCACATTGCTCACTTCACTCCATCCTGTCTCTTTGCTAACCCCGACTCATCCTTCAGGAGGACGAGTTGTCTCTCACTCACACACACACACACACACACACACACACACACACACACACACACACACACACACACACACACACACACACACACACACACACACACACACACCACACACACACACACACACACACACACACACACACACACACACACACACACCACACACACACACACACACACACACACACACACACACACACACACACACACACACACACACACAGTCCCTATGTACATCTAATTCAGGGCATTTTGCACTAAACTCATGAAGAAGAACAGATGTCATTATCAACAGAGATCAGAATCATTACGCTGACAGATTTACAAACAGCTATGTCACTCGGAGCATGGAAGATAAATGGCAGAATGTTGTCTCGTGATGATCTGAACTGTAATTTTTGTGCATGTGCAAGCACATATGGCAGAGTTTTACTGCAGTCATTATTTTTTTAGGAAGTTGCCTATAATCAGTATTTCCAATACCCTTCATGTAGTTGAAAGTACGTCCTTAGCTGTAATACCCACTGGGGGAAGAGGGAGAGATCAAGAACAAGAAATGCAGAGGGAAAAGGAAAAACAGGAAGAGATTGAATGGCATGCATAAAGAAGAAGGTGCAGGTTGCTTTATTATCTGAGACTTCCAACAGCATAGGAAGCCACTGGATATACTCAGCAAGACAATGACGCTAAAACATGTTATATACACTGGCACATAAAACACATAAATAAAGTGATGAAATGAAGAGGCTGCAAGTCTGCATGTCTTCCAGCAATAGACAGTTACTCCATGTTAATGAACCATAATGGTATTAGAATTGAATAAAGAGGTTTGTTGCTTCTGTTTACTGTTGATGTGCAGCACAAATATATAAATATCTCAACCACCCACAATTGTATCTTTCTTGCATCTAGAGAGAAAATTAAAGATGAACTTGATAGATACTGCTACACTGTGAAGGTCAGAAAAATATGCTTCTAGTGCCTGCTGGGGGATTTTTTATATCATTTCATTAAGTAATATGATGTCTGTATTGCAAAATTATAATCATATTATACTGTATATTACCACATAAAATGAATTCATCGTGGAAAACACTCAAACACATGGTTATGATTATGAAACTGTTACAGTTGCCCATAATCGGAAAAAAAATGTTTTAAGAGATCGTGGTTTGGGTTAAAATAACCTTCTATATCATGGTTACAATAATAAACACACAGCTAATAAGGTGAAATGGCTATAGACAAAAAACATATTCAGATTGGGTTGCAACTCTCACCTCCTGTGGGAGACTCATGTTTTCTAATGGACTCCAGCCTCCACAGATACTACCTTATCTAACTTCCTCCTTTGCTCAGATTATCGTTATTACAGTTACTAAAGGTCACCTAACTAACACACTACTGCTGCTCATTATAACGTGCTGACACAATCGACATATGGACTCATTTTTACAGGAGGGCAGTGCCTTTACATACATTGGCACCGTAGTGATTTGACTTAAATGCTAATGTATTCGTGCCACCATGCAATCACTACAATGCTCGCACACACACACACACACACAAACACAAAACGTCCTCACCATGTCCTTAAAGAATAAGAGAAGAAGGCACACACATAAATCCAGGCGTGAATATGTCTCATATGTCCCCACCTAGTGCTACTATTGCAATAATTCACTAGACCTTCCTTTTGTAACAAACTGCAACCCTTTTGTTCATGTTACTCACAGTTGAGGCTGATTTTATTAGTTTAACTGGATTTGATCAGAAACCAAATTATTGGACAAACAAATTAACCATCACACTGAGTTACACAACAAAAAGAGTATCAGTATCAGTCTGACATTGCTGAAGGATACCAGGTCTTTTGCAACTTGAGCATGTGATGCTCACTGGTTCTTTTTCTGACATGGATTTTTAAAGGTGTGACCATAAGTAAAAGAAAATCCATAAATCAGTCCTTATTTCTGATTTATGAATAATAACATGGCTTCAACCAGCCACCATGTAATCTTATTAGGTGTAGGTGATTGTTTATATCCTCAAAATTGCTTTTCTGACACTAAATGAAAAATCACCTATATCAGCAAAAGCCAGGCTGGTGATACAAATACCAAGGCAAACTAAACATCTGAGGCAGTACTTAAGTTAAATAATTAAAACTAAATCTTCATCAACCACTTCTCATGAAGTAAAAATATTGTGGCAATGCTCAATGATAAGAGAAGGCTCTACACGAGCTACCTAAGATATATTAAGTCCATTACAGTCATTGAGACAATTTAATAAATTCATCCATTCTAATTCTTTTTGCAAACTCCATCACTCACGTCTTTGCAAACTGTCCAACCAAAAAGTCTCATAACATATTTTGTCATTGCAACCAAGAATAGCTTTCAATTTAATAGTGACTGAAGTATACTTTTAAGTTTCATACATACATCAGATGAAATGTGCAGAATATGTGGCAATTTTATGAACTCATCATATTTAATATTTGGTGTCAAATTATTGTACTCCCTGCTTTTCTCCCTGGCGATCATCTGCCAGGCCTATACAGAAGCCATGTTCATTTTTTGCTTGTTTCAAGGGGTTTCTGTATTCAGTTTGGTCCGCAGCAGGTGAAATTGCTCCCCAATATTGGAATAAGATATGGAGTTGAGTTCCTCCAGCTATTCATACATCTATCACTAAGTTTGAGAGTAAAGTCTAACTAGTGACTTAGTACATTGGGTTGCACCATAAACATTAAGAAAGACTTCACTAACGCGATGAAGTCAAGCTGAAACAATAGTTTACATATCATGACTTCACTACAAGGCCAGAATGTTAATGTCAAACTGTACAGTACAACATGTTCCCCATTCTGCTTTGTAATTCATGTCATAAATGGAAGCTATATTGTGATGTCAAAGCCCTGCTTTCCCACTCCTCTTCTCCCACACCCATTCATTATACTCTGACATGGTATTATACTCTAATTAGGGAGCATGTTAGGATTTCATTTCAGTGACAGTGCAAGCTGAAAACTGGTAACTCAATCATCCCCAGTACTATGTGACTAAAATTAGTTTCTTGTGTTTCTGTGGTTCCAAGAACTCTGTGTTTTCCATTTTATGCCTTTGTTGGTTTTTACTTGCTGGTTAATGCTTCATACAGGAATACAAGACAATGTCCTCGTGTTAAAAATGACAAAATTGTGTCTATAATGCCTCCATTCAGGCTTATATGATCAAAACGGAACTGGATCTACTGGCCGAGTCTGCTGGGGCTCAGCAGCAGTTCTGGGACATTTGTTGCAGTAGTTGATATTTTAGTAGGACCAATTAAATTAGCCCTGAAACCAAAAAGCACTCTTTTTAACACTGGCAAAGCATGGGAATTATGTGAAGGGAGGCAAGTGAAACAGGTCCCCAGGAACATTTAGCATACAGCTGCACATGTGGCTGGCTGGTGCTGCTTAACAAACAAATTTAACCAGTTTAGACCCAAAGCACTATAACACTGTGGGGAACATTTGCATAATAGTTATACATTTAAAAGAAACAATACACAACATACAGATGCCATACATGACTTACTCTTGTCTTTTGTATATAGGGGTACAGTTGCCAAACTTATTTAGATAGGTAGTACAGACAATAATTGCAAATCAACAAACCACACAGCTTGAAAAATGTTATGTTTGCCTTCACAGCCATTCAAAACAATACAGAGCAGGGTTTAAATAGATGATATATATTCCTCTTACCCATACATTTCAAATACACAAACAAGCAACACTATGAAATCCCACTACATTCATAAATCGCACATGCTATAATAATTGATTATAAGCAAATGCAAAACTGGAAAAGGTTCCAATTTAATTAAAGCAGCAGTGCCACCACTGCGTCAAATCACCCAATATTACAATTACACCCAACACACATTACTTCTAAACAACATAACTGCATAGACAATTGGAGAGTGTAGTTTAAATATATAGCAACAGTGGTTCATTCTTTAAGAAAAAAATAAGACCGTAAAAAGCAAAAAAAATAGGGGGTGAGGTCCTATCAGATGTAACCTTCTGCAAAATTCTCAAGAGTAAAAGGTTGGTTACACAAGAAACATAAACTGGGTCTAGGTAACAGATATGATTAGACATGGCCAAAAACAGATGTGTAAGTAACAGAAGTCCCGGGTTTCCTTGGCTTTCAGGAGAAAATGACAATTTCTTTGTAAGGATCCCAGATTGGTATCATATCATTATAGTAATAACATCAGGACAAAGCTGCAAAAGATGCAATGTAACAATCATGAAAAAAAAAAAAAAAAAAAAATTACTCACTTGCTCAACGTCTGTGTCTTCAGAATGCAGCTCTGCATTGTCAGAAAGGTATTAGAAACATAAAATCGTTGAAAATGTGTTTTAGGTGATTGTCTGTTCAATAAATGTGCATGAAAGGCACTGGAGTCAGGTGATCAGGAGGCGATTTTCAAAACAGAAAAACATATGCTAGTTACAAAAGTTCATATGTTTTGAAGCACTTATTCAGTGTGACCGATTTTGAAGCAATTCAAATCTAATCAGGTAGCTGCATTTGACAGGGTATTTTTGAAGGGTTAATGGTTTTGCTTCTTTTTCCCCCATTATGCGTGAAGTTGGAATACTTTAAAAAGTCTAAAAGCAACAAGCACTGTTAAGAAGATGAATGGACATATACAACTGAAAAGCTGGTTTTGTATGATCTTGTTGTGAATGCTACATCGAGTGTATCTGTGAGAGTCACCATTTATCTTTCACTTCTAGTTTTTAATGACGTTGGCTGACAAGCTACTGCAGGTTTTCCTGTTTATAGTGACTAAAAAATTGGCTGGACAAATGATTGTCCACTGAAAAATTTACCTCTCCTGTTTTTTTTTTTTCTTTTGTCCTCTGTACAAAACAAAATAAAAAAAATACCTACAGGGGCTTACCTTTCTCTACAAAAGAGACACATAATAAACGCATAATAAACCATGAAGACGTGAGTGCTGTCAGGCAGCGCCTTTGCTTTATTCTAAAACTCTGAAACTTTGAATCAAATTTTCTAATTGTAAGTGGCAAGTAATTGATTCACACCTGCTTTTTTGGACTAGATAGATTACTGTGGAGCAAACAGGGCCACACGGCACTGTGGATTAGTGGGCTAAGGCCCATATTTCACAGTGTGTTGTCCAGTCTAGTAGCCGTTATCCCATTCTAAGCAATGGCTGCTCTCAGCAGTTTTTAAACAAAGCAGCAGTTACACATTTTCAACTATTTGCTGAAGTCTTTGTGTAGTTAATAATATCCCATTTGAAAAAAAAAAAAAAGAGGATGCAGCCAATAGGCCAAAAAAAAAAAAAAAAAAAAAAAACATGATGAACATGCTTTACACCACATGCTGCCTTCATTACTCATTGGTAATACCTTCAGGTAGAGTCTTTGAAATTGTGCAGTTTTCATTTTGGCAGTAGCCAGCTGAAATAAAGTGGAAACGGGGAACAAAACAGTAACACAAACTATGTTAACATCTTCCATTACCTTTGTGGGCATCTGCGAATAACGAGCTTTATATTGAAACCCACAGACTCCCCTAAAATTTGTGCAGCATTTTGTGTGAGGGCAAAGTCCTGGCTGGCAATGCTCCAGCATGAATAAATCCTACATGTGCTGGCAACAAAAGTCTCTGCATAGTTGAAATGTTGCCCACTTCATTAGGATTTTGTACCCTTCTCTTCTACACATTCTTGCTATTCTATACTCAACATTACCTTTTGTAAGATCTATGTGACCCCTCATTCTTATACCAAATGAAAAAAGGAACAACTTTGCACCTCCTGGCCCTCATTAGTCGAACTCT
This sequence comes from Mastacembelus armatus, assembly GCF_900324485.2. Lineage (NCBI taxonomy): Eukaryota > Metazoa > Chordata > Actinopteri > Synbranchiformes > Mastacembelidae > Mastacembelus > Mastacembelus armatus. Next base: position 7,681,852 of record NC_046643.1, on the reverse strand, counting down.
TATACTGCACAGGCGGGCTGATTCCCTGAGCAATACTGTTTGTTAATCTGATCATGTTTGTGTATGGAGCCGAGCAAACAAGCTGCCATAAACAAGCTGAAACAGGGAGCCAGACTTCGTTCATGCTCTCAGCTGCTACCACACACACACACACACACACAAGCTTCTTCTCTGAGGTTAAATAATGAAGAACGGAGGCACATCGCTTAGGTGATTAATTATCCATGTCAGCAGATGGGACGATGAGCAAAAAAAAAAAAAAAAAAAAAAAAGTCAGAATTTTTTTTTTTTTTTTTTTTAAAGTGCATTTCAGAGTGAAGATTCGATTGGGGCAATGACAACCATATGTTGATGGATGACCACAGGCTAGTATTAATCAGAAAGACAGATATGGGATGTTACTAGGACAGAGGATTGTATGTGTTGGCACGTGCAACCCTGGGAAGGAGCAGAGTATTTAATGATTAGATTCAGACTAAACGAAAGGAACCTTAGCCTTCTACTAAGAATTTAGGAGATTTACAAAATGTGCGTTTAATAATTTGATTAGTTATACTTTTAAAAAAAAAAAAAAAAAAGAGTTAAAATATAATTTTTTACTCCTTACCAAGCCATTTCAGATCCATCCATTCAAGAAGTACCTACAGTAATATATCACTTCCAAATGCAATTATTTTCAAATGAAAATTAAATCCTACTTGCCATTTTCTATAATTTGAACTCTTTTCCACATTACGACTTTATGTAACCATTAAAAGCGGACAAGAAAAAGTACTTGTGAAGAGGCAGGAGCACTTTAACAATTATGCACTTTAACGATTATGCACTGCAGTTTTTATTCCACAAGTTAACACTTCTTCAAAGACTTGTGACATTACATAATGGATGTAGAATATTGTGTTTTTCTACTGTAATTGTCCTTTTGACACAGTCTTGTACTTCCAGGTGTCCCAAATGCTTTATATAGGATTTGACCTGCTTTGTCTCTTAAGCTCTGAAGAAGGCACGTCGGTGCCAAAACGTCAGCTTTTGGAATCAGGTCTGCGCTGCATAAATGTCAAAGTACTCCTTCCTCTTTTGCAAGTACATTTTCCTTCTTATAAAGAAAGTTTGTGATGTTGAGCACACCACCCTGAAATGTGAGCAATTCAGCTCAAGCTAATACTGTATAGACACCATATAACCAACCTAGCTAGCTCACATCAAATTTAAAGAGCACCTGAAGGGAAAGAATACTGGGAACCATTACGATGAATGAAAGACTTGATGAGACCAGTCACTTCTTATATTCTTATCTGGTGTAAAAATACTATTAGTAGAAAATCTAGAGTAGACATTTAAGCTGAAGAGGAGTTTCAATTTTTATTAACAGAGCTCCATTTGTGTTTCTGACAAGCTGTATCTGAACTGACTGAAACCAATAGAACAGGATCTTGACTCAGGGATGCCGAGTACGCACTTGGGACCACTTATGTAGCCTGGTCAGGCGCAGAGTGGTTCAGGTCATTTGATGCTTCATTACAGGGGTATACATGTCAAATATTTGCACCCTGGAGACCCATTATTTCCTTTTAAGACCAGTTCAAAGATCTAGCCAAAATTTAAACTGCCATAACTGTAAGAATATACTATAGGACTATAATCAAGGAAGGGAGAAGGTTTGCATAAGATTCCTTGGTCTTAAAGACAAAGATTGCTCAGTTTGACACATCTGTCCAAACAATAGAAGAAAACATGTTGCCCTTTTATAAAAAAAAAAAAAAAAAAAAGGAGCACTTTGTCCTTTTATATGAAATGTCTGTGAAGATTCTCAGTCATCCAGCTGAAGTTATCTGGAAGATGAGCCATGGCAACTGGACTTCTAGTGTTTTTTATATGAAATGTGCCATCTTGTTATACACAATAGTCTAACACCTCTGCCTTGTACACTTTACATACAGTGCAGTATGCACTTGATGAAACATTTTTCTGTAAGTTCTCCATGGCTACTCAACACAGTTAGGTGTTGACCCTGACACACACACACACACACTACATGTGTTGCAGTAATGTCACTCTTTTTGCCCTTGGTTGCATTATTCAGATCAAGTGTTGTTTTTCAAAACATGTGCAATGCATGTTTAACTTGTGTGAAGGCCACAACATGCCATCAAGTTGGAGACTGAAATCTTCAAATACAGAAAAGTAGGCATGAATATGAATGAATATGATACTTGTCATTCCATCCTTAACCCTCAACATCCTTTGTTCTCTTAAGACGACTTTCTCTCAAGCTACACATCTATGAAAATCTTAACTCATTGTATTTTGAAAGAAGGTCATGTCGACATAGTTGTAGCTTTGTTTTTGTTTTTTTAAATCCAGCTGTGATCTTTGTGGTGATACTGATCTGCTGATATATGACTTTTAAAACTAAAATAACACTGGCTAACTATATGTTAATATGTGCACAGCTTCCCACTGAAATTAGAACTTAAGCTTGTGGCTTAAAAACTGGTTGTGGTTTGAATGTAAAAATGGAGAAGTGGTATGTATATGACATAGGAAAAGAAATTAATTTGGGTGGCAGGAAGAGTGACCTCCTCACTTATTGATTTCAGTCTACTTGAATGACAGATCATCAGGGTGTGAGAAGCACATTAATTCCACACAAATATTAAAGGTGCTCCCTTTGACAAACTTTGGATTTGCTGCACACTTTGACTCTTCTGCTTGCATAGAAAACTATTTTAAGAATGTACATACTGTATTTGCTATAGTAAGTTTATGTTTTTACATCCAGAACGACACAGTTTCTGCCTACTTACCTAAAACTGTCACTCCAAGGGGGCAGTCGTGGCCTAATGGATAGGGAGTCGAACCTGTAACCCGAAAGTTGCGGGTTTGAGTCTCAGGACCGGCAGGGTGAATAACCAGCACCCACTCCACCTTCAATACCACATGGTTAGACCCTTGCTCAAGGCCCCAACTGCTCCCCGTGTGCACTGCTGTGTGTGAGCACTTCAGGTTGGTTAAATGTAGAGCAGAGCTGAGTATGGGTCACCGTACTGGGCTACATGAGTCATCTTCTATCTATCTATCTATCTATATTTGACAAAGTTTGCTTTATGGTGATGCCTGTCTGACACATTTCCTCCTCCACATGTACAATCAATATACTTGACTTGATCTGGCCAATACTGATTACCAACACACTTCTCTGTATGCCTAACTGCGACCCATACCCAAAGGACAGCTTGAGAACTTCAGGACTCACCAGATTCATTCATGACTGAGTGTTCTTTATTTAAATACATATTTATAGAATCAATATAGTTAACCAACGACAATTCATTTTCTGGAAGAATAACAAACATATTATTATCCTTCCTTCCACTCAGTACCAATTATCTTGTTAATATTCCTTGCACTCATGGAGCCTGAACAGTCCCCAACACTTACAACCTCAAAATATTATATGTATGTAGAGGTACTCAAACGCTCCAGCACTAGAATCTGTCAAAACGGAACCCAACTCGACCTACCAGCACTTCTAAAGCTGACTAATTAAAATGTTGAATTTAATTTCCTGAAGTCTATGCTCATGGTAAGAAGTTAATTAGTGAACTTTTAGAGGTGTTACTGGGTGGATTTTGTTACCATATGTTTCATCAAGCAGGCAATCTATCCAAAATTTACAAAAAAAAAAAAAAAAAAAAGATGTTAATTGAGATGTAATTGTAAAAAGTGCTCTAAAGCAATTACTCAGAAATTACAGCACATTTATAGTGTCATTGTCTGTATCTGATAGTCGTACCATTGCGGGATTGTGTGGTTATGCTTTATGTGGCGATAAACCAATAAAACAATCAGTCACCGACTTTTAACAATAAACTTATCAAAGCTCCTTAAGGTTGCAGGAGCTTTGCAGGAGAAAATCCATAACTTTTTCCAAAATATATGTAATATATTACATTTATATGTAGTATAATACATATATTTTGTAATTTTTGTAAGCGATCCAAGAAGCAACACATCATTGAATGTAAAAAATGTATACCATTGTACTCACACTTCACTCTCAAATACCTTTACAACACTCTGATAAAGGCGGTATTCACACTATTTGCTGTAGAAAATGCCATCATAAGGATTTATTGGTTAAAAACACATTTTTTTCTTTACAAGAATATTGTGGTACATTTATTGCAGGGCTGATTTGTTGGCAAACACAAACTGGTAATAGTGTAATTTATTCTTCATGAAAATGTGTAGAAGTGGGAGCAGTCATAGTGTTTATTTGGGTTTAAGTCAAGCAGCTGGAAGAATAGATAAATGTCGGAAAGAAGGATGGGTGTGCTGTCCTGGATTTCTGTCTGACAGCCACAACAATAACAGCTTTTGCTTGTTCCCCTGTCACTTACTGTAGCTGACAAGTTGTTCTGAAACGGCGCTAACGATGCAAGACTGCTGCTCCCATTCAGCTCTGCTCACTTCAAGCTTTCAAACATTCGTGACATCATTATCACACACATGCTGTTTTAGCCACACACAGATATGTGCACCAAAAAAATTGAGGTGAATTATTACACTACAAAACACTACACAAAATATGCACTGTCAAAGTCCAACATTGAAAGTTGCTCTGGTAGAGTTGCTCTGTGATGAAGCAGCAGTGTAAAACAAAGAGCTTACACCTCTGTCAGGCTAAACTTGGGAAAACAGTGGTTTATACTGAATGCTGACATCAGCATATAAGTTGCTGATGTTTAGCAGATTCTATATCATTTCTCTGTCCTCCAACTTAGTTTAGCGTGCTAGTATGCAAACATTAGCTGATTAACCCTAAACAGACTGGAGAGGAGGCTAATTAAAATGTCATTCATTTTGCAGGGATTTGGTTACAAATCAAGTACTGGAAACATCTGCGGCCTGACGATGTCACCAGAGAAAGAGTCTATGGATCACCAAAGCAATTACAGTTCATCCTGAGAGAGATATGAATGTGTGTACCTCCTTTCTTTTAAATCCAAGAATGCCAATCTGTAAGTACAACATGTGCAGACCATGAACATCTGTGCAAAAAGTTATGCCAATCCATCTAAAGGCCAATTTACGCAGGAAGCACTTCAGCCACGTTTTTCTCTCTGATGTTTCTCGGCACAGATATGCTTCTGTTTTAATCAATACTGCCGTCTTCACAAAGTGAGCTCAACCACAACCCAAACCATATTTTTTACACTTCAAGTCTATCTTTGCTCTTCATATAAAACAACCAAACAGTAACACATTCTGAGGGTTCCCAAAACACAGGTGGTTTACTCTCAATTTACACTCCCTGTGCCTAAATTCATCTTGCGTAGATACTGAGAGGACTGAAACTCTTGCTCTACTAATGTGCATTATGTAAAGCACTTTATATATAGATTCTGTGTAGGAAAATGTGCTATGCAAATAAACTAGCCTTGTCTTGCTTTCTCCCAGGAGCATATGTGGGCACTGCATAACCATTGACCAGTGCACCTAAACTTTAAAAGCCGGTAAAGAACTTTACTATAATATCCAAGATATGACGCATTCATCTGAATGTATCTCTGTACTTCAGGTTGATTAGGTCATTTAAGACTTCAAAGAAAACCATACAGTCTCTTGGGTAGGGTAGAGGTATAGAGAAGCAGATAAAAATACAGATTGCTCTATGAAATGAAGATCATGTGTTGGACAAAGCGAGCAGCAAGTGGTGTACAGGGAACAATCAAATATTTGGGAAATAAAATGAGAAGAAAGAATTAAGTCTGTGATGGCTGGATGAGCAGTACAAACACACTTTATTCTATTTATATTATTTATGTTTTGTTCATTTGGATTCTTAGCAGATTTTATTTGCCTTTAGCTTCAAAACGTAGTTCAAAATCCCTCACTAACCCCCTAAAATAGCCTACATGCCTATTTGTTTACATAATTTTATTTTTCACAGGCCAGCCAGCTAACAACAGTTTTTTGCAGTTCAGCCCTGATGATGCTATTGTACCAGGATACACATGGTGAATCCCATCCTTATTTCCATGAAAAGTTGCTGTGCTGAGTATGATCAGATCAGAAAACAGACTGGATCTATTATGGTCAGTAGCATTAAAAGTAAATGACTGCATAAAATAACATATCTCTGGGAGGCATGTATCGACCACGAAATAAATTCAAAGCCTTCGATGAGATGGAGACAGGAAGTCTCCCTCTAAGACTAACCACTGGCTTTGCTGAGAACACATTAGAACCATTATCATAATGCATAGGTGTGATAGTGGATGTATTTGCCTCTAAAACATGAATAGAGTTAACATTCAAATCTGGGGCACCCTAGTGCCAAAGACTCAACCTGGAGGCCCACAGTGTGCCAAGGGTCTGAAGCTTTTCATTCAACACCCAACACTCCAGCTGATTTCACTGATTAGTTCCCCCTTTGGTTTAATGTGTTCCAATCAGTGAATCAGCTGCACTGGCAAAAAAAAAAAAAAAAAAAAAAAAAAAAAAAAAACCATCTGTCACATTTCCATCACCAATAACATAGCTTAAGGTCCCCTGATATTTAACACTCATGTCACCAAAGTGCCCTGCAGATTTATGGAGCAGAGGGGGGGCCCAGAGCTCACAATAAGGAGCATCTTCACTGACATAAGAACAAATTATTACAATTAAGCTAATCTTTACATGCCAACGTGACCCAGAGCAATTTTACTTCCCTCCAAGTGACTCAGATCTGATTTTTTCACAGACTTTCATATTAGGTCCCAAATCCAGGTCGTATCTATTCTCTAACTAGAAAACCACTGTCAGAACAGTCAGATTGGAACATCTTGATGTTGCACTCCTCTACACATATGCATGTAGCCTTTTGTCATCATTCAGTGATAATCCCTCACAGTCCAGTAAAAAAGAAAGGAAGGAGGAGGGCAATAACAGCGAGGGGAGGGGTCCATGGAGAGACAGGGATGTTTCAAATTTGTTGGACATTAGAGAAGCTTTGGATAAAGCCAAACAGGAAGAAACACAGGGTCCCATCGCCCTTAATAGGTTCACCATTACAGATAATGGTTAAACGGAATACTTCCTTGTCTTCGAAAAGGCATGCCTACAATATAACCATAAATATGCATCTAAACATAAATATGCATCTAAATAAATGGTAGACTTGGGGGGTCTCAGCATATGGCACGTGTCCTGTTGTATGTGTGGCTATGTTTCCATATCAGCAGAGGCTAATTCTTGCCTGGAATGAGCTCACACGTGCAGTCAGAAAAATGAAGCTGAGAGGTCAGAGTTGAGCTATGACAGTAGCAGCTGTCGGCACAGTGGTGTGCATGATGTATGAGATCATCTGTCACTACAAGCCCCTTTTCTGCAGAGGGTGTGGAACAGTAATGCAACATCATATTTCCAATTCTTCCCATGGTTAATTCTTATCTTGAATTATGTCTGAGTTTACTGTTTGGTTTAATTTCTTTTTGTTTTCTTCCTTTTTATGTTTGCATGGGTGAGTCACATAAATATTGGTAATTTCTTCTACAATGCACTCACAAAATTACAACTGTAAAAAAGCATAATTCAAATCTATTTGAAAGCATATCAATCATTGAAACTAGAGATTTTTTTGTGCATAGCACAGAATAAAGGCACCCTGTTGCAGTCACGGCAAAGCAAAGGGTAATCTGGAGCACAGTTTCATTGAGACAGCCTTGTGTGGCATGAAATGTCGTGCCTTGATCTAGGAGCAGTTCGAATCTGTTTGAGTCTAACTTGTGCAGTTGTCTGGGCTGTGTTTCTTGGACAAATGCATTCTTACATGCAGCCACTGTCTCCGGGATAATGTCCAACTATGTTTAAGTGCATGTCTTAAAAGTGTGTTGCTTCATTTGGGTTTATACACCACTCACTCGTTTTTCAGTGTGAAATTCAGGTAGAACTTTTAACATGTAACAAAATTTAAGACCTGTTTAAAAGTTGTCACACATTTTTTTTGTCATTCAAGCGGTAGCTACTGAATACCAGAGGACACACTGGTGCCCACATGCCAGCATGCTGCCACACTTGAGTCAAAAACCACATAGGAAGGGACACAGCTATAGAGTAGAGACACTCGGATACATATACATGGTGTGCGGATATTAGTATTTGTGTAAAAGAAAAGAGGAGGAAGTATTTGTGTAAAAGACGGCTATAAAGCCCAGGGGATAAAATCAAAGAAAAGACTGCTGACAAAGAGAACTCAAAGATCTCAAATGACTCAAAATAACAAAATATATTCCTTGCAGGCCAAATTTGCTGATGCTTTGTGTACTTTACTCTTTTCCGATTTATACCCTTATGTCTTGATTATTAGGTGGTTAAAATAGATCTGCATGGCTGCAAAAAACAAAAAGTTTCCCATGTAAGTGCTTCTCACTAAGGGCACAGTTGGTGACAGTACCAGCCCTGCAGATATGCATAGTGTCCAATTCTTTCTGAGGGAAACACCAAAAGCCTTGTGTATTGTATGTGTGAGATAAAATGCAGCAGTAGGAAATGTGTTACCTGATGTCCCTTCACTTATTCCCCCTCTAAGGCCCAGTGAGCAGTCATCAGTAGGATCCCTTTATGGCTGCCGATTCTGTCCTGATGAATTACATCTCGCATCATTTCCAGCTTTGCTCATGCACGGTGGTGCAAAGAGCCCTACGTCAGGCGTGTATAAATAAAAGAGCAGTTCATCGTTTGGAATAAGGTTGCAGGATAGAGGCTATCGCTGGGGTTATGCTGTAAAGTATGAACGTGAGCATTTTACGTACAGTGCGGCAGGAACACACGCAGAGCCAATCATGAGGCTTGTCAAGTGCAGATAAGCATGTCCTATATTGCTAGTTTAATGCATCACCACATCGGAAGGGAACATGCCCTTCAACAACAGTACGTTCTGTATGTTCTCACAGTAAGCTGAAATAAACAGAGCATACTTCTGTCTTTCTGAGGATAAGTATACCAGTCAAAAAGCTACATTTACTGGCTGTAAGACACAGCATGTCCAGAAGTAACAAGTAACAAACAAACAGGCAAATAAATCATCTATATTGAACCTCTTCCTCTTGCTGTGATTATTTGCTTGTATTATTTTCCTTTGTCTTCAGCAGAAGGTTTTGTGTCATCCTTTGGGGTTCCATTGCACCAAGAGACAGAGCACTTTGTTTTGGTTTGCATTTGGATGGCTATGGAAAAATACCACCCCCACCAGCTCTGAGTCATGCAGAAAACACATGTTCAAGTAACTCAAAATACTTGCACAGCATCTATCCCCAAAAATCTAGTTATGCCCTGATCTCCCTTTCTTTCATTGGATTCTCCCTCTCCCCCCCACAGTGAAAGACAAGAAAAATCAATAAAATGCTCGACTTTCAGACAGTAACAGATAATATTAACGGCATCACCTGCTCGTTGAGACAAGGAAGCTTAACAACTAACCTGCCACTTAGTCACAAAGAGAAAGAAATAGTAACAACAGACCACTAGCCACATATAGCTGTGGGATTTGCAGAGTCTAGCGAGACCGCCCCCTAATTAACTGTATTTTCCTCTAAAAAATGCTGCTTGTTTGAGAAAGCACTGCTTTCGTCCCTTGATCTCGCTTTCTGCACATTATGGTCTTTACTTCCAACCAGCTTAATAGCTTAATAGTGTGGTCACCATGATCCTCCCTGACCCATCATCATCACTGGTTAATGGGATGTTGCCAACAGCAACACAAGCAACACTTTGCATTGCAGGGAGAGGGTGAAAGATGAAAGTTGGGGGCTGGCATGGTAAAAATGGGACATGACAAAGTGTAGGATGCCACATGCTTTATGGCATTGTGCTGCTGCTGTCAAGTGTAGGTGGACATTTGTGGACTCTCGTTTTAAACAAGGTATGTTGTTGAAGGCCAAGTAAGAGTACACTTGGATCCCAAAGGCTGTAAAACATATTTTAGTGGTGGCCCAGGGTGGCTGAAATCTTTTTGGTTGTTTTTTTCTTTGTTTTTTTTAAATCCTGCAGGCTTCTCTACATCTTTATCGCTCTGTCTTGTATGCAGTTGATGGTCTCTGAGGCAGCAAAATTCAGCGTTAATGCTTCGCTACTACTTGTCAGGATTGTTGGAATAGATTTTGAAGATGATGTAAGAGGACACAAAGCTAGAAAAAATTAAGAACCCACTATGGCCTTACTGACAGACTATACAAAGCCTTAACAAATCTCTCTGCCTTTCTCATGTCATCTCTCCCTGAACTCCTTAATATGACTACCACAAAAAACAATACAGTCCCAGAAAAGTCATTGTTGTAAATCTGAGGTGAGTGAAAGAGCATTGCATCTACTTTGGATGGTTTTACCTCAGCTGCAAATAGCTTAGAATGGCACAAAATCTACATACATGTGTAAATATTAACATTTGCACAATGTTTTTATCAGAGATAAAGAGTTAAAAGTTGCTCCAATTCATCATTATTTTGCCTACTTTCCTGTGAATATTTTACATTTGCTGTCAGAGGTGACCATGTTACAGATCAGCTGTTTGCCACCAAAACCAGCAAGAAAATTACCATCAACAACACCAGGCTCATCCTCCCCTTAATTCCTTAATTCCTGACCCATCTCAAGATGTCTCTGCATTTGCACCAGTTTTCCTGCATCATTCTCTGTCAAATCCACTGGAGTGTTTCTTTCTTTAGCTTGTATTGTCTCTTTCTCCAAGGCCCTTTTTTGTTTTGCGCTCTCTTGCTTTGCCATATTTATGTATTTTCACCAAGCCTTTTTCTCCTCCCGTCTGTCTCTATAGTCCTCTATTGGCTTTGTCCCTTTCCTCCACTGTCATCTTTCTTTTTAATTTTCTTCGTTTCAGTTCTTTTCCTGCACTTCCTTCAAAACTTTTTACATTCATCTTCTCATCACGCACCTCTTCAAAGTTTGTATTACCATTTTTCAGTCAAATTTTTTTTGTTTTGCTATTGTTTTACTCAATTTTGTACTTCAGGCTGCTTAGCCAGTTTCTCATGCATAACTCTCTGGGGTCTGATGCCAAGAGACGAAGAGCTTGGTTTTGCAATTTTTGGCGAATGTGTTCCAAGACAGGTGGAGGCTTCCAAGTAAAGCTGTGCAGTATCTCTCCTTGAGGTATACAGTATGTAAAAAAAAAAAAACATCAAATTGAGTTCAAGTTAATAGATTTTGAGTTTGCAATCTAGTTTATTTTCAACCTTAAATTTTCATTTTCTATTTTCATTTTCACTGCAACCAGCAGATCAATTGACAGCTGTGGAGATTTTCACTTCTGCTAACAGTGGAGGTTTCATCACCAGGTTGCAAAACACCAGAGTAAACAGTATCTAAACTATAAGAGGCTCAACAAAGATTAAGCTCTAATGTCAGCCCACTTTTGGCAGTTCTTGTAGTGGGTGTTCATACCGACAACAGTGCTTTGTCTAACAGAGGATCTTTATTAATCTCAGTCTAACCACTGTGTTGACACAGCGAGGATGAGAAGCAGAAGGTCACACAGCAAAAAAGTTCAATCAGGCTAATTTTCTGCTGTACAATGCTTTTTCATCTGCTTTCACATTCCACTAGACAAATGCATACAACTGCACAATTTATCACATAAAATAACTTCTAGAGATCATAACTTTATTTATGACTTAGATACCAATACCTGCCCACAGTAAACATCTAGATACTTATAATACAGAAAAAAAAGATAGAACATTGAACTTAAACACAAAACAAAGAAAAGATATTTTGACAGCTGCCAAACAACAGGCGTGTATTTTGTTAGTTAACAGCTAAAACATACAGTAAAATTAGACAGTTGTCCTCAGTTTCCTCAGCAAACTTCAATGGTGAAAAAAATTCACAAAATAAATCTCTCCTTCCATGTTATAGTCGAGATATGTTATCTGTCACATTCACTAATTGCTAACCTGTTGCTCTTTATTTGTACAAGTCGCATGTCTGTCAATGAGGTGCTTTAAGCCAACTTGGACATGTTGGCTCTCTTGATATGTGTAGGTTTGAAATATCTTTTACAGATGGGCTTCACAGTGTCCATGGACTGGCCCTGAGTCTTGGTACTTCTAGTTGTAGCTATGCCACTTTAAAGAACAACTGGCACGCCGACTCTGCCTGGAGTGGAAGCAGAGCGCTGCAAACACAGCGCTGCCTGCTGTTCCACAGCAACTTAATTTGAGATATACAGCTCTTAATAAAACTGCCCTTCAAGTACAGGCACTTATAAAACAAGGTATAGTAATGTTTTTAAAGACAGCGTATTGCAATACCATTCTGTTAATAGTATAAAATGCTACTTTAGTAGTTGCCACACAAGGCCATACATAGCAAGTTTAAGAGGTACACACATGAAACACTCCTGCTCTTTCAAAACCTTTTCTCAAATCCTAGAATGCTTTAGATAGTGCACACTTGAATACCCCGACAGCACCCAGTAGTGTCTCTCTGCTGTGTTAGCTAGGTACATTTTTCAGAATTGTATATTTCTAACTGACCACTGAGTCTACTCATTCACTGGGGAAGGAGACGCTTTAGAATTGCTGAGATTAAGTGAATCAACAAAGAAACTAGACATACAAGTATAAAATGGGGTTACAAAATTAAACTTCAGCTGTTTATTATGCTCTAAACCTGTGATGGCAGTCCAGTTATATACTAGACTGGCTAAAGGTGTGTTAAGATGATGTGGGTGGTATTTACTAATATATTTACAGCAGGAGTTATTTGGTAATTTACTATTCTGGCCATGTGTTTGCCTGGTGAATCAGGAATAACAATGTGATTAATTTTTAAAAATGTCAGAGGGTATAACTCAGGAAATTATTCTAATTAATTATAAAGTAAAATTACAAAGTTAAAGACCAGCTTGCCAGAAACTCTGCTCAAGTGCTTCAAGCAAGATGATCTTATGCATCATGCATAAGATGATCATCACACGCACCCGTCTTTAATTATAACTGAAGTATCCATTTTGTTGTGTGACTTGTAAATCACTTCACCTTTAATACACATACACACGACTCAAGTAAATTACTGTATGTTTTTAGGAAACAGTTACCAGGGTTTATAGCTTCTCAAAAGTCATTCAAGTTTAGTCATTCAAGTTTAATTTTATAATCAGTATAGGCAATCTAGTGGTGTATCTTCTCAATCAATGTTTTGATTAAGAAAGTTTAATTTCCTGACATTTGTTGACCTTAGGTGCTTAATTTTAGCTTCATCAGAAGCACAAGGATTTAGTACCTGAATGGGGGGGGGGGGGGGGTAAACTTTCCATGTAACTTAGCTGTGATTGTTGATTTGTTGGCACTTCAAGATAGAGTTTGTTTCTACTCCATGCAACACTTCATAGCTAAATATTTAATAATTCCAAAATTACAAGTGCTGCATACTGACACCTCATTGACAATTTATTTCAACGGACTATTACTTCAGAAAGACTATACTTTCACTAACAATACCACACTCAGATGAACTATCAACCTACAAAGATTCATTGTTGTTTATTGTTTAGGCCTGTATTTTACCTATTTTTCTACATGCTTTATGTCACTAAATAATTTGTGAATGACTTCTCACTGAAAAGGATCAAGAATGTTCATTGTTCCACAACAAACATTTCGCTGCTGATGACAGCCACGGTACACTGCTCTCTAGTAGTGTCTGTTTTTGTATGTTTTTTTTTTTCTTCTGTATTCTGCTGCCCCTCTCTGATCACCTACACCAGAGAGCAACCTTTAAGCATCTAACAGTCTGAATACTTTTCCCCCGGCTTTCATCGACCTAGAGATCTTTTTCGCAGAGATTTTGGTCAGAGACGCAGGTGTTCTTCGTAGGAGTTTGCTGAAGGCACCAATGTGAGAAGTGCTCAGGAGCACTCATCAAGCTCAGACAGCAGGGACTGTGCACTATGCTCATGTCTATACATCTAATGAATGTCCACTCCTTTGCAAATAAGATGAACGAGCTGCTGCTTCTCAACACCAAAAACCCATACTATGGCAGATCCACGGCAATCTGTTTCACTGAGACCTGGCTCAACAAACACATCCTGGACAGCACACTATGGCTGCCAGGATTTCAGCTTCCCTTTCCTTTCGGGGGTGGAATCTGCTTCTATGTAAACAAAGGTTGGTGTGTACAGATGTCACAGTGTTGAAACAGTCCTCATCTGGAGACCCTCTTCATAAACTGCAAACCTTTTTATTCGCCTTGTTCCTTCTGGTCAGAGTTTATATCCTACCGCAGTCCTGCGTCACAGAGGCAACACAACAGCTGGATGAGCAGGTAACAAGGGTGGAGATGCAACACCTAAACTCTCTGCATATCATTCGGGGATTATAACAGAGCAAACCTCACCCAAAAACTTCCCAAATACAGACAGCATATTAAATGTCCCACCAGGGACACAAACACACTGGACCACTGTTACACAGTTTTAAAATCACTCTGTTCCCCATGCTGCTTTAGGATTCTCTATTAACTTTTTTTCCTCTCTCTCTGATCACTGTCTGCTTTACCTCATTCTGACCTACAGGCAGAAGTTAGAATCTTCTAAGCGTGTGGTAAAGACTGTGAGGAAATGAACAGTGGAGTCAAAGCTGGAGTTACAGGCCTGCTTTGACTCCACTGAGTGGAATGCCTCTGAAGCTGCAGCCTCAACAAACTCGTTGACACTGTGACATCTTACATCAGATTTTGTGAGGATGTAAAACCACAGTTCATACCCAACCTCAGGAAACCACGCAGGAGGCCTAGAGAAGTGGGGACTGGTCCCTGGTCAAGCAGGCCAGAAAAAAGCTGACAAAGGAGATCAGGGTAGCTAAGAAGAGCTACAGTGAGAAGCTAAAAGCCAGCTTCACAGCCAGGGTCTCAGTTTTGGAAAGGGCAGCACATGATCCAGGACAGCGATGAGTCCGCACCCAGGCAGGAAGTGGAACAGCTGGTCCACTGATGCAGTCACAACCACCTGGAGTTGAACACCCTCAAGACTGTGGAGATGACAGGACCCCCTACCTCTCTCACTACCCTCAACACTACAGTGTCAACTGCGGAAACCTTCAGGTTTCTGGGATCCACAGTTTCCTTCATTTATTTTTACCAGTCAAAAAGCTATTTAATTTAGTCGTTCGATATCAAAGTCGCATTTTGTAACATTTTTTTAATGTCATGTACTTTGGGCATCCCACCGGGTTAGCACTACTTTCCATGTTCCTTCAAGGCTCACTTAGTCATAGTACAAACCTGACATCATTACAACCTTACTATTCAGACACTCACTCCGACTGCTCAGGCAAACCATTCGCCTTACATATTGTTACATTAGGTCAGTAGTTAAAATGTTTAACTCATGTCTGCAGTAATAAATTACAGATTTAGTTCTGCTCTCTCTGCTTCTTTTGTTGTGAAAATGATTGATAGTCACTGTATGATTTGCCTTCAGATATCAAATTAATTGATTGATTATTAAATCAGTGTTTTTGGAAAATGAATTACCATATTTAAATTGCATTATGTTTCTGTTGAGCAGCCAAAATAAATGAATCTGGTGCTCCTGAGGTAATTAATCTGTCACAAACTAAGATATGAAATTAAAACTCTGCTACAGCATTTAGCATTTTAAGCATATTTGAATATTGGGAGGGACACCCCCCCCCTCCCCAAATACAATATATATATAATTACATCCATGCCTGAAGCTCAGGATTGGTCTAGCTTTTACTCACTGAAATAATAAACTGCAGTTGAGTTTTGTTAACATGATGATGAAAAAATGACTCCAATGTATTATTTTATTGTGGCTGTGTGTATTGCTAACTGTGAGCATGTCTGTATTGTGATTTCTAAAGATTCGAACCTCCTTCTGACAATCTCTCAATGGCAGTACAGTGTGTGTAGTGGCACAGGGCATCAGTAAAGTGCTAATTAGATGCTGCAGTGAAGCATGGGACAGAGCAAGTGGACAATCACCACAGAGAGAGATAATTTCACAGTCTCTGCCCTGATAACTGTCTAACGGCTGCTGGAAGCACAACTGGCAGAGAGGCCCTGCTCAGTAATCTCACTCCAAGCTAAGCGAAAGGAAAAAAAAAAAAAAAAAAAAAAAAAAAACTATTGCGAAGGCAGGAAAGCAACTGTGTGCGTGAGGAGTTTCCACTAATCAACCAACCAACTTCCAAATAACCATGAACCTAATACAAGCTGCCCTAACTTATGTCTTATCAAATACAGTTTTCTAACATCTTTGTGGATAACAGTCTGTATGAGCTTATGATGTTGTCCCATATGCAACTATTCAAGTGTTAAGGATATGCAATTATTTGATGGCAGGTGCTTTTCATGGTGAAGGGGGACAATCACATTGTAAATGTATTAATGTATAAATGTATTTAATCATCTTGACAAGGTACTTAATTCACACTGAGGAAGTAGACGATCATATAAAATAAAAGACTGAACAATCAGCATCGTCTATGCTAAGACAAGGTCACTACAGGTATAAACAAGTTTAATTTAGACTTTTAATACCACTTTCGAAGAAATTTAAACCAAAGTTTTGATGGAAATGTAGTTTACCAAAAGCGAAAATCTACTCTTTCCAAGTAAACACATCAGTTCAAAATGAGTAATAACGTAGGAGTTTAAGAACATCGTCTAAATGTGTTTGATGTGAAAGGAAAAAACTATGATTACGGTCCTAAATAACAGTATTACAACGGTATCTGAACATTAATTATCAACACACTAGTCTATTATTAGCCTAATGCTATTCTACATAAGACAAAATACACAAAAAAAAAAAAAAAAAAAAACTGATTGCTACATCAAACCTACTGAATAATAATAATGTTTTGTCAGAGTTGAGGACCGTGGATTTCCCTTTTCCTTGCAGGTTCCTCTCTGTTTACAAAGAGCTTCCAATGCACGAGTGAACATGTGGACAAAAAAACGCAAGTCTCATCTGTGCTTCACATTACACACTATGCACTGCACACACTATGCTTGTGGTATAATTGCACATTTAGTGAGTGTGCCACATAACACACGCATCTAAAACCATAGCTGAAATGCAAAACACCCTTTCACTCTGGCAAGAAAAGTTATGTTCATATTGTGAGACATACTAAGACCTCATCACACCCCTGCTATTAAGTAATAAATAAGACACTATTGAGAGGCATCACAAACGGTCAGACAGATCTCACACACACTTTGACCAATTTTTTTTTTTTCTTTTTGTACAACCAGAAATATGGCTCTGTTTGTTTTTTTATTTTGGTGTCTTTTAGGCAACAGAACAACAGAAAGTAGAAACCAGTAGAAAAAGACATGGAGAAGAGTAAAAAAAGGCAAAACATTTATGATTCCATTTAGATGATCCTGTAATGAAGGCTTGCCTTGTTTCAGTGATGGACTTGTGACGGTTATTTATTCTTTTCATGATCCCCTATTTGCTGGTCTTGCCAAAAATAAGTGTGGTAGCCGCACGCACACACGCACGCGCACACGCACACGCACACGCACACGCGCACGCACACACGCACGCACACACACACACACACACACACACACACACACACACAGTCTATCCTTGTGAGGGCATTCATTCACATAATGCATTCCTAAGTAACCCTAACCTTAACCTTAAAACCAAGTCTTAACCCTCAAACAGAAGTCTGAAAAAGTGAGCACCAGCCAAATTTTTTTTGGGGGCAAACACTAACAAAATGTCTTCAGTACAGAATTACGCTCAAAATGGTCCTCATAAAGATACAAATACACTTTCACACCTGCACTACCTAAATGGCTGGGTCTCTTTCTCTGCTTCTATCTTGTTTTTTCTGTCTCCCTCCCTTTCTGTCTCACAGATCAAGCCATCCTGCCATGGTGCTGCTAGGTCACTTTATGTGTTAGAGTCCCTCCAGCCATGGGGTTCAGCTCAAATTAGCCCTGTTCCCTAGCAGAGGAAGGGCCATTTACACATGTTGCCAGGCAATTAAGCAGTTGTCTGACATCAGGGTTGGTGGTGAGGGCTGACAGCATTATTACATGTCAGACGAGGAGTGGTGAAAGCGTGATGGGTTGCTGTTGGACCAAGGCAAAAATAGGGTTTATGCTGCCTTTCTATCCTTTTTTTTTTTTTGTTTCTGTTATGTGTACCCATTGCACACTGATCACTATAAACTAAAATGAAGATAACCAAACTATTTCCTCAGACCTAATGTTCAGAAAGATTTTGACCATAAAACCTGCTGATAGCACGAACACCATGTTTTCCCCAAACAAAACCTGGCTAATGCTGGTTCAGCCACAAAAGAGGTGCTATGATGGGAGGAGATGTATGCAAGACACAGCACAGCAGAAACACAAAGTGTACGGGCTTTAGCCATGCGCCAGAACCTATTATCAGGATTCAAGGGCATTTTAAAAATCCACTAAGCATTTTGCATATCAAATCTGGATCCTAGCCCTAGTCAAATCTAATTATGTTTTTTTTTTTTTTTTTTTTTTTTTTTTTTTTTTAAATCTGTCCTGTCTGGCTGCTTGGCACAGTATTGAGGATCTGGATGCCTTGTTTAGCCAACAGAGTTGCTTTTCCAAGAAGTGTTCAACTAACCCCTCTAGAAAATAGAAAAACAAAATCAAATTAAGTTTAGTGTTCACCATTATCTTAACTAAAGTTGGTTGAGAAGCCAGAAAAACTAAAATTATACATGCATTTACGGTTTTATCCAAAGTGACTTAACAATAATATCCATGTGAAAAAAGCCACAGGTCTGCTGGTTTTGTTGAAGTAAATTTGTTTTGTTTTTTTCCCTCAGCACCAAAACCAGCTTGAAGGGAGTGCATTAGCCACCCTACAACACATACAATAATCTGGCACTGATGACAACTGTGCCACCAAAAGTGATGCACTATAATGGCTAAAAAAAAAAAAAAAAAAGAAAATCTGCTATCTTAAAATATTTTTACAATGTTTATTGCAAATTGTTCTGTTAATGTTAGAGCTTAACAAATCTTTCACTGACTGTAAAGCTAGATGGATGTGGCTGTCTGAACCAAACTCAAGTAATATGGTTATTGTCTGAAATTGCTTTTAAGTGCCAAAATGCAGCAACCACACTGTGATAAACTTTGGTCTTGTTTCTGAAGTGCTGAGAGGGCAGAAAAATGAGCTTTTACCTCAGTCTGGCATAATGATGTTTTTGCTGAACTGACGTTCCAAGTCAGTAGTGAGACTGACCCCTTGATATGGTTGAAATCACAATCTACTGCAAAAGGGTTTGAGCTATTCAGTGAGCAACTACTTTAACAATGGACTTTACAAGGAGCGGTTCATAATGCTACTGTCTTTCTGAAAGTTTTGGAGGCTCATAATAATCCTTTTAGCTTTTAGATGACTATGGTATAAATCATGTTGGATCAATCCAACTCCTTTGTCATTCATAAAAATAAAACCGGACTGGCCAAAAATCCACAGATCAAAGAGCAGTCTATGAAAAAAGGAAATGAATTTTGATGACAGTGAGTTCATTGCATGAGCTTTTTTCATAATCAATCTGGCTTCCTGGAGGGGAGCATCAGGTGCATTAGAGCAGCCAAGGATTATTTTTGTTTAGTGTTTTCTCTTCCCTAAGTACAGAGGCACACTGACCACTGATTAGTTTTTGAGCACAAATCTCTATAAAAACACTTTCGAAAGAAGGAAAGAGAAGAGGTATTACTGAACAGAAAATATCAGGTGGAAATCTCTGATGTTAATGTGCAGCAGGATTTAGAAGTCAGCCTAATCACAACAGCAAACCACTGGTTTTCTAGGCTATCCATCCGATCGACTGTTGCACCTTTTTCATGCACACAATCCACCCATGTTAAACAGGCAATCCGTCTTTTGTGGAAACATGCATGTTTGTCCTGACAACTGAACACTGATTAGCAGCATTACAAAGGAATCGCGTGTGTGAGTGTGTGTGTGTGTGAGAGAGAGAGAGTGTGTGTGAGTGAGTAAATTTGACATGTTTCATTTGGGTTCCATGCCATTTTGATTGCCCTGTCACTCTGTTCCTTTTCCACACTCAACGTACCTGTATTTGCACAAAAATACACACTCGCACATCACTTCGCATGACTAGCAGAGTCCATGCCTGCTCCCTTGGGCATGGTGGTCCTTTTATTAGAAATGTAGTCTATCAGTGCTTTTAATGTAAAAACGCAATAAAGTCATTTCACGCCATGTTGAGCAACTTTGCCACATTATTGTTCGGTCTCTGTGGCTCTCCTTGGTGGGTCAAGAAGACAAACATATAGACTCTCTCTCTCCCTCTCTCACACTCAAACACAAACACAAGTGCACTGATCTGGGCAACCTCTGTACCTCCTCTGTGACAGGTAGAGTAATACAACACATGAATAGCTCAGTAAATCTGTTTACACGCATGCTGCAACAGAATCAGAGGTGAAGAAATAAGCACTGCAGACTTTCACATATCAGCTGTCAGGTGGTGTCACCCACTCACCACTATACCTTTTGATAAACCCCTCCTGACACTCTTAATAGGACACATTCAGCCACTACAGATAATCATCTACTAGTTCTATTTTCACCTTCCAGTATTGAAAAAAAAAAAAACAGTCCACAAAACAACCAACTTGTGCTTGCAAACTTTCCACAGCAGGTACTCCAGGGAGAGTGAAGACTCAGTGAAAGCTGATGAGTTATGCAATCAAACCAGTCAGGGGAATGCTCATTATTGCATGTTTTTTGTTTGTTTAGTTTTCCTATTCTTTCTCTCCTGTTTTGCTCTCAGTAGCAAACTGTGTTGTCTCATCTGAGTGCCGCTCATCTCTTGGTGATACTGCACTCCTCTCTGTTTGATATGCATACCCAGCTAGCTGGTTCAAAATGTTCCACACAGTGCCAAGACTGACATGGCAACTTATAAATGAGGGTTCAAATCACTGAGGCTGTATCTTCCATTCAACCAGGTGCTTTTTCAAGTGCTATTTTCTTGGGAGGGAGTCTGCTGAAGAAGAGGGAGCTTTGAATAGGGGTTTAAATAAGGCATAAACAGAAATCTGAACCTTTTAATCTAATTTGTTTACAGAGAGCACTCAATTACTGTCTCAAGAACCAATGGTTAATTGTGTGCCTGGTACTGTCTATCTCGCTGACCCATTAACCCTTTTCTGTTAATCAGGAGGAGCTCCTGGACCACTTCACTACTAAATCAGATTAACAGCAGCCTGTTCTCCATCACATCCAAGGACACAGTCCAATTCTTGTAGCACCTGAAAGCGTTTCTTCTGACTTGTCAAACAGGATTTTGAATTTTTATTTTTAAAATTACTTTTTTAAGTGACATTATAAAGCACAGGAGAATTGCAACTGTACGTGAGATGCTTTCGGTTTAGAGACTACACTTTAAAACATCACTGCTTCGGTATAAGTCTCTTCATGGCTCAACACCACAGTACATCTCTGACATGTTGGTGTCTTTAACTTTAAGTAAATTTTTTTCAAGTTAAAAATCTATATTTTAATTTTTTTTTTTTTTTATTTAAATTCTTGCCTATGTACTTTTAACTTCCCTTGATGTGGCTTGGTGTGATGAAACATCTTAACTGTTTCATGTTACAATTAATGATCAAACATAAAACTAATATTACAATTTAACAGAATGAGATTTGCAAAAGCTGATATTTCCGCTGTGATTAAAACATGTTTTTATATTATACAAATCTAAAAAAGCAGAAACCTCTGAAGACTGTGATTGAGAGTGAATGGAGAAAGTTCAGGATATACACTACCAGTCAAAAGTTTGAGAACACAAGTTAAACTTCAGGGACATCAATCTGTTTATTTAGGAACTGTGAATCACTTTCACCTGATTTGGTGTAAATAAAAATGACAACAGGTTAAATGCAGAGGCAAAAGCAAGACAGGAATGGTTTTCCATGTGGTGACCAGAAATGCTCTTTCCTTATCCTTCCTGACAGATTCCTCTGAAGTTTTATGTTTTTCTGGAGTACTTGTCACAACTGGTAGCATGAGGTAGGACCTGCAGCCCAATTAGGTTTCATGCGTATGGCACATCCATACAAGTACATGCAATTGTAAAAGGATTTATTGTGTCCAGCACAGTTTCAAGGAGGAGATATCTCATGGAGGAGATATCTGTTACACCAGGAGAGTTGGCCAGGGCTGTAGAAAAGAAAAATCTAGCCGCAGGACAGGTATCTGCTCCTTTGTGTAAGATGGAACGGGCACTACTGCAAGAGCCCTATAAAATGACCTTCAGCAGCTACTGGTGTGTATTATTCTGACCAAACAGTCAGAAACACACTCCATGCTGGAGGCATGAGGGACCAACATCTTCTAGTACAACCTGTGCTCAGAGCCCAGCACCGTGCAGCTTGATTGGCATTCACCAGAGAACACCAGAACTGGCAGGTCTGCCACTGGCACCCCGTTCTCTTCACAGGTGAGAGCAGGTTCACAGTGAGCACACGTGATGGGCATGAGAGAGTCTGGAGACACCACGCTGAACAGTCTGCTGCCTGTAACATCATCGAACATGACTGGTTTGGTGGTGGGTCAGTGATGGTCCACAGACCTCCATGTCATAGTCAACAGTACCCTGACTGCAGTGAGGTAGTGGGATGAAATCCTCAGAGTGACTGTCAGCCCTTACTCTGGTGCAGTTGGCCCTGGCATTGATTCCACTAATTGGCCCTCATGTCCCCCTGACCTAAATCCAACTGAGAACCTATGGGACAATATATCTTGGTGCATCCAACACCACCAAGTGGACATACAGACTGTTAAATCACATATGAGTAGCTGTGATGAAATGACACAAAATAGATGAACCTATGATTTCAAATTTTATCTTATATTTTCTGTGTGACTTTGACTACAGCCATTATATCATGTTATTCTGAACAACTTACACTATGTATATATGAGTAAAGATTTTCAACTTGAATAACTTGTTTTATGAAGATCTGATGAGTAAAGAGACCACCCCTTTTTTTAAAAAAATCAAAACACAGCTTAATACTGATTAGATATAAATAGCAGCTACTTTTCTAATTTGTGTTCAATTCTTACTGATACTCATCTGCACATCCATTCAGCTCATTTTGAGACTGAAGCTACTTTCTTGTAGTTCTGGGCTGTATTACTGTAATAAGAAAAGAAGGTTTTGGTTTTTTTTTTGTAATAGTTGCTCTTCACAAAGTACACAATTTAATTATGTAAATAACAATTTGACAACAGCAGCATGGTGGATGAGTGGTTAGCACTGTTGCCTCACACCAAGAAGGTCATGGGTTCACGACCCGGCCTTTCTGTGTGGAGTTTGCATGTTCTCCCTGTGCTTGTGTGGGTTTTCTCCAGGTACTCTGGTTTCCTCCCACAGTCCAAAAACATGTATGTCAGGTTGACTGGTGACTCTAAATTGCCCATAGGAGTGAGTGTGAGTGTGTGAGGTTGTTTGTCTCTATGTGGCCCTGTGATGGACTGGTGACCTGTCCAGGGTGTACCCCTGCCTTTCACCCAGAGAGAGCTGGGATAGGATCCAGCAGATCCCTGCGACGTGAGCACATCAGTTAGGTTGACGCACACAGCACAGAGCCTGGAGGAGCAGCTAGCAGCAGCTCACATGCTAATGTTTGGGCTGCTGTCGCTGTGTAGGACAGAACGTCAGGAGTGGGGTCCATATTAAAGATAAAATATACAGAACAGAAAATGATAACAACTTGAGTGTCAGCGTTAATGATGAAAACACCCAAACAGACACAGCCCAGGGCTCAAAAGACGATAGCACTGAGAGCAAGGCTCTGAGGACTTTAGTTGTGTGGAGATATTTCAGGTATTTAACGTCCAACAAGAAGACAGCAGCATGCACTACAAACCATAAATCATACTTGACAAGAATATATGAATGTTCCACTAAAAACAGCTAATACCACTAACCCTTCTTACCACCTAAAGCAGCGCCATCCTCTAGAGCAGATAAAGCATTTCCAGTTCCAGAACCAAGCAAGTGTTGGTGGTCCCTTTAAACAAAAGTGACACTTGCTGCACAACAGACCTAGTTTGTTTATTTGGACATGACCAAATAAATTAATTTCTGTTCTTGTGTAAAACATGAAAGCTTTAATATTTTAGTATTTGTATATTCAAGATATAATAAATAAGAAAAAAAAATACAAATCAAAATTAAAACATAACTTTACATGTCACTCAGGAGTAAAAAGAAACCAAAAGTTTGCCTTTTATCATATCTTATATCAATATTGATTGATGCCAAAAAAAAAAAAAAAAAAATTGTGTTAGTTTCCAAGATTTCTATTGCTGTTATTTCTTCACAGTGAATGTGGCAACCCTGGGCACCACTGGCCTTTATATGAGGATTCTGCATTCAGCTACTGATTTATGGCTTGCAGTAAATAATACAGAAAAGAAACTTTTAAAAGAAACTTGCAAATATTAGCAACTGGGATATTGCTTTAAAAAAGTGCTGTCATTCAGCTGTTATTACTTCTCTGATCCTCTTAGACAGTATTGTTTTCCTAGTTTTTGCAGTTACTCAATTAGATAAGCCATTTTCATCACCCACCACTGTGACTGACATAAGAGTTTTTAAAAGGTCTGAAAAGTGTAAGAAGTGAGTCACTAAATTCATATATTCTACCTTAACCATCCTTTTTGTATACAGTGCATGAACAAAAGAACAGGTGTGCTCTAGCTCAGTGACCTTGTGTAAATGACCTGGTGCTTTGATGGTCTTTACGACTGCAGCATTACAATAGAGCTGTCTTTGTCTCTGTTAGAGAGCAGCATCACAGGCTTAACAGAAGTGGACAAGACAACAAATTGCTGTGTGTGCCTGCATACATCAAATGAGTCTTTTCACTAGTTAACTGTTGGTGCATTCATTTACTTATGTGTCTGCACTGACCAAACATCCACACTTAACTGTGTGATCATAGTGTGTCATGCCTATCTATGTAGATGCACTTGTATCCGTGTGTGCTGCTGCAATGTTGTGATCATTCTGACCTAGAAAAGCACTGAGACAGAGAGCAGATACTCCCTGCATGGTGACAGAATGAGGGGGAACCCAAGTGCCAGTGCTCAGCTTCACTGAGGCAGGAAGCAGTCTCACTCCGTCAGTAGCAACTCCCACCCCTCATACCCCCCCCAAAGTGCTGCTGTCAAAGGCTGCTGCTCCAGGATGAGGATAGGCATCAATCAAAAGTTCACCATACCCCTCCAAGAAACAGTTTTTGAATAATTTCAACAGTGCACACATCACACTTGTCGTCTGCATCAAAGATGCTAGCTGTTTCTCAGCAGCAAATCAAGCGTGATCGTGCTTGCCTCTTTCACTTCACGCTGATTCAAGTTGTAATAACGTAGGTTTTTAAAAAAGTATCTTTAATAGTCTTTAAATAAATCTTAATACCAAACATTCTCATGTAATGTGGTTTAAACAGTGACTCTATGTTGTGTCATATTTCACTGACAGATGAATATTTTGCTGCTGAAAAACAAAGCTACCAGAAGACAAAGCTTTAAGCTTTCACAGCCTTTCACTAGTTAACTGTTGGTATTTTCAGCATAACTGAGGCTGTCACTTGCTGAAAAACACTGTAAAGAGAAGGGAGATTAGGCAACAAGGGACCACATTTGTGATGTAGCATGGAAACTTAGGCAGATGGTGGAGAGGAGTGTCATACGAAGGCCATTCACAGCTGCACAATAGATTAGTCACACACCCTCACAAAATGCACGGCAGCTCACATTACCTTGTGACATCAATCAGACAAGAAGAATGTCTTTGCTGAAAGACCCTTAACGCCACACAAAGAGTCAAATTAACTTTCTTTAATTACAGTGGCAGCTTCCCACTGTGCACAAAACAGACAAGTAGCTCGTCCCTTAAGCAACCTGCAGTCACAGTGACTGATAATGACCCTTACACTTTGCTGGAGTAATGTGACGCATGAGGCTCAGGTGGATTTTCTATATGAAGGAGCGTCCAATCAGACATGGCAACAACAGCATCTAACAACCATCCACTCATGATAACATTAAATGTTTCTAGTGGTCAGAACCTATTCAGAGCAACAGCAAATCTGGATGAGGTGAGAGTAATTGTTAATTTATTATTGCTTAAAATAAACCTGACAAAGTGGACAGACAGGTTTGTAATTCAGATAGACAGACTTCCAAAGCATTTCAGAGTATAAAATTTGCTGACTTCTATCTATGTCAGAAAGCATTTCACAACATAACATGCATTATTCCAGCTACTGTCAGATATAAACCAGCCAAGCTTTAACTTCTTGGGTCCCTTGGGGCATTTTAGACCTTTGTTCTTGAGAGATCAAACAGTCAAGCCTAAACTCCAGCTCTGTCCAACAAATTAGCATCCTTTCTTTCCACAAACACATGAAAGTTGACATTTTGGTTATGTTTGGTTTGCGGCAAGTGTGTTGATTTCTTGCACCACCCTACTCACATATGCACCCTTTAGCCAAGAGAGAATAAACTAAATACAATACAAGAATCTAAGCTATATAAGCATTTGATAGGCCTCACAGATAACACATCTCACTCTTCACACACACTATTGTGCTGTGCTCCAATATGCATTGCTTCTAGCACAAGCCATTACTTAGTTTCCTCAGAGACAAAAACTGTACTATGGTTTTAATTAGGCTGAACATTTCATAAAAATAGGTGGATACGATTAATGTTCTTTGAGAGACGCAATGACACTAACTAAATTCAGGGTCATTGTCTTCCTGTGGCATTAGAGACACTTTCATATTATTTTCCTAAAACAAAGAGGTGTTTGAGGCTAAAGAAGACTTTTGTTTTATTTTACTGGCAGTAGAATATCCAACCTCTGTATATCTGTATTAGGCCATATGACATAAAAAAAACCAAATAATTTTACTATGTTAATTACTGTCAGCTCACTACATTGTGTGCCAGTGGATGGATTTAACAACAAAGCAGAATACTATAGGTTCCCAAGGGCTCTTGCTTCATGGCACAAGGCAAGAGGTGAGTCCTGTTCATGCAACACAGTCAGAGCTGAGGCTTGAAAAAAATCTGTTAACACTAATGGAAAAATGAGTTTCAATGATTGATTATTCTTACTGATTATGATTTTTATTGTTCCTTATTGTATTCTTGGTTTTTCAGGTTTCAAGGCTCATGTGTTTTTCATAATCATATCTGATCTTTATGTTCTTCTTGACCTAGTATAGTCTGACACTAAGGGACACAGTGTTCTCAAGGATGTTAGTGAGGAGTATCTGGGAGAAAGGTTCCTTAGGACACTAGGTGTGAGGAAGGGACAAGTAATAAGGGAGCAGGCCCAGGATGGAGGGTTAACTGTCGAATGAGAATACAGAGTTTTAGATTATAGCCTTATTAGAGAATCACTTTGTAGAACAATAGGGAAGTACAGACTTTATCTGATTATGTGAATGATTTTTTGCATTTATTTTGCATGTCTGTAAAAGTAGCAGCCTCAGTCTACTAGGAGCTGAGCACCTGGGGAACACCTGGGGAACACCTGGGGAACACCTGGGGAACACCTGGGGAACACCTGGGGAACACCTGGGGAACACCTGGGGAACACCTGGGGAACAACTGGGGAACAACTGGGGAACAACTGGGGAACAACTGGGGAACAACTGGGGAACAACTGGGGAACAACTGGGGAAGACTTATCAATTATGTTTTATTCTGTTTTGCTCCTTTCTTGCAAGAAATATATTCTGAAAATACAATCTGTCTGCACTCTTTTTATTGTTCATCCAAAGGGTTTTGCCACAACAACACGCTCACTCAAGAAAAGCCCGATCTGTGCAAAATCATCCTCCAGTGATCACTGAAGAAAAAGATTCTCAAACATCTGTACAGAAAGTGAAAACTACATGAAAACTGTAGCCCGACTACACCTGCAAAGTGTGAAGATGTCACAATGTGGAGATTAAACCATAGACACACTGAGTATTTAGCATTTTAACAGTCTCACATCACAACCAGTCCAGACTGAATAGGACAGTCTTCATAAGAGCCAGTTCCATCAGGGCATTTCTTCTCATGACTTTGGTGAGAGGATCTTGATCTTACCATCATATTTATTACTACAGTAACCAAAAAGTGCTATTTGCTGTACACTGTCTGTATCTCAACACAACACAAATGATGGTCTCACATGATGCACACACACACACACACACAAAAAGCAGCCATTTTAAAATCAACAATGCACATCCACTATATGAAAACCATCCCATAAAGCCGGGTCCATTATTGCCAACAATTTGCAAAGCTGTCATCAAGACAAATAGTTGATTAATCCATACACAGTTTAGTGAATTTGCATCTCTTTGTGCTTGTTTGAGTAATTTAAGTGAGCTTTATGACCTTTAAACACCAAATATTAATCGCCTCACACAGGAGGTCTGTCCCGTGTGCAGAAGGTCCACTCAGTATAATCCACTCACATCAGTTAAGCAGCACAAAATAATTAACTTAAGCGCATTAAACATAATATGTTATAGCTTGGAGCTGGCACACAGTCTTTCCTTATGGAGCGTGTTGGTGCATTGATAAGCATCAGCACGTGGATATGAGCTTAAGGTTGGGGAATGATGAATAAGTTTAGCACGTGAACAGGCCTGAAGCTAAAGTTGACCTAAAGCTAAAACACAAACACAAACACAAACAAAACAACCACCACAACCATGAGTGGGGAAATAGGTTTTCACCACGAAGCACAAGTGAATATTTATATGGCACTTCTACATAATTTAACGACGTGAAAGCGCAACGCATGCGCCAAAACAAAACAGGCTACCTGACACCATTACAGCCAGCAGCTTCACTATTACCAAATATATATATACACACACGCACGCGCGCACACACACACACACACACACACCGAGTTATTAACACTCACCTGTGTTGTCCTGCTGGTTCACAGAAAGATAATCCTGTGGTAAGGTCAGCCAAATGAAGCAGCGCATGGAAACTCCACCTGCAGGACAGACGGCAAAGTGAAGGCCCACAAACCTCCAACAAACGTAGTCTCGCGGTGGCAACAGCGAGGAAACGCGCTTATTTCTCTCTAAAGTCGTTTTTAAACAACCGAGTTCAAATGTTAGCATGTTTGCATCCCCTTCAGATATCACGTAAAAAACAAACAGGAGCAGTGGATGCTTAGTTAGTTAATTAGCAGCAGGTGCTAGAGAGAGGAGTGGGCGGGGATTTTACACCTTAAATAGACCCACCCACCACCACCCCTTACTGGAAAGCAGGCAGGAAAATATGAAATGAAAAATAAGAGACTGAAAATTTATTCTTAAAATAGCATCTATGTGACAGTGGTGTCCATTTCATGCCAGTGTAAATTCCTACACGACCAAATCTAACTCTGCTTTAGGAGATAGGCTAACTCATTAGGTAATCAAATGAATCAAATCTTATTATATGAGGAAAAGTATTAAAAAGAAGATCCACTAGATGGCAAAAACAGTGTTAGAAGTACTTCAAAAGATATTAGAAATTTAAAAATAATGATTAAACATACCAAAAGAAGTGAAAAAGATTCTGAGTGAGGAAAAGAAAGGTTCAATCCTGGCTTTTCTGGCGCAAGGATACAATGACCATCAGGTTCTTCTATCCTTAAAATTTCAAAGATGAATAGATAAATACATAGATGGATAATATATGATGAAGATGAATACACAAGCACAAGGTCAAATAACAGACACTGGGGACTACAAAAGACCAAAGGAATTGGACTGTAGCGGACTGGAGTAAGGTCATCTTCTCTGATGAGTCTAATTTTCAGCTTTGCCCAACACCTGGTTGTCTTATGGTTAGACAGAGACCTGGGGAGGCCTACAAACCACAGTGTCTCACGCAGTGTCTCTCCTGTAAAACATGGAGGAGGGTCAGAGATGATCTGGTGCTTCAGCAAGGCTGGAAACAGGCAGATTTGTCTTTGCCTTCTGTGAAGGACGCACGAATCAAGCCACATACAAGGTTATCCTACAAGAACATTTGTTTCCTTCTGCTAAGAGCATGTTCCCCAACTCAGAGGACTGGATTTTCCAGTAGGGCAATGCTCCATGCCACACAGCCAGAGGAATAAAGGTCTGCATGGAGGATCAAAATGGTGGAGAGCACACCAAAACACATGAAAGCTGTGATTACAAATCAGGGTTATTCCGTCAAATACTGATTTCTGAATGTTCTTCAGTGAAAACACTTTTACAAGTGCATAGAGATTTGTTTTCTTTGAATTATTCAAGTTCTGCATTTTTGTTTTTTGGATGTGATGTCATTTCCTTTTCTTTCCTTTCCTTTTCCTTTCCTTATGATCTAGACAACAATAGTTTTATTTGGAATTTAGGAGAAATTTTGTCAACACATCACAAAAAATAAAACAAAACTGTTCAGTTTTCATAAGCAGCATTTTAATGTTGCTTATGTTGATGTTTAGGTGGAGCTTTTTCAGCTACTTTGAACACACAGGACATTAGGAGTGTTTAGAGTTGTTACAAATAATAATAACAGTGGCTGCATATTGTTTAATTGTCTCAGTGAGTCATGGGAGTGTTACAGTGAACCAGCATGCACAAAACTAGCACCCTGGAACCAAAGTAACACAATGAAATTTCAGCTTTCATTTTTATGATTGACATCTTTGCTGACTGTGACCTATCAGAATGTTGATTGCTGAAATTACTTTTTCAGCTCGGCCAACACCAATATCCAAATAACCTACAGGTCCATTAGGTGCATTATATTCAGTGGTGTTTGACTGAAATTTGATTGAAATTTGTACTACATTTGGATTGAAACCCACTTACTGAAGGGCCCTGTACACCTGCACAGAGCTTTTCCCTTGTGGTTGATTAGATCTCTGCTCAGGGAAACTTGGGTAGAGCAGGTGAAGCTCTGTGAAAACATCATTACGCTTGTTGTCAAACACCTGCAAACTATGGGTGTATTTTTTAAAATGTTGTGTTAACAAGTAAAAAAAAACCCCAAAAGTTCCTTCGCCACCACATGTAATAGAGAGAAGGATTTATTATAACACAGAGAAGCATCACACAGTTCCTACAGCCGATGGCCTCTCATCCTGGGACAATTTATGGCCAGCCAACCCCGGTCAACAGGGGGCACTTAGAGGTAAAGTGTCAGCACTGACTAACAGCTGCACACATATTTATCCAGCAGCAGCAATTTATGGAGAGGGAAGCCTGTCACCAGATGTGACCCCATGGAACATTGCCTTAGCTGGGGAAGATGGCAAAAGAGCAGTGAGGGGAGGACGGGGTAACAGATAAAGTAGTAGCCACTGTACTGGATGTGAAGGGTTACAGGACAAATGCCTGCATTGTGAGAAATCTTGCTTTTCTCTCTGTATCGTCTGTATCTCTCGCTTACACGAGCCGACACACAATCACGCAGTACAGTGCAATCTCAATGCACTGGGGTCATCTCACTGCAGGGTCAGGCTGAGAAAAAGCTCAAAGTGCTGGAGAAAAAGCAATAAAAAGGTCTTAACAATGAATCCATGCCACAGAATGATAAATGATCACAATGAAATCAGAACTGGTTTAATGACAGCATAATGAAGTTGGGTGAAATTGTGGGTGTGAGGAAAGACTTAGAGAACATGAAAGTCAAAACAGAAAAGATACGTGCCAAATGTAATGAAAGTGGCAGTAGCGAGGGGAGGAGGGGAGGGGGGGTCCAGTGGTGAGGGTAAGAGGCAGAGAGGCCAGTATACCTGACAGAGCCTTATCTCATCTTCAGCCTGGAATAAAACCCATTTTCCAGCCCAGAGACAATAAAACACAAGGTTACCAAACCTCATACCCATCACACCCCTATTTAGAGAAAGTCCTTGGCCCAACATAAAAATGCATAACACCATTATTGCTCTCAGAGGTAGTATATGATATCAGGGCCAAGCTTACCTTGTTCGTGTGTGAATATGTGCGCAGAAGTGTGTTAAACTTCAATGTGTACTTGAGCAGATAAACCATGTCGGGGCAAGTAAAGACACTGAGAATACACTCCAACCCTGTCTTGCTTGCTGCTGTGGTGTTGTGTTTTATTTAGTTTTTGTTTTTGCTTGTTTGTTGGTTTTTGTTTTGTATTGTTATTGTTTTTTTTATTTATTTCACACAACAGTAATAAAGGGTCCTTTTTATAATCTTAAAGAGCAGAGGAGAAGTATGTGTGCAGGTGTATGTGCATACAGTATTTGTGTGGGCGCATGGATGTATGGGTGTGCATGCATGTCTTTAAACAATCGAATGTGCTTGCACACCCTCAGCATGCATGTTTGTCTGTTTCCCAAAGAGGCCCGCTCATACATTGACGTAAATGTGGCAAGTGGCCCCTCATAGTCACTAAGTGGATTGAGCTGTGTGATAGGCATATCAGGTGCCCTCAGGGAAAAATGCCATGTGAATCACATAATGTAATACTCCTCTGTCATAATGGATGACAAGTGTTTCCTGTCTGTCCACCCACCATCCCTCCATCCGAGAGCACAGCCTCCCTAAGCTTTGCCTGAGGAGACAGGAAAGCAGAGATGATAAGAAGATGGAGAGATCATGTGGAGAGAGCAAACAGACGGAAGGGACGTGGGGGAAAAAGACAAGATGCCTCTGTGCATTGCTGTGAGCCAGGAGATGCCCACGAGTCTTCAAGTTTCTTGTCTCATTCACTCACAAAGAGAAGACAGAAAGTGAAATGTCTGCAGTGACAGAGAAATAGACTCTGGCAAAGGCAGATGCAAACACAGGGTGGCTTAGGCTAACATTTGCCCAGAGCTAATGCCTGCTTCATTGAACTTTTGGTATCTCTCTCTGTGTCAGTCTTGCACACATACAAACATATAAAAACACATTATCCAGAAGAGATGTGAATAAGAAGTAGCATGCCACCATGTAGAACACAAGCCTGCTCTATTTTCTCATAGCTTTTCTAATTAGGTCGATTAATCCAATGCATGTTTGGCATCATGGAGCAGTTGGTGCAGTTCGCAGAGCATTAAGAGCAGTATTTGTGAGCATGTAGCAAATTACTACACAGATACTACATTTTGCCTCAGATATGGCCACATCTTAACCTGCTGCATGGCCTTATCTTTCTCATCAGTGGGAAACATACAGAACTGGCAGGACCAGCCATCAGACATTTAAAAGAAATGCTTCTTTGGCTCACTCATTTAAATGAAATAGACGCACTGAGCCAGGCTCTGGCATTCACAGACTCTTTTAATTGCTTGAAATGGCAATTAAAGCAGGAAAAAGAGCTATTTGTCTGGAAAGTATGCTTATCTAATCTCTATTTCACTTTAGAACGCAGGAAAGACAAGACAATTAGCACCTTTTAGAAAATACTGAGATATATCTTGAGCAAATTTCAAAAGCCATTTGGGGATGATGTGATCATTTGAGGATTTGAAGTTGGAACTTGGCACTCAGTTCTGTTAAAGGTGAGTGAGATGCTTCTTCAGTATCTAAAGAATGGGGCATCTTTTCATTCAGAGACTACACATATTGTTCCAGTCTGAATATCACTATACAGCTATTGTATAAGCCTTATTGTTACATCCCTTATTCAAAATAATGGATTTACCCATATTCACACATACTACACTGTGCACTCAAGTAGCAGCCATAAAGCTAAATTGCAAACACAATTATTTTAATGCCAGCCTATTTAATTAATTTGACAATGTATTAAAACATCTTCAGTATCTTAAGCAATTACCTTCAACAATTTTCTTCAAGTCCTCTTGGAAATAAACAGTATTTTCAATGTTCAATTTGAAATATTGATTTGATTTGATTTGACTCCCATATTGGCAAACCTCTAGTCATGTAGCGTATACTCATATAAGAGCAAAATTGAATGCATTTTTAATTTAATTTAATTTTGCATTCCACTGGACTGAATGCTGATGGCACCACAGAGCTCCACAGTAATGTAACGTCTATTAAAAATTGACTGATATCCATTCTAGGATCCATTCAGTCATTATTGCCAACAAAAGCAGCGCTTGAATGCATGATATCCTTGAGTTTCCATCATCTGTATTCTGAAATAGGGGCTTACAAAGTGTACATGAAGGAAGCACCACCACGAGGCAATTTGCAGTGTGAAAAATAGCTGTACTCAGCTAGCATTATTTGACAATGATGAAATGTGAGCTCTACATTTTCCTTCAGGTGTTTGAGACAGTGCAGAAAACTGTAAGAGGGTGATGGAGGCTTAACTCCTTCCCCAGCATTAGGGAGTAAGCCTGGCAACTTGGTGTGTTTCTTTGGTACTACACATCAATGAGCCTTTGTGTGAGTGTGTGTATTTTAGTGTGTGTGTGTCTTTGTGCGTACAGAAGCCCTTTATCAGATGCTGGCAGAGTATAGCACATAGGATCAATAGAGCTTTGGCCTGAAACAGGGAGACAGTACCTGAATCTCAGCCGGCCGCCACCTTTCCTCTCATTGATCTTCATTACCTCCACAGACTGGAGCTCGAGCAAGAAGGAGCTGGATACAAGGGACACACACACTCAGGAACACATACCGTACACACTCCCACATCTGCACGCATACACACATGCACACACAGACTATACCTTCACAAACACAGTAATCTTTCTGACTTTGTAGGAACCTAAAATGAATGGAGGTAAGACTCACTCGTCTTACAGCCAAATTAAAAATAAAGAAATTGCAAAACACTTGACAGACTTGTTAGATTCTTCTGAAACAAGTCAAAATAAATGATCAGTCTTTGAAGTTTTTGGGGAAAGTTCTGTCAACATCTGCATCTAGAATCAATGTGGTTAGAAAAAACTCTAAAACAAAACAATGGCCTTCAAATGACACTGAGAGGATATGGTTTGCTAAGTGTTGCTTCAAGGTCAGGAATGAAAAATCAAGTTTAGCTTTTGAATGATGGACACTATAGGGCAGCTTTTAAAAGCTACTTAGCTGATTTATTATTGCACTTCAATAAAGCTGATGACAGCAAATGGCATATTTTTTTAAAAAGAAAGCTGAAAATATGAACAGGTAAGCTCCAAAACTCTGGATGCTACAGTACCATTCCCATAAGGCAATTCTTCAGACTCTGTGTGTGAAATGGCGATTTCTTTCAAACTAACATGCTTTTCTAGTTGTTACTGGCTAAAATAAATGTGATTCAGTTCACACAGTTCCAATGTTTTTATTTTGGATTATCACATGATATCACTTGTATCTCACCTACCTCAACATGTTATGAAATGAAAGGTAAAATAAATCTTTATCTATTGGTATTCAACTGATTTATCTGTATTCATCTACAGTACATTGCAAGTGCGTACCATTGTATTTTCGTTTTTCTACAAACAACAACAAAATTGGATATAAACACACTTTAGTCAAGCACCAGCTTTCAATTAAGCTGCTGAAGGTTTTGTCTATCTGACGAGAGTAGTATAATTACTTTTTTCCATTCAGTTATTGAACAGAACAAACAAACAAGCTGTTTTACTCAAGGAAATAGTTTGAAATACCCATGTAATGCTTTAAAAATTTTGAACACTAATCTGAGACAATTTACAGTCAGCAAACCAAACAAGTAAATACAGCTGATGAAGCTGGCAGGTTTGGATGCATTGCTGGTGTGTCTCGCCTCACCTTGTCTCCAAGAAGCCAGGCATTTAAGGCACACTAGGGAAAAACTGAGTTTAAAAAGGAGAAGAAAAGCAAGGGAAGAGAGCGGGTGAATGAAAGGTGGGTTTATTGAATAAGCAATGCTCTCAGGTGCCATTCTCCCCTTGTGGCTTAAGTTAATTTAATTCTCCCCCCTGTCCCATCAAGCCTCGTCTGGAAGTAGACAGCATCAAAGCAGAGCTTGAAATCGCTAAATGATTGTAACTCAATTGTTGTTGGGCCATCATTGATTGTTTGCCCGGAAAGAAGTTGGAAGAGACACAAGACACTTATTTTCTCCACCTCTTCCACCCTTGGTAATCACTTTTAAGATGAATGTGTGTGTATGTGTGTCTGTGTTTGTGTGTGTGTGTGTGTGTGTGAGTGAATCTTTGCACTTATTATACTGAAGAAGCATCTGCGCACTGAGCCTTCATCTGTACTTGCAAGGTATATGCACGTAAGCCACTAATGACGCACAAAGTAATTATAGATAAGAAGAAAAAATAACATGAAAAGCTGAAAGTTCTCTGGTCACACACATAAACAGATGGGTAGTGCCTAAAACAGGTCATTTTTTGACTACCACTGTCTGCCATTTGTCAGTACACTGGCAGCCTGGTGTTAGAGAGAAAAACAAAATCTACTTTAGATTAAATTTAAGAGAGTAGCTCTCTTAAATTAATCTTTTCTTACCCAGTGCTCAAGCTCTTCAAGCATCAGCTCTGCCTTGTTATTCAAGAACTTTTTATAGTCTTCAGCATAAATTTATCAAATAATGTGCAAGACAAATTCAAAATGTATGCACACCAACTGCCTGTCCACACAAGATATTTGATTTAAAGAAGAAGTACTGTGCTGGTTTTACACAAGTTCAGTTTACTCATCACATGGAGTGTTATCCAGCCTGTGCCAAGCAGTTGGATAATCTCTTCAAAGGGTCTGGAGAGTTTTTTTTTCTAAAGTCAAAAACAAGAACCCTGATAACGTCAAACTGAAGGAGTTTCAGGTTGTCTTTTAGTAAAGGTAACAAGTAGTCAGTGGTAAGAGTAGTCAGTGACAGTCCAATTCATGTTGGTTAGTCATCTGCCGTTAGATCCTGATGGCAGTGGGGATGAAGGATCTCCTGTTTGGTTCAGTCCTGCAGCTCAGTGAGGTGAGTCGTCCACTGCAGATGCTTCTCTGCTCCATCAGGATGCTGTGAAGGGGATGGTCAGTGTATTCAGTGTAAGGACTCTACCTTTGTCTGTCTGCATCTCTCCACCACAGCCTCCAGTGAGTCCAGCCTCATTCCAGTCACTGAACCAGCTGCCTTACATCCTTCTCCTTTATGCTGCCTCCCCAACAGACTGCAACATAAAACAGCACGCTTGTTACCATAGTTTGGTAAAACATGTGCAGCATCTTCCTGCAGACGTCTAAGGACCTAAACTGCCTTAGGAGGAAAAGTTGCTCTGCCCTTTTTATAGAGTGTATCAGTGTTCAAGATCAGTCCAACTTGTTGTCCAGGTGTACACGTAGATGTACATCTGTCTACACCACAGATGTTGACTACAGATGTTAACTGCATATGGAGAGGACTTAAACCTTCAAAAATTCACCACCACCTCCTTGGTTTTAGAGGTGTTTAGTAGGAGGCAGTTTCTGTGATTCCATTCAGTGAAGGATTTTATTAGGCCTCTGTACTCCTCTTCCTGTCCATTCCTGATATGTGCAACAATAGCAGTATCATCAGAATACTACTGAATGTGGCAGGACTCTGAATTGTATGGGAAGTCTGCTGTGTACAGTGTGTACAGGAGTGCAGCCAAAATGGTCCCTGGTGGAGCCCGTGTGATCCAGGAAACAAAGCAGGGGTCCACCCTCATCCCTTTGAGCCTGTCTCTGAGGATGAATGGTTGAATGGTATTAATAAATACACTATGTGTCCAAGACCTTGGAAAAGCCATTGCAGTTCTTCTGTAGATTCAGGCTGTCCCAGACTGACCCACACTGCTGAGATCAGGGTTGTGTGGGGGTCAGACTATCTGCTGCAGGATTCCTGGTTCTTCTTGCCTCTGAAAACAGTTCTACATGAATTCTGGTGGGTTCTTTATGGTCCTGCACAATGAATCTGAGATCAATGATGGCATTGTGTGATAAGACATCTAAAGTGCCTAAAACTTCTCCACAGTACTTGAAAGTGACTTTTATAAATAAATAAATTAACAGCATTGCAGCTCACAAAAGAAATGTCAGAGCCACATCAGGGGGCGGAGGACCACTTCAGCGTCATCTGCAGATGACAAAATAGCAGCAATTATTGGTGAGATAGCTCACAAAGGCATCATGCTGGATGATAAAGTCCATCAATCTGGAGGCAAATCTTATTATAGTCAATTCAATGTGAAATAATGCTATAGACCCATAAGAGTCCATGATTATTTTAAAATAGTTCAAATTAAGTTAAAAATAAGGAAGAAGCTGCAGGAGGTTTCTTTAAATAAAAAGAATTTTATTTCTTTGTAAAAATCCTGCCAGAACAAAAAATCCTGCTGATTTTAAATGAGGCTCACTTCAAAATTGTACTACAATATAACCACACTGGGCAGACATGAGGTTTTACATTATGACATGCTAGACCTCAGTCCTCAATACTTTTATGGTTAATGTTTTTGAGTTTGTATGATAAAGCAGAATTTATGCAGAGCCGTGAACACATATATGGGGAGTAATGAACCATCCATAACATTAGACGGTGGTTACCTTCTTTTCTTGGTGGAATACATCCCTGAAGAGGATGTCTTTAAAGAGCACACGCTGGAACAAAATGAGCACAGTTTTTTCTGCATTTATTTTTATTTGTTTTTGTTAACTCATTCATTTTCGATTATAGTCCTGGGATACAAAACATTGAAAAGATTACTGATCATTGAGACTAAAACACATAGACTTTCACAGTCCATTTGCTATGGGTATCATTAAAATATGTTCATTTTTATTAAAACAAAATCTTTATTTCATTACTGTATAGCACCCAAAAGTAAATGAATAATTCTCCCTTTCTGACTGATCATATTTTAATTTCAACACATAAACTGTAATTTAGAGGGAATTTCAAATGTGTGATTTGGGGCCATTTCTCCCTGTTACTGGAGCCTGAAAAATGAAAAAAAAATGGGAAACAGTTTGCGACTCAGTTCAGATGAGAAAATGCTAACTACCGTAGCCAAGTATGATGTCAGACATTTCTGAAATAGATGTCAGTCAGGGAAAACAAACATGTCCTCCAACGCCTGGGCTTTGTTCATATTCGCTTGGCTTTGTCATTTTAAGAGGTACTACAGAGCTCACTCTATGTATAGAAATAGCAATAATCATAATGAACTGTCATATAATTTATGTTTCTCCTGACTTGCTCCTTGTCTTAGCTTTAATGACTGGGCTTTTATAATTGATAAAGATGACATAATCCAGATAATAAAGCATTTGTATTACACAAAATAAGGACATATATTGTTTTATATGTTACACTTTGTGTATGAATAAATATGTACTTGTTTCATTTGTTTGCAAAAGTCATTTGCAGACACAGAAATGCACAATATGTTTTCCTATATACTGATGTTTCTATGAGACCTCAGAGAGGTGCAACTCCCTGGTAGACTGTTATAAAACTCCAATACACCAGTAATCTAAGTAGAGGTGTAGGTGTATGACTGCAAAAACGCTAACACCAATCACAGATATAGAGTATTAAAAAAAAACGTGCATTTAACTGCATTTTGTAGCTGGAGTCTCTTGGCAATGGGAGATTTCACTTTGAGTCAGTATCTAGTTGCAATACGAATAACTGCAGCTCCGAGTGCATCAGTGCTGTCTTCAGCATTTAACTGGGGTTGATGCCAGTGGCAGCGGGACTGTCGGTTGTGAGAAGTATCACAAATGGATATAGAAAAAATATCTCAGCTCTGGGCACCAAAAAAGTGCAGGGGCAGCCCTTTTCTTGCTCATAAGAATTCATTTGTCACTCATATCAGTTTAATTCATTTTTTTCTGTTCATTAAACTCTGGCAGCATAAAATAGGAACAGTGGTTGTGCATAATATGCTCTGTAGATACAAGATACAGTAAAATAAATGATCTGGTTTAGGTGTGGTT
Organism: Mastacembelus armatus; assembly: GCF_900324485.2. Lineage (NCBI taxonomy): Eukaryota > Metazoa > Chordata > Actinopteri > Synbranchiformes > Mastacembelidae > Mastacembelus > Mastacembelus armatus. The sequence goes on along the minus strand of NC_046643.1, from coordinate 7,641,895 downwards.
CCACTTATAGTCAATGCTGCGACTTGCTGAACTGTAATAAGTAAAGAAATACATAGATTAATAAACAGTGGCTCCACAAGTAATTTGCTCAATCAGAAGCTGATGATTCATTGAAGACGTAGGGAATAGGACCCTGAGCAGAAGTTCCCAGCCCCTTTTGGAAGGTGCTTATGTGTTATTTATTGGAAATAAATCTACCATACGGTACTTGTCTGTCATAAAGTTCTGCAGCTTGATGATTTCAAACTGGGCTGACTGCTCCAATCCTTGTTTATTTGTTTTCCCAGCTATATTCTTGCTATGCCGCTTCATTGGTATCTTGTAGAGCATCTTGCTGAGTCATTTGGAGCCAAACAGAATCACAGCTGAAAACTCATTACAAAAAAAGACTAGAAAAAAAAAGAGAGGTTGACAAAAGAAAAAGAGCAAGTGCTGGTGTTTTTTAGAAGAAAAGTTTTTAAAGTCTTAGAAAAGTTTTAGCAAATAAAAAGTAAGTAAAGAAAAACATCTTTTGTTGCTGAAATCATTCAGATGCCTATGTGGCCAATATTCACTCAGATAAAAGCTGAAAGATTTTTCTTTATCATGTCTTTTCACATCTGAGAAATGTATGGATCCAAACTGATTAGAAATCTGTGGCTGTTCAAGTTCTGCAACATGTTAACTGCTATTAGAGTTGAGATTTTATCATCTGTGCTAGACTAATGGATATTTTAAGCTTTCTCTTCTTGTCTACATCTATCTCATTAGTGACAGTAAAAAGGTCAGTTTCATGACTCAAATCACTGACACATTTAGTAGCTTTGAATATGCTGCAATGAGTCATGCACTCTTCCCTTTGTCAAACTTTCCATGAATGTCTATTATGGACATGTACTTTTAATTTCATATGTGGGTTGCTGGATTTGTTAAAACTGTATAAATAAATTCTCTTTGTCATCTACATCACATGTATTTACCGTTATTTCTCCACAACTCCTCTTGATCGTCACCCATCTGTTTAACTTTCACACCACAGTATAGAGGAAGCTCTCACACACTCACTCAACATTAGGAGTACAATCTTTTGTAGCCAGTATAATCACCTAATGCCACTGAGCATGTCATTCCAATTGCTGTGGTAATTAGAAGGCTTTGGTCTGAGTGACAGGACCTAACTAACAGCACTGTGCATGTCTGTGAAAACTTTATTTCTCCAGTGGAGAACCACAGCTTGAATAAAAAGGGATAGCTTTGCCTTTCCACGCCGGTTGTAACAGATGCGGCAGAAAAGAACTTAATTATTAACCACTTCTGCTACTTTGCTCTGTCGTTATGGGCTGTCATTTATTTCAAGCGATTGTAGTGTTCTAGAACCTAAAACATAACAAGAGGTTATTTTAAAGTTTGAAGAGCTTAGAGAAACCTGTAGGAAAATCTGCAAGCTGCAATTAGTGTGGCTGATAAAATACAGCTTGGGACATTTTAGATTCTGAAAAGGAGTCTACTGAGGTACGAGCTTGGCGTCAGCTTCAATGCCTGATTGGAATTCTTTCCAAAAAGTTAAAATTGCCGCCCGTAGAGACTAGTGCCACTGAAGAATATTTAGACTATTCTCCACAAACGCCTCACTTAAATTCATATTATATCTATTTAAAATTAATTTTCATTTATTACATCTTGGGCCTTATTTTGGCAGTGTTAGCACACAAGGCAAAAGACATGAGGCGTCAAGCAATAAGATTTAAGCAATAAGATCTGTTTTTACTTAGCATTATTGAAACAGCTGGTTTTTAAACTGTGATGGCTATTTATGCAATAGACAGTCTAAATAACATATTTAACAAACACTTGAGATCCCTCAGGTGTTTGTTTTACAGTACATGGTGCTGTGGGTAGATCTTGCTTGCTGGTCCTTGCTGACCTGAGGTCCCTCAGGTGTTTGTTTGGCTCACCTGGAGGTTGGTTTAAAGCCTGAAAGTTCATCTGACCACTGCTGTTGTTGTTGTTGTTTCCTTCGCCTATTTCTTTGGAAGGACAGAAATGTTGCTCTCTTGGTTAGTCAGTCTGACAATCATTGAATGGATGAATTGTAATGATTTTGCTTATCCCTTTACATATCCTGTGTTGACGCCATAGGTCTGACTTCATGAAAGAATAAGCTTGAGATTGATGGATTGCCTTTAAAGACATCAACAAAGCCCAGAGAATTAAACATAATTACTTTGATTTTGACCTGCTTGATTTTTCATCTATTTCCACCAGCAAGTAAAATTTTACACTAATGAAACATTGCAATATTTTTAATTTGAAGAAACATTCATATTTCCTAAACAATTAATCCTAATGACTTTGATCATCCCCCAACTTTCATTTGAGTGTCACCAGTAAATTTTGGTTAGAAGTGAACTATTAAATGGATTATGGTTAAATGTAGGAAATCATGTGGATGTTAGCACAGTAAAGCACTAAACTAAAATGGTAAATATCACTTGCTACACATGCAGAAGTTGGCTTCCAAGAAGGTGTAGAACAACATTAATAAGTAAATATTGTGAAAACATATGAATATGGCTTCTTGTGGTTAAGCAGCCCACTGATTAGATGAAGAAACCCCTGTCTTGTGCAGGGCAGCAAGCATGTACTGTAAATGCAGTCCCATGGTTATACAGGCAGTGTCTAAATACTTAACTCTGTCTCTGAGATAAGAAAATAATTTTTCAATATCATCAAGCATTACTTATAACATGAAAAGTTAGATCAGAATTTTCAAATGAAAGCTGTGGCTTAGTTTTTCTAGACATAAAATGTAAACCACAAAAACTATCTTAGTCCAAGGAATTTACATTAACAAGGTGAAAAATTATATTCAATTAATAGTCCTCCAAGTTAATAACAGACAGATATTACAGACTGCTTAATAAAAATATTCCACTCTTTCTGACAGCAAAACAATAGAGTGCAGATTTACATGCAGGTCACTGCTTCCTCAAACACCACAATCACGGCCAGACCCTCATACAAAAAGGAACGGTTGCTTTCCAGAATAGCAAATCCTGGTCTACTCAGAGTAACAGAAAAGACAATAAATGACATGTTACCATAGCACAGGACTAAATCAATTATGTGTTATTGCAATGCAAAATGATAGATGACACCAGTCCACTGCGACCAAATTTGCTCAAGAAATGAAAATAAAAGAGATTCACTGTTCTTCAGTCCAGTTCCACAAACAAATCAGCCTCTGGTTAATCTAGAACTCTTCAAAATGTAACTATTTATTAACTATTTAAAACTTGAATGTGCTGCAGGATAGCTCTCACTCTAAGTGGGTAGTACATTATAAATAAAAGTACAATATTATTTTAACATCCACTGGGTGGTTTGCATCCCATAGCCTATAAACGTGGTAAAACATGGCTGGGGATTTTTGCTCAAAAAATATTTATGCAGGTTTGCCTGGATTGTAAACTTCCCCAAAACGCAGCAGTCTTTACATTGTGAAAAATACATTATAGTGTAGTTGACACCACACTACGTATTTCCAGAAAACCTCTTAAATGACATTACAATTTAACAAACCTTTCTCTCCAAAGACTAGCATCCCGTGAAGTCAGTCTGCTCAACAGAAGACAGAAGGAGAGAGAAAGAAGATGGTGACCTCCTCGAGCGTGCATCTTGACATCATACTCAGTGGAGGTGAAGACATGGTGCTGTCACAACACACAGAAGGGTTTGGTGGTGGGGGGACCTTGTGCTTATGTCACCAGCTCTCAAACTGCAGAACTGAGCAGGAGCAATGATTGTAATAGTGATGGGTCAAAGTTTAGGGGAAAAGGATGGGTGGGTGGGTGGAGAGTGGATAGAAACAGGGTAAGGTGGATGGGTGAGTTGTGGGAGGGTGGTTTGATTAAGATGATCAGCTTAGATATTTGAAGTAAGATATTTGAAGTAAAACACAGTTCAGACCTGGCCAGTGAAATTCTCTGTGCAGCAGTTTTACACATCAGTATATTACTATCAAATCAATACTGAGAGTTTTGTATAAAGAAATAAAACCACTGTTAGCTTTCTACTGAGTATTATTTACAGCTTACCTGAAACAATAGTAATAAGGCCATATTTTCCCTAACACCTTTTAGTAGTTTGTGGTGAGAGACAGAAGCTTGCAGTCTGTAGTTATGGTTTTATCCATCCATCCATCATCTACCATTTATCCTGGTACATCCAGGGTCACAGGGGGCTGGAGTCGGTCCCAGCTGACACTGGGTGAGAGGCTCAGTACACCCTGGACCGATCACCAGTCTATCACAGGGCTGACATATAGAGACACACTCTTATTCACACCTATGGGCAATTTAGAGTCGTAATGGTTTTATTTATTTGTTTATTGATTTTTTGGAATATAAAACTTTCTTTGATTTGCTCATATACATGCAAGCAATAAACTTGTCACTGGATTTTATTTCACATATTTCTTAATGGGGCTTTGCTTCTCCTTCATGCAGCTGGAGTAGTCTGCAGACACTGTGCACACTATCCACTGTGCAGAAATGAGGATTCTCTCATTTTTAGTGTCCGTGCTATCTTGAAGAATTAGAGACAGGCTTTTGGCCAATCTTTAAAATGCTTTCTGCTGGGGTGTTTGGGAGGAAAATGTCCAGTTATACCTCCATCTAAATGTCATGCTTGTGAACCGACATCATTAAGCAGTCAGTCCTGATGCCAGAGTGAGTGACTTGTGTACCTACCAATCTACTTCAAATGTATTCTAATAAAAACAGTTCTGAAACACGTCCCTTTTAGACATAAATCTGCCTACAAAACCTTTAAAACAATCACTTTGGAAACTGCTCTTTTCCAGGATGTAGCCATTCAATGCACGGCACATATGGTGTTGTGTAGTCTGATTTTAAATAAGACAGTTGTCATTTACCTGCCTGTGTGCTGTCACACATGGGCACTTCCTTTTTTGATTATTTTAAATATCTCGGAACTGCTTTTCCATCCTTGATCATCCAGTCTGTATTATTGCTGCTGTCCTGTTTGTGCTGTTCATCATCATCTTTTGGACATGATGGGTCTTTACAGTTTTATAACTGTTTCAAATAAGTGACTAGGAACATCAATTGTTTTTGATTTAATTTTAGAGGGAAAAAATGTGGAAATATGACCACAGAATTTGTTGTATTTAGGTGTGGTGTCAGATTGCAGTTCCTCACACGTATCGGAAGAACATTCCTGTGTGCTCACCCTGTCAAGGACCCTAATAGAATCCTCACATCGTTAGTAACAAAATGGGAGAGAAAAATGCCTAGGAGACATGTGAAGAGAGAACACTAGAAAGAATGTGACTTTTGCTGTTGTCATTCTAGGAAGGCACTGGACTTTGCAGCCTGCACAAATTGTATCACTCTAGCTGTTTGTGCTAATGTGTTTCCGTAGGTCCATGTTACCTGCGTCAGAAAGGGCAACCAACAACATTTTCTGGCAACAGTGATAACCACCTGTGCTGTCATAATAAAAAACTGACACAAACATACCACAGCAGAACATTAGCAAAGGAAACTGAGAGAGAAGAGAGAAAGGTTCTGCAGCTAAAACTGAAACTCCAGCTCAGGTTCAACCAAAGAAACAAACCCAGTGTAAAAATAGCCTGAAGGTGCTGTGGCACAGTTGTGACCAGCTGCAAATAAGCAAATGTGCCGACCTGTAATGTTCATCCCAAGCTACTTCAGACTAAATGGATGAGGGCAGACATTGCCCCCACCTCATTTAGAGCAGAGACATATGGATTAAATAGGCTGAGCATGTCTTTGTATACAGTACTTACTGTGTTGAAGTGGGTGGTTAAATGAAGTGAGTCTTGATGAACTACAGCTATAGGTGTATATATAATGTAACAAGCATTTCTTCAGTTTCACCTAAGGACTGCTGGAGCTTGAGATATTAAATCTGTTGGTCGATATAACCAACATCATGTGAAACGGCTTGCTTCTATAGAATAACATCACTACCTGAAAAGCAACTCTGACTTGGCTGCTGGCTGCCTCTTTCTTTTTCACAGATGATGTGGCTGCTTTGTTTTTTAATAGGAGAGATGTGATCCTCTCTTTTTCTGTGTACTTAACATTTCTCATCTCTCTCTCTTTCTCTCCATTTCCCTCCTGTCTGTAAAAAAGAAAGAAAGAAAGAGAAAGAATGAAATGATGGAGCATCAGCATTCTCTAGAGGCCATTGCAGGACATAACATATTCTTTGTAGAAAGGCATTAATCTTTCTCTCTGTCTGATCCTTCTTCTGTCTGTTTCACTCAGTGCAAGATAGTACAATATTTATCACAGAATCCAGCCCTGTGCAGAGTGTACTGTTTTAGGGAAGGTGCAGTGTGACATTTTCCTTAAAGAAAAGGACACAATGGCATTAAAAAGTGGTGCCAAATTAGAACATTACTTATAAACACCCTAAACGTACACTATTCTGGGGTCTGCTGTTCTTTTTATCCATTGTCTGTAAAGAATTCTGACATCACGTTAGTTTTCAGCTCCTACATATCTATGTACTTCCAATGTGTGTATTTCCACACTTGTTAGTCTATTCTCATGCAGTAACTGCACTTGTTGCATTTTTCACAACAACAATCAAGTGGGTGTGTCAGCACAACCATTTGGAAACTAAAAAGTGAAACAGACCAGCAGGTCTGGTCCCCTCCCTCCTGTGGTATGTACAGTATTGTCATGAAGATGCCGACACCACAGGCCCATGAAAGGTTTTTTTCAGTTGAAAATTTCCAAGTGTTTTGTTTCAGCTTTGATTGTGAGCTTTGTTTATTTTGTGAGTTAAGATGGAAATCCCCATTTCTCTTTTTGTGCATGTACAATCATTACAGAGTTTACAGAGTATGGCAGTAAGCAGACAGTGATTTAAAGGTTAAACGGCTGAAACCAGCACACTCAAACGGACCCAAGTGCTCACACTGGCTCACAGAACAGGTTTTGCATCTACTACATATCATAGACAATATCATGCTGCTGTGTCACCTGCCAGTTGCTTACTATTCTTCTAAATGCCTTTTTCATTATCAAATCCTTCCCACTCCCACGTTCAGCAATTTGTTACACATTTTGCTGCTCTGTCACTTATCTGCCTTTAAAACACACACCCTGGGGCAGGTTTACTTATGAAAAATAAGTCCACATTTCAAATGCCAGTGCACCAGCATAATATTGTATGTGTTTCTCATGTGATGCCCCACCCACCCAGTCTATTCTTTGACTTTTCCAGGAGATCCACACCTTAAAGACACCCATTTCAATATATTCAGGTCAGACGAAGTTAGTCAGTACTGTACCAAAACATGCTGGGAAAGACACACCTGCCAGGAAATACCTCTTTGACACTGCTTCCCAGCGTTTAAGGTAAGGTGCTTTGTTGGTGTTCTAAGAGTTTCTTGACCAAGAAAATAGATGTGATCTCAATTGAGTTTTAATTTAATTTCATAAAAATACCACAATGGGTTACAGAGGAAACAAGATACTAGGACACTAAAGGGCAAGAATATTGTTCATTCTGTTCTAGTTTCTGTCGTATCATACAACTAAGGAGCATCTTACTGTATATGTCAAGGGAAGAGCTTAGTCTTGGTTCGTACAAAAGATTAAGATTTGGAAAGACAGACAACTGGAAGTAGCATGAGTAAAACTGTAACTTGGATTGCATGTGCTCTGCTTCTCTAGATGACGTGTTACCTTTAAAAACTTTAGATTAAAGGTAAAAAGGTGAGGTGTGAATGACAGAAACTGAGAGAAAAGCATTACTTGGAAAAATAAAAGTACCTCGTTACAAAAGAGCAATGACTCATACAGTATAAGACAAGTGTATTTTTTGTGGTAGAAGAAGGTTTGAAACTAGCTCAGCCTGTTAAGCGACTCAAGCATCTCTCACTGTGTGAGATGAGGTGATTAATGTATGTACACAAGGCACTAAATAAAGCTGTAGACATAATAGATTTTAACTACAGTTTGTTTTCACCTGTTTGTTAAGGATGTTTATGGTTGTTGATTTGTCCCACCCATTCTCCTAATAAAGCCATAAATATTCACTAAAGCCGTATTTGCTTTGTACTGTGGAGGAATATTGAAATCAGATGTCTCACATAACTGGCGATTTCTCCATTGAAAAGCCTGTTATGTCTTGTCTATCACTACAAAGGAAAAGAAAACATGCTACAATGAGACAGACGAGGCTGGCTGCTGTCGGCAGGGGAGGCAACATTGCAATCTAGAGAAAATAAGAAAACAAATGGTGCAGGTCCAGCTTTGCCATTTCCCTGAGACAAGATATATTGTTGTCTCTGAGGCTTTCTTTCCTATCAGGTCTGAATTTAGAGAAAAATCACATGCTCTCTATGTTTGTGCAAAAGCAATGAATTATAAAGTACATGCTTCTGTGTTAGGATGAGCATATTTGTGAATTTAGCAGGCTTCTGAATCATTTTTTCCAAGTGACATGCCTTAAGATTCAAAATAAACAGCATATTTTCAATGGAAAACTATTAAAGTCTCAAAGGCACTGGCTGAATACCACTAGTATTATTCTCCACATACACATGTAGGTAACATCAGCAGTGACCGAATATGTCTGGATTTGAGTAGTCTGAGAGAGAAAATAGTACTGCTTTGACAGCTCAACATGTCGACACTCATGCCAAAATGCTCAAGGAAATCTGTTTTGGAGCTCAAATACTCAGGATTAGATGAGACAGAACTGAAATGGAACACTGGACAGTCAGGCTGTGATCATTCATCAGAATAAGATGTAAACATATAAGAGAATTTTTTTTGCTGTTGTGGAAGAGAAATCCTTGTCAAGTTGTAAGGAATGAAAGAATTAGCAGAATCTAGTTGTGCTTTCCAGGTGTGAGGGCCAATATGGAGGTTGTCACCTTTAAAACAAAACAGGTGATTCCCTGTCCTAGAGCCAGTGTTTGCTTTGTCCATTCTCGACTACTGTAGAAACATGGCCGCACAATATGGCTGCCTCTGTGACAGGAAACTTGCTCTCTATGTTTAAGGTGAAGAAAATGCACCCGTTGGTATTTTCCAGTGATTACACACTAATGAAAACATATTTATGAATACTATATTGGATATCTGATAATAGATCACTCTAAATATTACACATTGAAAGTAATGGTAATGCACATATCTACATACATCACTCTTTACATTAAGAAAGATGCAAAAAGGCGACAAAACACACGCCAGCACACAAAGAAACACGCAGCAGCTCAACTCAACAGCACAGGTGGTCTCTAAAGTTTGCACACAATGAGATAGTGCAGTCCAGTAATATTATAACTTAAAGCCCATTCACCAATCCTGTCTCTTAACAGTCCTTTGAAGATTGCTATAGGCATTTGGGATTACAGATATTTGTGGCTGCCTGATTACACCTTTCAAATAGCTGACAAATAGAGTTCAGAGCCCTGATCTGTCTTTTCAGCAAAGGGAAGTATCTGATGATGACTCACTGAAATATAATCTGAAAAATTATGTCTGTTTCGGTTTCAGTTGATCAACATATTAAAATTGCTTTTTGTTTGTGACTGCTTATTTACCTTCTTAGGGTGGATAACAGAAAATTACTGAGAAACATCCAAAAAATACAACAGGAGTCTCTGCATCTCAAAAACGCAGAATTTTTGTGTGTACAATAAAAAACAAAAATACTTTTGATCACCATATTGGTAATAAGAACATTTTTGATAAGCTAATGTAACTGCAAATGTTTAAATCTTTAAAGGGACATGCCACCAACTCATCAAGTTCAGGTAACCAGTCATGAGGAGTGCTGTTCTTTCAGTGAAAACAAATGGCTCCACCAGGGGAAATTACGCCAATGGTGTAATATTGATGTAATAATGGTTTAGACTCAGAGACTACGGTTTCATAACAGACATCCTGCGTTTTATAAACTTGCGGTGTTGAGTGTGAAAGATGTGGGCATTTATTGAGCATAGAGGGCATAATAGAAGACATTATCTAGGTGTTATCTAGCATGTGTGGGAAATGTTGGATTCCTGATTCTTGGTTTCTAAGACAATTTTGCAGATAAAAGTCGGGATATCTCAGCTTCTACTGCATTGATTTAGACCATTCTAACTTAATCTGTCTCTCTGAAATCTCTCTCTTATAAATTTTAATGTTTAACTGCTTGCTACTATAATTTGCCTAAGTTTGTAAATTTTTCACTACTCAGGGTCAGTTAATCAAAACCCTCATTCCGCCAATCCCACCTGGTCTCCTGAGGAGCCTCATCCTGATCTCCATCAGCCACCCCAAAGGCAGAAGCCATGAACTGGTCTGCATTGGAGACACTTCTCAGTGGGGTCAATGCATACTCCACCTCGTTCGGCCGCATCTGGCTCTCCATGGTCTTCATCTTCAGGGTGATGGTGTTCGTGGTGGCAGCCCAGAAGGTGTGGGGTGATGACGTCAAGGACTTTGTCTGCAACACAGCCCAGCCTGGTTGCAGCAACGTGTGCTACGACCACATTTTCCCCATCTCCCACATCCGCCTGTGGGCCCTGCAGCTCATCTTCGTCACCTGTCCGTCGCTGCTAGTGGTCGGGCACGTTAAGTATCGGGAGAAGAAGGACAAGGCGTACAGTGACACCCACAAGGGCGCCCACTTATATGCCAACCCTGGGAAGAAACATGGAGGGCTCTGGTGGACATACCAGGTAAGAACAAAGGCTATGAGCATTTATTTCAGGCCTTGCAAAACAGAGAAAAATAAATAATAATAATATATATATAAATAATATTACCCTAGACTAAACTGAAGTTAGTAATTAGAAACATCAGAAAAACTTTTATTTATCTTTTTCTATTCTCTATTTCTATCCCTATCCCTTCTGTCTCCCCACTCCATGAGTTGCCCTGCAGCTGGCACCTCTTGGAAAAGCTACTTTGTTGGCTCAACAAGGCACCCACATCCTTATACTGTATACCACGCAGCTGGACAGGACAGGATTAGAAAAAAGAAAAAAATGGGGAAAAAACTGCCATAGACTATGTATAAAAGACCTTGTTTGTTCTGATCACAAGAAAACAGGACTTTGGCAGGGTTTTCTCACGCCTTATTGGCTAAGTCTGAAACAAGCTCTACTATACCATCAAACTGTTTCAGATTTTTGCCTTTTTATTACAAATCCTACATTAGGTCAGAAAATACATCATTCATCCAGTTATTATCAAACCTGCTCACTGAGAAATCATGTTAATATTGTTTGACTACTTCACTTGTTCACTTACTTAACCCTTGTTTTTCTTTTTGTAGCTGAGTCTGCTTTTGAAGGCTGGGTTTGATGCCGGCTTCCTCTACATCCTCTACCATATCTATGAAGGTTATGACATGCCACGCCTGTCCAAGTGCTCTCTGGAGCCATGTCCCAACACAGTGGACTGCTTCATATCCAGACCCACAGAGAAGAAGATCTTCACCATCTTTATGGTGGTCTCCTCTGCTGCCTGCATATTAATGTGTATCTGTGAAATGATTTACCTTATTTGCAAACGCATCATGAAACTCCTTAGGATGAAGGCTGAAACAGACAGGATGAGGCATGCCAACAGTCAAGAGAGGACACCAATGGCATTACCCAGGCCACAGTCCAGAACTGATCCTAAAGTATCTGTGCACAATCTCAGTAACATCCTAACTGAGAAGCAGCAATCCAAACTCTTTAACGAGCTGTATTTACAATACTACACATAATGTGTTAAATTCTGACACACGTGCTGCATCAGCTCAGGGACAACACATGTTGTGTCAAATTTGATTAAAGTAATGTGTCTTCCCCTTTTAACACACTTACTGTGTCAAATAGGTTAACACAAAGATGTGTTAACCTGACACAAAGACAGGTTAACTTGACACAAACATATGTTAAAATGTATTTTTAAATTAATATGCAATTACAACAAGACAGACACTGGTATATTTATTAAACTTTTATTATGGTCAATTTTAACAACACCTTTTACTTCATGTGGTGCCAACTTGGTTGTGCTAAAACTGTTTTTTGTAAAACACTGAAAAACAACTTGCAACTTGCAAGTGTTTCATAGCAGGTAAAGGCTTCTAAATGGGTTTTTAACAAAGCAAAATTAGCAAAATAATTTAATTCTAATCTTAATTAACAAAACAATGTCAGTGATAACTTTTCTTTTAGGGATTTGCATCAACATCACTGAAACAGCTAGATAAATACCCATATAGAGTGGTTGACATGACAGAAACACAGTCAATTTCTTAAAAGCTGCCAAGGTAAATATTATTCAAAATACATATTTTTTGGTCAAACAATCAATGAAATCAAATGGAAACAAACAGGAATAATTATGACTTACAGTATAAAGTACATGCAGTGCAGAAGTCACTTCTGACAATAAAAAACAAAATTCAACATTAGTTAATTTAGAAATGCATCATATGCAGTCTTGAATGTTCCAAAGACCTGTATGTAATCCTGCAAAAATGTAACATCCTTCAATAATATATTTTCATTATATGAAAACTAGTAATGGACACTTACTGAAGAATTCGACAGCGTACCAGGTGATGAAGCCTCCATGGCTGTCTCTGTGGCCATTCAGCGTGAAAAAAAGGCGGTCTCAGTCGCCAGTTGTACAGATACAAGACAAATTCAAGGACATGCACTTGTGCGTTCGATAGGCCAGCACATTTTTTGTGTCATTTTTTAACACATCCTTTCTAAGATTGCAGGAAAACATAACCATAAGAGACTATCTACAGCTTGGAAACAACATTGCTGAAAAACTAAGCAAAGTATTCAAGATGCTACTGCAAAGGGAATGTACTCATCAGTTTCCATGAGGACCTGCTGATATCCATCAATTCAGGAATTTTTGTTTTCTAAATGTTATCATGTTGAATGACTTTTTGCATAAACGTACATTTTCTGTGTGCTAACTCCACAAGAAGCAATATTACAGAGGACGCTGGAGTGTTTCATTTCTTTGGAATTGGTTTGCGTGAATGAATGTGTGTGTGTTCGTGCGTGCATGTGTGTATATTTTATTGCTTAATATGTTTAAGCTGTTATATCTGGCACTTTGTAAATAACTTATTAGCTACAGTTATAGCATACTGTACATAGCACCTTTCCTTGGACCTAACCTCAGGGTTCTAACCAATAAAACATCACAGGAAACGCTTTACTGGAATTTGTAGAATAGTGGAAATTCTTTTTATTGGTGACTCCTGTTGTCATTTTAGGTTCTCACACTATTAATTCAGAATTGCTTAATGAACATATGAAATACATAGTAAATACGCCAAAAAACTGATACCCAGCACGTTTACACTGACACATTAATTAATTTTTGAAAAAAAAAAAGCATATTTTTTCACATTTTGTATTTATTGTGATTAATTTACTTCACTGGTAAAATATTTCAGTGTGTGTTTCTTTTGTTCTTTTTGAAAAACATTTCATAATTACCATACAATTATCTATCACAAAACTGTGAAATTATAGCATGGGGAAAAGAAAAGAGGCATTTTGGAAGCAAAATATAAATAACACTATTGCATTGTTTTGTGAGGTGGTAAAGAGATGAAAATTAATCCCTAAATTATAATGAAGTCAGAACAAAAGAACAAGATTTGTACAGCTCCTTGGAAAATTAGTAACTTACTAATAGAAACCGGGAAACGTAATCACGACAAATATGTATGAATACGTCATTAGTTTTCCACTCCGCCGTCCAATCACAACAGGAGACGCGGGTGCGGGTTTGATAGACACAGAAATGCACCAATAGCTGTCCGAGCCAAACCGTGACGTATCCGCTTTCACGGCTGCCTTGTTGAAGGAAGTAAGGTTGAAGTCCGTCGAACATGAGTTTCCATTACGGCCAGGTAGCGAAATACTACATGTTGTGTTTTATTTAGGTTACATTTAATAACGTGTTAATATTGCTGAATGATTGTATTGAGTGTATTATCTGTTTTAGTACCTCGGTACAATGTAACTGCTGTTTTCCGTCATACAAGTAGCGTTAGTCATTCATTTGTTTTCTATGGTTAGCCATGTTTTTCAGCTAAACATTATTTCAGTTAGGAGTAGATATATTAGGTTTACATTGCTTTAACAATACTGGAGCACTGTGGTCATGAATATGTCGCTAACACTCGTGGTTTTTCTTTGACAGGAAAAGTCTTGTGGTTTATTTCAGCTGGAACTTATGTAACTTAACGTAAAAACGTAACCTAACGTAACTTAACTTAGCTTTTTTTTAGCAAAACCGCGTGTTGCATATTTAGATACGTTCAATGACGAAATTCAGATAAAGCTACAAAGATCTCACTGTATAGAAGTAGTCTACAATTAAAGTATAAAGTACATATAAAATAATTGCATGTTGTGTTAGAAAAATCTCTATCCAAATAGCTGTAACTGTCAGATAAATGTAATTTACCTCTGAAATATAATAAGTTGGTTAGTAGTAAAAAAAAAATGGAAGTAATCGAGTAAGTGTGAGTACTTCCACACTGGACTTAAGTAGAGTTTTCACCTTGAGGTATTGCCTAATATAGCCTATATATAGGATTTTAATACTCAACTATTAATGCTCATGCTGTTTAATCTCACACACACAGCCACCTAGTCCTTGTAGTGACTGTAAATCTCAGTGAACTTTGCTGCTTGTCTGTCTCTGTAGGGGTATCCAGGAGGTGGGAACCCACCAACAAGGGCTCCATACGGGGGAAGTAGTGGTCCCTATGGACCTCCCCCCTCAGCTCCATATGGAGGTGCCTCAGGTCCACCACGGGGACCTTATGGTGGTTACGGAGCCCCAGGTCAGGGAGGGCAATATGGACCTGGACCAGGGGGTGTCCCCGGTGGTCCTTATGGGAGTTATGGAGGACAGCCTCATGGTGGACCTTATGGACACCATGCTTCTGCAGGTAACTGATGCTGAGACTAGAATGTGTAGGTGTATTCTGAACATGAGAAGAGTGCAGATGTGTTCTCCTTTTCCGTCTTGATTGCTTCTCTTTTATTTTTTCCTACCTCACTCTCTGGTGGGATGATGGATAGAAAATGACTTACATTCCCAGACAGTCATGTAGAGACTGGGTTCAGTTTGTGCCCCTCAGCAGGATTACACAGCTGGAGTGATGATTCTGGTGATACTCAGCGAGGGCTAAACAGAGTAAGAGACAGATGGATAAAGAGTGTGAGTATATGTGTGATTATGCCGTTTCCTGTAGCAGCTAAGCCCAAGTCAGAACCTGACAGCCTATGTTGCGATCACTCCCCACAGGCACAGAATCCATCTGCAATGGGCCTGGAGTGTCATCTTTCCCACTTTCCCCATTCATTTTGCTGACAATCAATGCTATTTAACTATTTTGTTTTGCTGAAAGATTATGCTGTGTCTAAATGATATGAATTTGACAGTGGGGTTTTAAATGCCATTTACAGTTGTGACTAACCAGTATTTTAAACTTGATGAAATGTTTATGTTTGTTTTGTTAGAATCTAACATCGTATTTTTTTCTTATCAGTGTATTCTCCCAGCAGGTAACATCTCTATAAGTTTAATAGCTGTTGTTCTCTCATAACTCATATCCAGAAATATGTTTGGCATATCAATTATACATAAAGTACTTTCGGTGTTAGAGGCATTACATACTATATAATTCTAGCCTTCTTAACACCAAAGACAAAAGATTGAGTCAAGCAAAGATGTATTATTTAGTTTCTGCTTGACAGTCCGCAGTTTCAACTGTCAGACAGTAGAAGTGTGTTTCTTTATCTTACAATAAATAAATAATTATTTTGCATCAAAGACATGGCAAACACTTAATTTCCAAGAATTTTCTGTCTTTTTATTCTCTTTTATGGTTTTCTTATTTTTCCACATATACCCATCACTTCTCAAAACCTCAGAGCTTTACTGAAAATATAAGGATGGGAAGTAATAAAGAGAATAAATCAAACTAGTTGGTGGTGACAGATTGAAGATGAAGAAGAGGACAGTGGAAACAAGAAAATAATGTTCAAATGATAGGCATCTTCAAAGTTGATCAGAATCCCTCTGCCTCCTTCTTAATCCTATATCTATTTTTCTTTTTAATCTGTGTAGGTAACATTCCTCCTGGTGTAAACCCAGAGGCGTACCAGTGGTTCCATACTGTTGACACAGACCGCAGTGGCTTCATCAACCTAAGAGAGTTGAAGCAGGCACTTGTTAACTCCAACTGGTCTGCTTTTAATGATGAGACCTGCCTCATGATGCTGAGTAAGTCATATACCTGCAGCCAAATGAAACGCTCAGTGGGGTTTGAGATAGATCAAGGATGTTGGACAATGGGCATGACAATGAAAGTGAATTTCACATTTGTGCTCTGTTTTAAAAGAATAGCTGAAGAAAACTGTCCCCATCAGGTTAATGTTCTCTTGTATTGCCCGGTAGATATGTTTGACAAGACACGGTCAGGTCAAATAGACCTGTTTGGCTTCTCAGCACTGTGGGACTACATGCAGCGGTGGAGAGCAATGTTTCAGCAGTATGACAGAGACCACTCAGGAAGTATCAGTGGCACAGAGCTACACCAAGGTATCCCTGATATTGGATGTTAAAGATATTACAATTAACTGGGAAACATCTGTAATTTTGGTCAACAAAAATCATGATTTTGACCAAAGAGAAATATTAATTCATTTTTATCATATGTCTCTTTCCTCCAATCCCTCTCATGCTCAGCTCTGACTCAGATGGGCTATCACCTTAGTCCCCAGTTTTCTGAGCTTCTGGTACGGCGCTTCAGCGTGCAAGGTGCGCGACCTGGCATCCAGCTGGACCATTTCATCCAGGTTTGCACCCAACTCCAGAGCATGACGCAGGCCTTCAGGGAGAAGGACACAAGCATGACAGGCAACATCCGCCTCAGTTATGAGGACTTCCTCGCTGGTGCCATCGTCAGGCTCATGTGAGTCGCCTTCCACTGAGAATGCCTTTGCACCGTGGATACACAAGATAATTTGATTTTCAGGTCATGTTTTGCTCAGTTTTCTAGGCTCTCCCATAGGCACAGTACATCCACATGTTGTGTGTACAGTGCAACAGCTAGTGCATACTATTCCGTTTCTTGCAACTGCAGTGTTTTCCTTACTATTCGTTCATCAACACAACCTCCCACCCTGAAAAGAAAGGCACAAAGCAGAGGCGTCTTATATGTATTTCGCTCTCCTGTGCCCTACCAAGGCCATGGCTTATCCATGCTCATAGATAAGATGAGTATCAGGTTTGATTGACAGTAACCTGAGCTGGAGATGTGTGTTCAGTGTAGCATTAAAGGTTTTGACTCACAGCCGACATGAATGAGCGCCGAGCTCATACGGAAGCCCCGAGCTGTTGATATTTTCTTTATACATTTATTTTGCCCCTGAACACATCTGATGGAGAGGGTAAAGGGAAAAGGGGCACCTCTTCCACAGACCAATTAACATAGGGGAAACACTGAGCTATAAATAAATAAAGCATATAAATCTATTAAAAAGCTGAGCAACATCCAGGGGCCAGCAGGAAAGCTTCATTTTATTCTATAGGTCCTTCTAAACAGCCAAAACCTTACCATAGATGCCTTAGTGACTGAGGCTCAGCAAGTGTCTTTATTTATACCTCCAGTACTTAAAATTATGAATAGACTAACTTATTAGATATAAGAGGGCACTGAATGAGGGCCCAACAACCCTACTAACCACATTTCCGCCAGTACTGAATCAGTGTAACATTTGACTAGAGGAGGTAACAAATTGTAAGTCTAGGAAAAATCACTAGCAATAAATAAATCAGTAACTTATACAGTAGGGTCCCTGCAAGTGCAAAATTCATATTCTGTAAATTTGTATTAACAGGTTTTTGTGACATAAAAAAATGAGTATTGGTATTCTCATGTAATGGTTTCATTGTACTTAATATATTGCAACATGTGATTTATCAAAAGGGCCATATTTAAAAAACCAAACTCATTCTAACTACCCCTTTAGTGGGGTATTGCTAAAGCTCTGTAAGCAAGTTATTTTGAATGTTTTAAAAAATGAATTTATTTTTTTTTTCAAAACTACACTCCTGTAAGCCAGTATCTGCCATAGATCTCATCTATATAAAACTTTTCACGCAAAACCAGTGTTCTCCATTATGTTTACCACTTTAGTGATTTTTGGGGTCACAGATGATACATTCCAGTGTATAACTGATAGCATATATTCTAAAATCAATGAACTTGCCAAAATGGTTTTTAATGCCAAAAACAATAAACACTTTATATCACTTTTTTTGTAATTATTTGTTTTTTCTTACAAATAAATTGTACACAGAAGCTTCATACTGTACACTCTGAACCTACTGACCTTTCACCTCAAAATGTCAAAGTAGGTTACTCATTTCTCTTTTTGTAGGAAGGATTGTCTGCAAAAACTGCCTCTGTCTTCCACATCTGGTACTTTTCCTCCTCATCTGTTACTCTGCTTGATCACAGCATGTGTCGAGACTCCTCCTGCTTCTCCCCGTCTCATTCCAAATCAAACGCAATCCATCAAATTCCCTCGTATATCTTTTTTGGTCACATCCCACATCCATCTCCTCCTCACTCCTTCCATCACAATCTGAGGCTAAACTTAGCTGTGCCAGGAACTTAGACACACTTATTGTAATATTTTGCCCTGTCCTGTTGATACATCACCTAAACATTGTGTCTGGACTGATTTCAGAAGACAGAGTTTGGGTACTGACAAGTGTGGCCAGAAGTGCCCTATGTTAGAAGGTTTCAGCCTAGTGCTGTGCAGAAGCCTTTTTGTGGCTTATGTGATTCAAGCTGTAATTTAAAAGTCTTGATTTCCATTTCTAGGATGGTTAAATTTCCAATCAATAATCATGCCTGGCATCTGTAATTAACATGGACAAAACCATGGACTCAGTTAGTGGGGATGTGATGCTCCACTCTGTCACCCCTAGTTTGTGTTTGTGATTTGGATTGATGACGGTTGTATTTTTACATAAAAAATCTTGGCTACCGGGGCTCTAAATCTCATTTACTAATAATCAGGAGCTGATGAAATAATTCTGCCACTGCTGGGGTTGGTGATAAAGCAGAACTGGCACTAGTAATGTTTTTCTGCAGGGGGATGAGCTTATTTGACTTTATCTGACAGGACTGATCAATGGCCAGTTCTGGTAACTACAAGATGGACAACATAGAGGAAGGACTGATTTTGAAGCATGAAATATAATCACCCACACCGAATCCTGTTAACACAACAATTTCAGCAATCATTTTAAGTAATGATAACATAAAAATTAGGATATAGCTCAATTTTTTTCCATTCTCTGCCTGTGCACAAATGACCATTAAGTCAGAACTGGTCTTTGCTCCATAACGGGCTGCATTCCAATTGCTATAGATCAGTCCTGTGCCCTGAATTCGTATAGGTTTGGGCTTGGGAGCTGAAATATCGATGCCATCAATCAGATAGTGTTCAAAGAACACTTACCTTTTCACTACCCTGGAACTACAGTGGAATATCTTCTTCCCCAGCACATAGCCAACCCTGCAATTTACGGTTTTTTGCTTACTGACTGAAATTTACACAATTCCTCTGCATCCCTCAGCTAAAGAAAAGCAAAGCCTTCCTAAACAGTTTGTGCCTTTATGCTGTACACTACAATGAACCCCTGAAAGTGTCTCTGCTTTATATGTCGAACTGTGCTTATAAGCTAAAAGAAAACTATCTTGACACTTGAGGGGTTTTTCATCCAAGAGCTGGTAGCTCACGCCTTGTCAGTGTACAGCACAATACTGGTGACAGATGTGTCAGCCTGTCATGAGGATTCCTGGAGATGAGCATTTTGTGCAAGAATGCTGTTTAAATGTTTGAGCAAAGAAAGACGGTATTTCTATGACGCCCATTTACCAGAATGGAGGGGACACAGCAGGAAGGACACAGCTGTCTTTCACAGTATGGTCACAAAGTAGACGCTATTTAGGTGATTTGATTAGAATCAGTTCTACGACTTAATTACATATATTGGAACAAAATTTCTATTTATTCTTGTGGGGAAACTGTTTTGTTGCTGTTGCTGCAACAAACAAGTAAATGACATAATGATTGTTACAATTTATTTCTATCATTACTGTGTAACATACTGTACTGTTAATGATATTTACATCAGATTGGTGGACTCCTGAGTCTGTCCTGCTTTGTTTTCTGTTGCATGGAGTCCACATTTTACTGAAGAACCTAAATCAAAGCAATGCATTAATCTACTGTTTGTAAAGCAGCTCTTACACGTTATCAGTCCCAGCGATGATAGTTGCAATTTTTTTCATTGCAGTGTACTAGTTTGACCAATAGGTGGCGCTAACACACTGAGGGAAAACGCAGCTAAACCCGTCTGCGTTACGGCGCAGCGACGCTCATCAGCCAATGAGGTTTAAGCAGGAAGGTTACGCACGGTTACGCGGAAGTTGCGTGCTGCACCAACGTGCTATCGGTAAAGGTGAGTGAAGACTGTTTTCGTTACAAAAACAAAAGGAAACGCCACATGGACTGTTTTCTGTGAAACGCAGCAGAGGTTTGGCTGCTCCAGACTGACTCTGCTGCTATTCATTCATAGTTGTTGGTTTGTCCTGATCTTCTTTCTCTGCTGAGGAGATGAGCTGGACCGACGCCACGCCAAACTCCATAACAAATTTGGCCGTGTCATTCCTCTTGACGGTGTACAAAGTGAACCATGGATGTTCGATCAGAAACGCATAACTTTTATTCATCGCGGAGACTCACTTATCTATTCGGCACACCCGTGACACACGAACAAACTCATATTACCGTGGCATTTTAACTTCTGTAAGATGTCAAGGTGAACCGTGCCTCAAAGACAGACGAGGTTACGGTAACATTACAGTGTCCTTTAGAGTGTCAGATAACTTACATATGACAACCACAGCTGCTGCTGCTGCTGCTTCTCGGTTTTGACCTGCTCCTGTCACTGAGGTGCTCGATGTCCTGTTATAATAACAATTAAAAGAAAATGGTGCATTTAGACACCTCAGCTGCCACCACAATTTTAAAGTACCTCTACATACATCATATCTAATATTATTTCATATTATATCTAATATTACTTCACCTAGTATTGATTTGATGATTTAACACACAAAAACATCAGCTGGCAGGACTATTTTTTATCTATTCCCTTTTTTTTCCATTTTTATTACTGTAACAACCCTTTAAGATCCACTTACCCCCATCCGCTCTTCCCCAGGCAGTCCCGGGAGCTGTGTGCAGTCATGTGGCCTGTAGTTTGGACGGCGTTGCGGACCTATGCTCCTTACGTCACCTTCCCTGTGGCCTTTGTGGTCGGAGCAGTGGGTTATCACCTGGAGTGGTTTATCAGGGGGACACCCAAACCTCGAGAAGAGGAGAAGGGCATCCTGGAACTGAGGGAGGAGAGAAAGCTGCAGGAACAAGCCGGTATGGACAGCACACAGGTGCTTAGCCTGAAAGAGAAACTAGAGTTTACACCCAAAGCAGCTCTGAACAGAAACCGAGCTGAAAAGAGCTAACCATCGCTGCTGTGGGAAACTGGTGTTTGCCATCTGAGCGGGAGGACGGTGCACGGTGCAAAGGGGATGAACCAGAAGACAAACCACCCTTCCTTCTAATCACCTCAGCCATACATCCTCATTCCTGTCTACCCAGAAGCATCAGTACCTAGTCTTTTACTGAGTCGAATATAAGTCATATGTGCTGGATGTCATTCTCTGACTTTCCCTGTGATGGTGCATATGCCTCTTTATGCATTGATCTCTAACTGAAACCAGGCACTGTAATAGGAACACCTTAAACATGGGACCTTTGGATGTTAAAACTTTGAACTGATTAGAAGTTTGACAAGATAGTGTTGTACGTTCATCCTCTGGTTCAAAGAAAAGAACATTTTCCGTTTTATTTCAATTTTGAAAGTGTTGCTCCTTTAATCATCTTCTTTATATTAAGAATAGACATCTGACTGTTGGAAGGAAGAAAGACAGGCCTTTATTGTAGGTCTTTTATCTCGTGTAATCTTTGATGGCATGTGACAAAATAACCCAAACACAAGATGTTTAACGCTGCTTAGTCCTCGTCTGAAACATCTGTACAATACTTTCATTTTAGAAAGTGTGGCGTGTTTGCAAACTAGAAGTTTTAATTGCGTGTTACTGAAAAATGTGATTAATAAAAGATATTTTGTTTGTATGCGGAAAGCGTGTGCCTGATTGATCTGGGGAGAAGCCAGAAATTCCGGTTGGCTGCTCAAGCACAGTCGAATCAGAGAGCTAGTCAGCAGAGCATCACCTCAGCAACTGGCTGCCACTACACCATTGTGGTGCGCCCGTGTGTGCTGTGCTGCACGGACGTCTGATATATTGTAGTTAGCTGTGTGAAAACCTTTGTTTTGATGCAAGCATCATTAGAAAAAATGAGGCTTAAATTTTGTGTTTCCATTCAAGGGCAGCTCTCTACTCTTTATCTACAATCCGCAATCAACATTTGTATACTAGTCCAACAAAAACACTGATTCATCTTTGTAGTCCACAGATTCTTCTGTGATAAAAATCTGGTATTTTAAGAATAATACAGTAGTGAAAGAAAATGCAGCGAGGATGGACAGGTGGTTGTGAGGCTGCAGCTAAATTATATTGCAAGAGAGAGTTAACAAGGAGTGTGTGTTTTCTCCTGGGAACAATCAGAGGACAGGTCAGAAGTCTAACAATGGCTCCTCAGAACTGGACAGTACTGTGGGAACCGAGCTCTGAGGTCCCTGGGAAAGGATGGGGAGGGGGATTAGGGAGGTGCTCATTGTTCTAGCTGGATTCTAGGGATAATAGGTGAGGGTGATGCTAGCTGTTCTTTTTTTTTTGTTTTTTTTAAGGAGGTCCAATCCAACATCCTGAGTGGACAGGCCGGAGACTGTGTTCCCTCTACTGCAGTAACAATAGAGCTGTCTGGCACCACATCCCCTATTAAACAACCACAAACACACACGCATGCACACACACACACACACACACAGGAATACAGGTATTGCTGTATATCAAACTCATCTGCAAACACAGAAGCCTAAACATAAATATAGGAAGGGTCTGCTCATTTAAATACACAGTATATACATTGCAACAAAACAGCCAGTGTGCATAATATTTCACAGGTTTAGGCTGTGAGTTTTATTGTCCAGTGAGCAATATCTGCTGTTTCTCCTGTGACCACAGCCTCCGACTTCACCAAAATTCTTCACTTACAGACCTGATCCCAATATCCTGTCCCCTGTCCACCTTATAACAAGGTTATAACTCTTTCCCCAAACACTATATGTAACTTTTTAGAGCTGTGCATGTCTGACTTGACCTGTGCTACCCCATGCTTGCTGTACCATCCTGTGTGTGTCTGATCCCATTAGATCTTGGAAGCTAAGCAGGGCTGGGCCTGGTTAGTACATGGATGGGAGAATGCCTTGGAAGACCAGAGGCTACCAGACTCAGCCGGTATCTGGCATATAAAAAAACAAACACTTGTGCCAAATCAATGATGGATTAGTTGATCCACTGTGGCGACCCCTAATGGGAGCAGCTGAAAGAAGAAAAAAAAAAAAAGGTTTGAAGCATGCATTTTTGAAACTGCATTACATGATTTTTTGCCACTTGCAGGAAAATCAAGCTGAAAACATGTTACCATTACACATTATACAGTTCTTTTGGCAAACCTGTTAGAAAACTGTTGCCTATTCAACACACGGCAGTTACAGAGTGACATTAGCACTCAACTAAGTTACGTTACTGACCACCTGACAAATGTAAATCCAGTATCCTCTCAGTTGTTTTGGTTTCAGCTATTTCAACTCTGCTGGAAAATTCCTGACTGTTTGTGTTGTATGTTAAATTTGTAACTCAGAAAGGCCACATTTCCCACCTAGCCACATCATGTCTATCACTACAGTCCCTAAAACCTTTTTCATTCAGCTTCACATTCACAAGATTTAGTAGGACTGCTAAATAAACCTGCACAAGCTAATTCAAACACCCTCATC
This sequence comes from Mastacembelus armatus, assembly GCF_900324485.2. Classification (NCBI taxonomy): domain Eukaryota; kingdom Metazoa; phylum Chordata; class Actinopteri; order Synbranchiformes; family Mastacembelidae; genus Mastacembelus; species Mastacembelus armatus. The sequence continues at coordinate 7,617,749 of NC_046643.1, read as the reverse complement.
CCACGCTATACACACACACAGTTATACAGAGACAGAGAGTAATGTCTAACATTAACCATCACAACTAGATGCCTAACCCTTCCCCTGACCCTAACCCTAAATCCTAATTCTAACCCTAACACTAAAACCAAGTCTTAACCGTCAAAAATCCATTTAAAGTTGTAAGGATTGGCCAAAATTTCCTTACAAGGCCAAATTGTCCTCACGGAATGGTATCAGAATAAAACGTGTCCACATAACCATGGAAAGACATGTACACACACACCTCTCTGAGCTATAAGTGGTACCATCCCTCTTAATTGACTCCAGCCATTCAGCAGGCACATTTCCCTCATCCTTCACTGGCCTTTGATGGGGCGGCTCTGACATTAGGTCAACAAAACACAAGGGAATTGGGTCAAAACAATGCAACAATGCCCACTGCAGCCCCATTGTCAGGGTTAACAATCCTCATTGACCAATCCCTGGGGAGAAACAATACTGGACCAGGAAACAGATAGAGACCCACTTCCTGTTCAGAGTTCAATTTTAGGAACTGCCCAAATAATTTATGTTTTGTTCTGTTGAATAGCACAAGTGCCCAAATTAAGGACTGGACGCTTGAACGTGCAGCTTGTTATGGACACAGAGAAAGTCGTGTGGCGGTATTGTGTGTGTGTGTATAATGATAGAAACAAAGGGGGTTGGCACATATTACAGTGTATGCCTTTCACACACGCACACATACACAAACTGATTTTCTATTTTCATGAGGACACTCATCGACATAATGCATTTCCTAGACCCCTAAATCTAACTATCACAACTAAATGCCTAACCCTAACCCTAACCCTAACCTAAACCTGATTATAACCCTAACACTAAAACCAAGTCTTAACCCTCAAACAGGAGTCTGAAAAAGCAAGGACTGGCTAAATGTCCTAACTTTGCCAAAGGGTCCTCATTTGGACGCAATTATGTTCAAAATGGTCCTAACAAAGGTAGAAATACAAGGCACACACACAAATACAAACACACACACTACAACATACACACTAACCCCTATAAAAGGTCTTCACTGTGAGAGACATATAAATTCTGATTACATTTAAAATTGAGAAGTGGCATAACTTCAACAAACTCATTGACCCTGTAAGCTGCAATTTTAAACCTAAGTTTTGTGGAGTGAGGTCACACTGGTCATTCCTAACCTCTTACACTTTTTTGTGTGTGTGAGTGCCTTTTCTACCTATTCATGTTGTTTCTTAGAGATACGCAGGGCTTTTAGCAGTACAGCTGGCAGGAAGTGAGACAGCAGACCCTTTAAAGACTGCAGAAAATCTGGATCAGGGCATGACCTGCTGGAACCCAGAGGACACTTGATGGCACTTTGAACTGGTTTACAGTCTAAGCTTATGTAAACTGTGTGTCTTGCTCAGCTCCATGCATGTGCACTCATTCACTAAACTGCAAGATTCCCCTTCTTTGTGATTAGCAGCACACAGAGTGAGGAAATGCATCAGCAGTGACTTCAACAATGTCAGGAAACAGAATCAGAATGGCATCTGATCCCAGAGGCTGCATGTATGACCGTTAAGGATGACCCATCACACAGATTGGGGTCTTCCCAGCTTCCCACTCATTTTATTAGCATGGCTTTACACAAACAACTATCTCCAATGGAACACTTTCTAAACGTGGTATCCAACTTGATTACCATGAGTTTGGGAAATAGTCGAGACGTGAATGAAACCAGTGAGTGGGAGAACGGTTCACTCACATCCTATTGTCCTGACAGAATCTCTCCTGGAACATGTAGCTTGACTACATCACTTTAATCTGTACTGGGTGGTTTCATAGGAGCACTACAATTTCACTGGAAGGCAGATATTGACTGTGAAATAAAATGGCTGTTGGAGCAGCAAATACACTGCACTCACTGTTGTTTTCATCCTGGAGGTTTATTTTTGCTTCACTGAACTGGAGGTGAGAGTTTATTCTGTGGACAAAATAGATCAGGGCCTGAGACTCCCCCAGTCTCATCAGCTATAAGGAAAATGGATGAAAAAGGGGGAGATGCACTGTTCTGTTGCTGGCCTTGGTTGGCAGGAGAAGGCTGATACCGGGTCGGCCTGTGCAATCTGTTCCATGACCCATTGACATTTCTTGTGGAAACATGAACAGTCACGTGGCCACATGTCCCCACCCATCTGGACTGAGATAACAAGACTGAACGGGGGTGCCAGGCAAGTTCTCGTGAACAGTCTGTGAGCTGGGCAGCTTCAGCAGGCTCAGTTTGGATTGTTTTCTCAGCAATATGTGCCAATTTATTCTCAACACAGGGGGAGGCTGCCCACAGTAAAAACACATTCCATTCTGAGGACCGATCTATTGTTATCAAATCATAAATAATACAACTGCTGCAAGATGAAAAAAGTATATATTCTTTTTAAAATAGGTTTTTCATGTTTGCAAGGCTTTCAAGCTGTTTGTTTTATGAGAACCTGAGTCTTAAATTTCTCATAAACCCCCTTTCCCTGCCATAGATAAATGCTTATCGTCACAGAGACAGTTCTGTAAATTTGTGGAAATGAGAGCCATATTGCAGAGCTCAGTAGCTTCATCTCTGAAAAGACATTTGCCAACGTTCATTCGAAGCTTAGGTGAACACCTTTGCTGAGCTCTGGATTTTACCAATTGCACTTCACAAAAACAGCATTAACACGCAGGACTCCCCAGGGGAGCCAGCATAAAGTGCTGCTCCACCTTATATGAACTTTTACTGGCATATAACTGATGCCTTTCTTTTTTACAGCCAGAGCGACGGATTTAAAAACAGCCATTAAAATCAAAGTTTTTTTTTTTCTCCTAGGAGGTTGTTCTTGTAACACCCAGTAAGGCTCATTCACATCTCTACACCACTGCCTTTCTATTATTCCCAAAGTGCTTTCAACTGAGTGAGTCATTTGTCTGTGTTGTGATAGTATTTGGACAGCAGAAAGCGTATCGTTGGACTCAAGAGCAATACACACTTTCAAGAGACATTTTACCCACCTAGAAATCTTATCCTCGTATTTAGACAAGCAAGGAAATAAAACTATTATCTACACGAGATCTCAACCCGTACAGAATGGAGTCTCTGTCATCTCGATCAAAAAGAGGTGTCATCTGAATTATGGGAGGTGGTTGTGATGATGTGCTACAC